>NC_135423.1:22891469-23191469 GCF_051991245.1 Festucalex cinctus | reverse complement strand
GTTTTATTCATCTAATGCAAATACAATTCTGTATTTGGAAAAAAATATATAAGATTGATGATATACACATGGTTACTTTTTTTTTTATAGATGGAACAGATTTATTAGATGCGTCAAACTATGCATGACTCATGACTGATTTAGCCTCCGTCTTTCTCTTTTGCTCCCCAGCTGCTGTCGTCCATCCTCAGGATCTTGTCTCCACTCGTCACCCCCAGAATTCCTTCCCCTCCTCATTGTCTTCCTCCTCTTCTTACTGCAGTCTCCCCAGACACAGACAATGTTCTTTCTTCCCACCGTGGACATTTGGCCATCCAGCACTGTACTGGAGTGATTTGAATGATTAAGAGCATCGAAAAAGACTATATGAAGAATGTAATATAATCTAGAAAGTCCTGCTCCAATGGATGCTGGGCTGTTTTTTTGTTGTTGTTTTTTATGTTTCAAGATTTCTATTGTTTTCTTCTTTGCTTGCATGTAAAATAAGAGGAGTCCGATTTGAATGTGTGAATGAATGACGTGATGTATGTTTTACATACCTGAAGAACAGTATCCTTGTCCATTCACAGGCCGCTGTGAAGCCTGTGAAAAAGCATTTGTTAGTTAAGAAAAACATGATGTACAAAATGTTGCTCCTGACTTCGTGAGCTGGACTCTGTAACAGTTTTCTGGAAAAGCGACCTGTTTGTGTTTTGGCAGTGATTCACAGATTACAATTGGATACAGGGTCACCGACAAGTGTGACTAAAAGCCTCTAACTTAAGTTTGGACTCAGCAAGCTGGTGATGATGAAATAGTCTCTGGATGTGAGAAGGGTGACGACCCATGCAGTAGACAATAGTGATTTATAGGAAAGGTGTTAAAGAAGGGAAGAAAAGTTATTTTTTATTTTTATTCCAGAACACATCATACGTATACAGTATAGGCATAACCCAACAGACATCATTTGCGCTGTTCTTTTATCTTTTGAATCTATACCTGTGAATGTTTTTAACTTATGTGACACTTCACAAAAACACCTCCGTCCTTAATACAGCTCTTTCCTCTTGGCAATGTGTACTTTTTGGGTTTTAGTGATCATAATAAAAAGGACCTGTTTGGAAATATGCAAGACATGTTGGGAAGGAAACCAGAATGTACTGTAAAATATTTCTTTTCTTTTACTTCAATGTGCGATGAGTTGGGAAAAAAAAAACACACACCGAAAAATGAACACAAATAACAAAACACAGAAGTTAATGTTTGTAATTGTATACCTTCCAATGCCATAAGATCTAGTCATGTAGATCTAACGTTTTTTTTCTCTCATTTTTTTTGACAGGATCACAATGTTTGTTTATTATGTTTGTCAAGGAGAAATAGGTACATGTAAGTTATGACATTTATTTATGTCCTTTTATATCTAGTTTGTAAAATAATAGCCTCAAGTGAAGAAAATAAAGGTGTGCAGAAGTGCACTAAATACAGTAGAAACAAGACGTACCCTCTGATTCTTAATTATGCACACACATGGGCACGCACACTGCAGGGGGGAGAAATTTACTTTATGATACGTAGTTGGGTCCATTATACGAGTGAAACAAAAATAAAAGTGAACTTGCCTCATCATACTGTAAATGCTAAATAGACTGAGGTTATATTTTATAGTTACATATGCACAACAAATTGATGGAAATCTACTTTTGATATCACAAGTCAAGGAAAACAGTGTGTAAAACTTTATAAGGGGTTTGGTAACAAAGAACATTTGCATTATTTCAAACCGATTTGCAGTTTTGGTGCTGATTTTTTATTCCCCCCTAAAAAGATGAAGTCAATGCACATGATTTGCTTTAGCAGACCCCACAAAAGGATGTGGTGGGCAGGACCTGGTCCCCGGGCCTGGAGAATGAAACCTGTGCCTTGCTGTATTAAATAAACAATTGAGGATTCATGTACAGTGTTCCCTCGTTTTCCGCTGGGGTTAGGTTCCAAAAAATACCCGCAATAAATGAAATCCGCGAAGTAGTTAGCTTTATGTTTTACAACTCTTATAAATGTTTTAAGGCTCTAAAATCCCCGACCGCACATTTTATACACTTTTCTCATTGAGGAATTTACATGTTCTCACATTTCTCTCTTGTTCAAACTTTGACAATGTTCAAACCTTCATAAATTTTATAAAATGGGTATATTACTTTAAAAAAAAATCTGTGATACAGCGAGACCGCGAAAAGTGAACCGCGTTATAGCTAGGGAAGACTGGAGACTCAAGGAGTTTATTAGCCTTTGCTTGTACTATCGTCCAACAGAAGGGGGGGAAAAATGTAATGACCCTTCTTAAGGATTTATTTGTCTAAATTTAGTACATTTTATGACTCCAGTTGCAGAGATTTGGTGTCCAGTGCCATTTTTTAATGCATGTGTGTTTAATCAGAATAACATCTGCTTCCTGTGCTTATTTACAGCAGGGATAAACCTCTGATTGTGCAGACATAATAAATTTGATTAAAACAGAAGAGGACAGAGAAAGGGGATGATTGGGAAACGACTGTTTTAGAACACAAAGTTGAGTTAAATTTTTTGCCAAATGTTCTGTAAATTTATTTATAAGCATGTATAAATTAATCATGTGAAGTTTGCAGATGTTTGCAGTGATCAAGAAACGTCTGCTTTCCACAAAGATTTGGCAAGCTTAAGATGACGTCGGACTTATTATTATGACTGAGAATTTGTTCCTTATTTTGAGAAACATGGTAGAGCAGGCGGCACGGTAGTCGAGTGGTTAGCACGTCCGCTTCCCAGTTCTGAGGTCTCCGGTTTGAGTCCAGGCTCGGACCTTCCTGGGTGGAGTTTGCATGTTCTCCCCGTGCCCGCGTGGGTCTTCACCGGGTACTCCGGTCTCCTCCCACATTCCAAAGACATGCGTGGCAGGTTAATTGGGCGCTCCGAATTGTCCCTAGGTGTGCGTGTGAGTGTGGATGGTTGTTCGTCTCTGTGTGCCCTGCGATTGGTTGGCAACCAGTCCAGGGTGTCCCCTGCCTACTGCCCAGAGCCAGCTGAGATAGGCGCCAGCAGCCCCCGTGACCCTTGTGAGGAATAAGCGGTCAAGAAAATGGATGGATGGATGGTAGAGCATACATATATATATATATATATATATATATATATATATATATATATATATATATATATATATATATATATCCATCCATCCATTTTCTTGACCGCTTATTCCTCACAAGGGTCGCGGGGGGTGCTGGCACCTATCTCAGCTGGCTCTGGGCAGTAGGCGGGGGACACCCTGGACTGGTTGCCAGCCAATCGCAGGGCACACAGAGACGAACAACCATCCATACGCACAAGCACACCTCGGGACAATTTGGAGCGCCCAATTAACCTGCCATGCATGTCTTTGGAATGTGGGAGGAGACCGGAGTACCCAGAGAAGACCCACGCGGGCACGGGGAGAACATGCAAACTCCACCCAGGAAGGCCGGAGCCTGGACTCGAACCGGAGTCCTCAGAACTGGGAGGCGGACGTACTATTCACTGTTAAATTTGCCTTTAAAAATGTTTACACGAGTCGCTGCTCTCAAATTACGGAGCCCCTAAGGTGACATGGTAGAAAAAAAAAAAAAAACTTTGCGTTCCCTCGCAAAACATTTTGCGTTCCCTCGCAAAGATTACGAGGGAACGCAAAGATTGCGTGCCCTCGCAAAAAACTTTGCGTTCTCTCGCAAAGTTTGCGAGGGGACGCAATCTTTGCGAGGGAACGCAAAGTTGTTTTGCGAGGGAACGCAAAGTTGTTTTTTTCGCCTGCCATGTCATCTTCGCTGCGCCGTAAACACTTCCGGGTCATCTTCCATTTGAACAAAAGCGACGAGGATGGAACGTTTGTAAGCATGAAACAAAACAGTGGGAAAGCTTCCCCAAAGCGACTAGGATGGAGCATGTATTTTTCTACTGCTTTGTTTACACGTCGCTTTTGTTCACATGGAAGACGACCCGGAAGTGTTTTCGGCGCAGCGAAGGTTACATGGTAAGCGAAAAAAACAACTTTGCGTTCGAACGAAAAGATTGCGTTCCCTCGCAAGGCAAAGTTGTTTTGCGGGGGAACGCAATCTTTGCGAGGGAACGCGATCTTTGCGTTCGCTCGCAATCTTTGCGAGAGAACGCAAAGTTGTTTTGCGAGGGCACGCAATATTTGCGTGCCCTCGCAATCTTTGCGAGGGAACGCAAAATGTTTTGCGAGGGAACGCAAAGTTTTGTTTTTTTTCTACCATGTCACCTAGGGGTGGGACAAAAAACCGATTCGACCGAACCATCGGTCGTCAAGGGGAGCTAAACGACTGTATCGGTAGCAGACTTGTCAACCGATACAAAATCCGCAGGGAATCCTTAGATACATTGCTTGTAAAGCTGTGGACCGGATATCGCGTGGCTGTGAATCGGTTGCGAGTGAGGCTTTATGGTTTTCATAACAATAGCAAGAGTTCTGCGCTGTGCTCTACTTGTTTTGTTTACATTTCAGTAGCATCACTATTCAAGCTACTTCCCTGTTTACAGAGAGCTAGCAAAGTAGCGCTCAGAGACGCTTCATTCCCCGGATGTTGTAAACATAATGCAAAGACGTTACGCACCTTGGGGAGGAGCCTACCGTCAACGCCGTGCTCGCGACACGGCGCGCGCGCGCACAACGAGTGACAACATGCAACAGTTAGCAGAAGCTAACCCATTGCTATCGATTCCTCTCGGTGCACTTGTATGTCCCGGGCCGGCGTTGGTACTGCGCGCGAGCCAAAAAGAATAACTCCCGTGTCGATCCAATGCATGGATTCAAACGACACAGGTATGTCCCACAGCCAACACACCAGCTATGCTAAAAGCACACTGCAAGTATCTCATTTATCAGTTTGTGGCTCCCTGTCAATGTATACAACTAGCATGAGCAGCAGATAGGAGAACTGAGACGTGCCCGTGATTACGTCATCAAACGCAAAATGAACGACAGCCCAAAAAAACAAAACATAAACAGTAGTGATTCCGTGGTCATCATCTTGTCTCAGATTAAAAAAAAACAAAAAAACAAAAAGATGTCATACATTAACCAAAAATGAATATGATGGCAAAAGAAAAACAAATATTGTTAAAAACAAAAATTGTTGATAAAAAGGGAAGGGCACTTTTGGAAATATTTTTGGATATATTAAGTGGTTAAAATGTGTTTGATAGATTTATTGTTCCATAAGGTGGCTTCATATTTCTTTTGGCTGGACGGTAGGTTTATTTCATGTCTTAAATTTATGTTATACTTATGTAATACTTCACAATGTGCACATATTCTGTTTAATTGTGTTGGTGTCTTTTTAAAGGTTAAATATTTATATTTCAAATTGAATTATCAGCCTTTGTTTTCCTGATCCTTATATTGAATAAAAAAATACAAAACAATTATAACTCTCAATAACGACTAATAAATATTTAACCTGATACATTTTTCAGTCATATCGCCCAGCCCTTTGTTGCGGTCCATTTAAATAATTGATTCAATATATAAAAATATAGAAGACATTTTTTTTTTTTAAACACATTTGTAGATACTGTAAAAATTTGTGGTGTTTTAAGATTAATGTTTACAAGCAACAAATGTCACTATAAGTTTTGAATATTGAAATGAATCGTATCGAATCGAAAATCGTATCGTTCCCAAACTTAATTGAACCGCATCGAACCGTTCTGTTCTGAAAGATAATCGTTTTTCAATCGAATCGCAACCTGTGTATCGAGATACATATCGAATCGGCCTCATGTCAGAGATTCCCACCCCTAATGTCACCTTAGGGGCTCCGTACTCAAATAGAGTGATGCTTTGCCATGTGTGTTTCTTTGATGTATTAAAAAAAAAAAGAATGTAAGAATGAATAAATAAATAAACAAATAAATAAATAAAAGTCCTATCTGAAGACATGGGAGTTCTGGATGGACCATAAATTAAAAGCAAATAATCTTAAAATCAGTCCTGAAGCACAAAGGTAACATGCAGCAAAATTTCACATTATTACATTATTATTCAAATTATCTGAGCAACATGCCTATTGTAAAAAAATAAAAAATAAAAATAAATAAATAAATAAAAAGAGGAATGCATGGAATGTGGGCAGCACAGTGGTTTAAGTGATTAGCACGTCCGCCTCCCAGTTCTGAGGACTCGGGTTCGAGTCAAGGAGTTTGCATGTTCTCCCTGTGCTCGCGTGGGTCTTCTCCGGGTGCTCCGGTCTCCTCCCACATTCCAAAGACGTGCATGGCAGGTTAATCGGGTGCTCCGAATTGTCCCGAGGTGTGGTGGTGAGTGTGGATGGTTGTTCGTCTCTGTGTGCACTGCGATTGGCTGGCAACCAGTCCAGGGTGTCCCCCGCCTACTGCCCAGAGCCAGCTGAGATAGGCGCCAGCACCCCCCACGACCCTTGTGAGGAATAAGCGGTCAAGAAAATGGATGGATGGATGGATGGATGGCCATGATTATTCAAATTATCTGAGCAACATGCCTATTGTAAAAAATAAATAAATAAAAAGAGGAATGCATGGAATGTGGGCGGCACAGTGGGTTAAGTGGTTAGCACATCCGCCTCCCAGTACTGAGGACTCTGGTTCAAGTCCAGACTCCGGCCTTCCTGGGTGGAGTTTGCATGTTCTCCCCGTGCCTGCGTGGGTCTTCTCTGGGTACTCCGGTCTCCTCCCATATTCCAAAGACATGCTTGGCAGGTTAATTGGGCACTCTGAATTGTCCCTAGGTGTGCTTGTGAGTGTGGATGGTTGTCCGTCTCTGTGTGCCCTGTGATTGGCTGGCAACCAGTCCAGGGTGTACCCAGCCTACTGCCCACAGCCAGCTGGGATAGGCTCTAGCATCCCCTGCGACCCTTGTGAGGAGCAAGCGGTCAAGAAAATGGATGGATGGATGCATGGAATGTATTTAACATCTCTCAGCTCAGAGCTTGTTGTTGCCAACAAAACACACAGTGATAAGTGTACATATAGACGTTGTCTTAGTGGCTACCCAGCATGAAGGTATTAGAGAGAATATTACAAGGCCGCTTCTGTCAAAATTTGATGGATGACATTCTTAATTAGATTAGGGGGGTCATGTATGGGTCATGACCCCTCCCTAATGAAGATTAATGACCCTTTAATGACTTCCAGATGTCATATAATGAGGGTTAATGACCCTTAATGACTTCCTGATGTCATTTAATGAGGGTTAATGACCCTTAATGACTTCCTGATGTCATTTAATGAAGATTAATGACCCCTAATGACTTCCTGATGTCATTTAATGAAGATTAATGACCCTTAATGACTTCCTGATGTCATTTAATGAAGATTAATGACCCTTTAATGACTTCCAGATGTCATATAATGAGGGTTAATGACCTTTAATGACTTCCAGATGTCATTTAATGAGGGGTAATGACCTTTAATGACTTCCGGATGTCGTTTAATGAGGATGAATGACCTTTAATGACTTCCGGATATCGTATAATGAAGATGAATGACCTTTAATGACATCCGGAAGTCATTAAAGGTCATTACCCCTCATTTAATGACTTCCGGAAGTCATTAAAGGTCATTCATCTTCATTATACGATATCCGGATGTCGTTTAATGAGGATGAATGACCTTTAATGACTTCCGGATGTCGTATAATGAAGATGAATGACCTTTAATGACTTCCGGATGTCGTTTAATGAAGATGAATGACCTTTAATGACTTCCAGGTGTTATATAATGAAGATGAATGACCCTTAATGACTTCCTGATGTCATTTAATGAAGATTAATGACCCCTTAATGAAGATGGATGATGTGTAGGTGGTGTTCCTACCTGTTTTTGCAGATATCATGGCTGACCCGGGTTCAAATGCTAATTGTTTGGTTAACTTCCGGATCCGGTGCACGCCCCCCTAGATTGAGTGAATAATGAATAATAATGAGATTGAATGACGTGATCGGAGGGAGTGGTTTAGTATGGGTAAAACCGCCGGGGGAAAAGTACTAGCCATTTCTATTATGGTGAAGGGGGAAAAGTAATATGAGGCCTTCGCAATGCCACACTCACTTCTCTGAAAAATTCTCAAGAGGTATCGGCTCTGAGCTTCCAAGATGAATCCAGGTAATTAACTCTTGATATTATCTATATATGTATATATACTCATACAAATGTGGCACTTATATTCACTTCTATTAATGTTTTTGCTATGAAATAAAAAAACCCTACATCTTAATGAAGCTTCTGGAAAAGCAAGCATCTTAGTGAGTGATTTATTTATTTAATGGAATGATGCATGACTTTATTTTTATACTTATAGCGTTTATTTTATTTTTAAGTTATGAGAGATTTTGGAATAAGTCTGTATTAATATGTATTTTTTGTTTTACTTTTATTTTAATTTTATAGAGTTAGGAGAGTTTTTTTTTTATTTTATTATTTTTTTGAATGAGTGAATGAGTTCGTATTTCTTATTTTAAATTTGAATTTTTACAGAATTAGAAGCGTTGTTGGATGAAATTCAACTGTATTATTATTCAGCGTCACAAGGTGGCGATGTTGTGACAGGAATCCGGCGTATTTCTTTTTTTGAAACGTTTAGAGCTTTTTCTTGCTTTAAAATTAACTGTTAGTAATGGATATTTACAGAATTGAATGAGGATGTGAACGAGAGGGTTAGACAGCCGGAGATTTTCGTAATTACGAGTGATGAGGAAGAATTGGATGACGAATTATCTGCAGGAGTGAACGGTAAATTTCCTTTTTTTTTTTTATTTAAATAAAATCAAACCTATGTATTACTATTTTTTAAATGAACCGGTAATGTTGTATGATTATAGGTGGTGATATACTGAGCGAGACGGTCCCAGAGACTGCTCAACCTGAGGTCATAATAATATCTGACGAAGAAGAAGAAGAAGGAGAAGAAGAAGAAGAGATATTAAGGCGTGAAAACGTGAGGGCCGAAGAGGAAGGTGAATTCGTCGGGTTTCCACCGATTGAAAGCGAATCTGAAATGGAAAACTCTGAGGGGGGTGACATGGATTTAGATAATGTAGGTCAAGGTTTGGCTGAAATTGTAAATGCCTTAAACGATGAGATCTCTATGCAAATCGAGCCTTTTCAAATGCCTGATGAAATCGGCGGCGATGATGGCGATCCGTTTGTGGCTATAAGACACATTGAGGATTTTATTGATTTCTTTAATCCTTTAGAGAGGGCTCTTGCACGTCTTAACCAGTCATCTTCAAACGACGAAGCCGTTGAGGACATACTTGAACCAGACATACATAGAAATGACCAACAGCAATCCTCTGTATCATTTTCACAACATTCCCACCCACACCCACGCAATCAAATGCAATATGCAGAAGGTAGCAGCAGTACACATTGCCAGCAGACACTTGTGTCAAATACACAAAACTTTCAATACCAACCATACACGCACAATCAAACGCAACAGACAGAAGCTGGTGGTAGTAGTACACCAGCTAGACAAGACCTCCAACAACAGTCTCGGGTACATCGACACATTCAAGCAGAACATCCCCCAGCACCAACCCCCAGTACACAATCCACCTTGCAACAATCTTCAGACACAAACAGACAGGTGGGGGGACAAGTTAGGCGTCCGAATTTTAACAACTTGGAGATAAGACGACGTCTAAATACAACGAGACCCGAAGACCCCCTTGATTTTGCAGCCTTCTACACAAACATTGGCAATAATTTGAATGAAGCTGTGCAGGAGGTAATCAGATCGACTAGTCGCGGTGATATAGTCCAAGCAGAAATAGTGGGTGAAAATGTGAGGGAGCACTGTTACCTAGATGCTGTTAATGACCCGAATGACGTAACTGACGCAGTCCATAATTTGCTAGATCGCATCGCACAATCTAATACAGAGGTACTGGCCGACAATAGTCTAGAACTTGTTGTACAGATTGTATTTGATGTTAATGGCGGAGGAGGTGCCAAACGCAAACTAATTTTGACTACAAATGATGAAATGGTTCAAAAGAAGAAGAGATGTTTGTACATAACGTATGACAAAAATGATAAATTATGCTTTGCTAGATCGTTAGCATACCTGCTTGACGGATCGTTGACTGTTGATCAGGCTACACAGAGGGCTCGTTATTTACAGCAAAGCGTGGGGTTGACTTGTGAGACTGCCGTTAGTCTGAGGGACGTACACAAATTTGAAACGCTTGTGAAACGCAAAATCGTTATAGCTTATAGAGCGGATTGCGAACGCCCCCTGTCTTTTTTTGAGACGCAATACCCCAAATCAGAGGACTCAGTGTTCTTACTGCTATTAGACGGACACTATTATGGAATAAAATCGGTTAAGGAGTTCATAGGGAAATCCTACTTTTGCAGTCATTGTTACAAAGGGCATAAAAACCAAGAACAACATAGTTGTGAGGGGCATTGTCACATCTGTCTCGACCCTACCTGCAAACAACAACCGTTCAAAGCCATTCATTGTAACGATTGTAACAAAATATGTCAGAACGAGAGTTGCTTCGTTAAACACAAAGAACGCAGACAGACCTCAAAATCCGAGACTAGCAACTGTGAGAAATACAAAAAATGTAGCGAATGCAGTGTGGAATATTACGTCAAATCACAGGGGGAGAATGTTAAACATAAATGCCCTCAAGCCAAATGCACAGTATGTGGAGAGGTTCTACCTAAGGGCGGTGATGAGGCGAGAGGAAACCCTCATCTGTGTTACATGCAGCCTCTAAAACCGGAAGCGCCTTGTAAACAAATAATTTACTACGATTTTGAAACATTCGTAGGTGCTGACGGTAAACACAAACCCTACCTAGTCTGTACCAAATCGACAAAGGGGTTGGAAAAACATTGGTTGGGTCTTGATTGCGTCGATCAATTTCTTGATTATGTCAGGAACCCTCGTTTTGAACAGTCTAAACTAATCGCTCACAACGCCAAAGGTTTTGACGCTTACATCATTCTAAACAAAATGGTAGACATGGGGGTTAATGTCAGCGTCATTATGCAAGGGAGCAAAGTCATTTGTTTCTCAGATACGGACTACAAACTGGGGTACATCGACTCCTTGTCCTTCCTCACGATGCCCCTCAGCTCCTTGCCTAAAGCTCTAGGTTTCATCGATCAAACTAAAGGGTATTTCCCCCATGGCTTTAGCTCTCTAGACCATTTAAATTACATCGGTCCCTACCCTGATCCAAAATATTATGGGGTAGAGCGTATGTCGACGGTCCATCGTACAAAGTTTTTTGAATGGTACGAGGTAGCGTGTAAGGGGACCTTCAATTTTGCTCAGGAAGCTCTAATGTACTGCAGAAATGACGTGAATATTTTGGCGACAGCTTGTGAGAAATTTAGAGAGGAGTTTCTTAATGCGACTGGTACAGACCCGTTCAATTCTGTAACTATCGCCTCCTCCTGCATGAAGGTGTTCCGGAACAATTTCCTAACACCTAAAACATTGGCTATTACGCCGACCGATAATTACATACAACAATCCAAATCATTCTCACACGACTCGATCCAATACCTAATGTGGGTGGCGCACAGCCAAAAAATACCTATTATTCACGCCTTAAACAAGGGGGAGGTCAAGATCGGGCAGTACTATGTAGACGGGTACGCTTTGATAGACGGCGTAAAATATGTATGGGAATATCTCGGATGTTTCTATCACGGATGCCGTGAATGTTACGATCCTACTCAAAAGTGTCCTATGAGTAAACGACCGTTTCAAGAAAAGTTTGACAGGGTTAAAAAGAAAATACAGGATCTAAAAGTCAAGCACGGTGTACAGCTTGTGTTGATGTGGGAGCATGAGTGGCTGCGGTTAAAAAAGTCAAATCCGGATATAAGAGAGTTCTTGCGCAATTCAAAATTCCCTGAGCCTCTTATACCACGTAAAGCTCTTTTTGGAGGGAGAACGAATGCCTTCGTGTTACGTTATACGGCTGCCCCCGGTGAACGTGTAATGTACGTCGATGTTACATCGCTTTATCCTTTTGTCAACAGCACATGTGCCTATCCGTTAGGACATCCTACCATCATTCACGACAATTTCGATGACCCCCAAAAGTATTTCGGGTTCATCAGAGCTAAAGTCAACCCTCCACGAGGCCTCTATTTCCCCCTGCTGCCGTACAAAACGGCAAGAGGTAAACTGGTGTTTACACTTTGTCGCACGTGCGCAGAACTTAACAATCAAGAAAGTTCGTGTTCGCATAACGATGACGAGAGAGCCTTAACCGGTGTTTGGGTTACGCCTGAATTCAACAAGGCTCTCGAGCTGGGCTACACCGTATCACAAATTACGGAGGTGTGGCATTTTGACTCGTCGAGTAGCGACGTCTTCAAAGCATACATCGATACATTCCTTAAAGGGAAGCAAGAGGCCTCGGGGTATCCTTCCTACGTCGTTGATCAGGCAGGTAGGGAAAAGTACATCGAAAACTATGAGACTCACCAAGGTATTAGACTAGACCCCTCAAAAATAAATGTGAATGCGGGTAAGAGGCAGGTGTCTAAATTATGCCTCAACAACTTTTGGGGCAAATTGGGACAGCGTGATAATTTGGATAAAACAGAGATTGTAAGCAGCACAGAACGCTTCTTTGAATTGTTATTTTCGGGGTTGTACGAGATCAAAGCCTTTCACTTCCTCAACGATCAAAGGTCGATCGTGCAGTACAGCTACCACCGACGTTGCAACGTCCCCCCCTCCAAAACCGCTAACATCTTTGCAGCATGCATGACCACGGCTTATGCACGTCTAAAAATGTACGCATATTTGGAGCGACTGCAGACGAGTGTTTTGTACACCGACACGGACAGCCTCGTCTATGTAGTCAAAGACGGCGAAAGTCCTTTGGAATTAGGTGACTATTTGGGGGATTTGACTGACGAGTTGGGAGGAGATAGCATTCAGGAGTTTGTTTCAGCGGGTCCTAAAAGTTACGCCTACCAAACTAGGAACAGCATGAAAACGGTAATGAAGGTAAAAGGTATCACACAGACCCATGACACTTGCAAACGCGTCAATTTTGACAGCATCAAGAATTTAGTCGAAGGGTACATTGACTCATCAGGCACACAAACCAGAACGATTGAAACGCCTCAACACACTATCGTGCGTAACAAAAAGGGTTTTCACCTAAAAAACATGTCATTCATGAAAAAGTTCAGGGTAGTATATGACAAGAGACGTCTTATCCCCCACGGACGCACCCTGCCTTTCGGTTATTAGTGTGTTTTGTGAAATGGAGTTAAATCAAGTTGATTTTGATCCGAGGCTTCAACCCCCCTTTTCTTGTTTAATATCTGGACCAAGCGGGTGTGGAAAAACATATTTTGTAAAAAGTATCTTGGAAAATTGTAACCATGTTATGAAAAGTCTTCCTGACAATGTTGTATGGATCTACACTTCTTTTCAACCTCTCTACGAGGAACTTCAAAAGCTGAATAAAAATATTAACTTTGTGAAAGGTCTCCCTGATTCTTTTGAGGATGAAAGTTTGTTTCCAGCGCGTCAAAGTCATTTGGTTATTCTGGACGACGTCATCTTTCAGGCGTCGGACCACCCTGAGGTCGTAAGAATTTTTACCCAATATAGACATCATAGGAATATGAGCGTCATCATGTTAACGCAGAACATTTTTCATCAAGGTAAATACAGCCGGACAATCAGCCTCAACAGTAATTATATGGTGTTGTTTAAAAACCCGCGTGATAAATTACAAACGAGTGTTTTGGCTAATCAGATATTTCCCTCAAAGAAAAAGTATTTTTTGGAAAGCTTTGAAGACGCTACCAAAGACGCTCACGGGTATTTATTAGTGGATTTAACCCCGACATGTCCAGATCAATATAGACTGAGGACGGGCTTACTAGCTCATCAGTGGCCTACCGTCTACATACCCAAGACTTAATAAGATGTCGAAGCTTTTAAAAAGAAATGCTCCGCTGCTCAAAACTTTGTTTCACGCCAAGCCCAAGAAACGTAAAGACATACTTTTGCGCGGTCCCGGTAGCTTGGTGAAAGCTCTCTGCGAGATTGCTCTAAATCTCTTAAAAGGTCACATACCGCTGAGTCCTTCGCAGTATAAGAGGCTAAAAAAGCAAAAGAAGGTGATCAGAGAATTGGCCGATAAGAAAAAAAGTCTGAAGAAAAAACGGGCGGTCTTGATTCAAAAGGGTGGTTTTATCTTACCCTTGTTGGGGGCATTCGCCCCTGTCCTCGGAAGTCTTTTAGGCGGTCTAATAAATAAATAAACTTTAACCAACATGAGTTTGAGAACAGCTCAGAAAATGTTTCTTGTCTCACCTCACCAACTGGAACGTTTAAGCAGGCCGGAACCAACCATTCGAGAGACGGCGGAGCGTAATTTGGATTTTAAAATGAAGGAGGTCCTAGAAGATAGTTCTCTAGACCAGTATGAGAAAATTAAAAAGTACCAATCCTTGATGCAACGATATTTAGGGTTGCTCAAACAAGGGGAAGACGAACGACGACCAATCAACCTGACTCTACCTGCTGAGACATCAAACACATCCCCATCAGATGAAGCGACGGGTTTGGAGAATGAAGCCTGGCTCGACATCGTCCAAACAATCCCTCCTCGTTACCGTAAAAACGCCGATTATGTTTTAAGAAAACTGTCTACCGACGAAAGAGGTTGGACTCCTCGCAGCGAATTCATCTTCAGAGGTAAGCCCGTCAGAGGATCCCACATGACTGATTTACTCAAACATCTCATCGGCAAGAATGTTTCATCGCAAGGTCCTAGAGGTTGGAGCGAGTTTCTACACACCCTCTCAGAACTCAATATACCCGAAACAACGGTTTCTAACCCACATGCACGCGAGGAGTTGAGACGTCTAAAAAACGGCTCATATACATCTAATCCCATTGTTAAGGAATCTTCGAACGGGAAAAAGAAAAGAAAACGGACTGCTTCGACTATAAAGTGGGAGGGGTTTTAAATATGACACTTATTTTATGTAAGGAAAAACACATCACTCTGTATTGCCTTTTAAATTGCTTTTATTGAATAAATGATTTGAAAAACATAATCCGTTACAGACAATGACATTTTTTAAATTTGTTGAAAGAACATGATTTTTGTCCTCCGCATGGTTTGCAGGTAAAAAACCGGTGTCGCCGAACAAAAGCAGATACCATAGCATCATTCTTGATTACATCGTCGGTGTAGCAGTCCATCACATCCTGGTAAGACTCTCCACACCCTCTGTGGCTCAGGTAGTACACACAATGAGGGCCGCAGGCCGCTGACAGTTCATGTTGTAACTGGCGATTATGGTAAATTATACGGTTAGAATACTTTTCCAGAAAAGACTTTATACTTTGTGGGTAATATTTAAAATCAGGGGGAAAGCCGAAGGGGTCGAAAAAAGATGCAGAGTCGTCCTTTTCCAAGGTGAGAGCCAACCAATGTTCTCCGGGTTTAGAGCGGGGGTGTGTATTAACTATATAGTATATGGGGGGCGAGGGTTTCAAGGAGGATAACTCGTCCGAAGCGTAAACGCCTCCAAATAAATGTCCTTGTAAACGTGTCATCAAACTCTCCAATTCCCTTCCGTTCATCTCCTCAGTAATAGTCCATTAACACTTCCCTCTTCGAGTTAATTTCTAAAATAGAGTCGTAACAAGCGTACACAATAAGTGTGGCGGTATGGGGAAGCGGGGTCCTGAATCTCATCTCCAATCTGAGTGTACCGCTGGACACAGGGGATAAAGCCTCTGTGTCCTGGCTAGGATTTAGATTAAAGGCAAACAGAGCATAGCCTTGTTGAAAGTCTTCGTGGTCTATACTTAGAGGTAAATCTTTTAAAAACCTCCCCGTCGAGGAAAACAAGTTATGAAACTCGCGCACTGCGTTTCCTGCGTTAAATTGGGGTTGAAACGCCTTAGATGGGATCTGCCGCCCTTCTTGAGTTAGGGCTAGGTATTCAATATTGTGGTGGGCAAAGTTAAAAGGATTTAAATTCTTCCGCCCCACAAAAGCGCTGTGATTGACGAGTGCTAAAACCACATACTTTGGCGTATGTCCCAAAAAGAGATTGTCTTGATGGCAGATCCTCGATAACTGGGGTATAGAGTAAGTCTTTACGTTGATCCTCGATAGGGGGTACAGCGCGTTGTCTTTGTGGAGAGCCGCTGCGTGACCCAAAGAAACGGCCGGTGCGACCGCTACTTTTTTTACAAAAAGGGTGGCTCCTATTATCTTCAGAGAGCAATCAGCGTCGGGGGGACTCATTAAACAAAAATCATCGCTGGCTCTTGTTAGCTTTAGCCTTAGATCCACGTTATTTAAGAGGTATCTCTCACAAAAGAAAATATCCGAGTGAATGGGGCCTAGGAGTTGAAATTCCCTGGACCCCTCAATCAATTGGGCTCTGTGAACCAGCCCTTCATTAACATCGTTGCCCGTGAGCGATGTTGAATCCATCCGCCCTCGTGTATCTTTGAAGAACATGGCTGTGCTAAATTGGCTTTTGAGAGAATCCTCTGAAAAGTTTAACAATGTTTCAATCATAGCTCTGTAAGGGTGAGTAGCGCTTGATTGTGAGATGAGTCTATCCCCTAATGTAACATCTACTTGGGTAAAGATTGTGTTTAACGGATAGTTAATGATGCCTACGTGGTCGGTGGGGCCCAGATGAGAGCCGTCTCTGTGTGTTACTCGCAAACGCAGGTAAAGCATTGTGTCCGAGAGATCCATATATTTAGAACCGTCCCCCGGTATGAAGAATTCAATGGGTCCTTGCTCCGTCAAAGCTGATAAGGGTGAAATTTCGACGTATTGGCTTTGTTCTATCGAAAGTTGGGTCATTGGGGGTGAGAACAAATCTAATTCCGACAGAGTGCATTCTTGCGACTTGTGATGTAAAAGAGCCATTTTCGTCAGATTGTTTAAGAGAAAATGTCGGCGTTGCTTCTTCGGCGCTTCCTTCTTGAGACTGATTTCCTTTTGACTGCACGCCTACGCTTTTTATGAGTAACCAGTCTCTGACCTATCGGTCTCCTCGAAGGTCTTCGAGCCAAAACCATTAACCCGGATCCATCTTGATTCTTTTCTCCTCTCTGTATTCTTTCCATCGCACGTCCTGCTACATCCATGGCAATATTTTTAGCCGCCGACTGCAGGTGAGGTTTCGCTACTGTAAAACCTTTTTTGACTAAAGGTACGACAAAACGGAAAAGTTTAGAAAAAATGGAGCCCAAACCTCGCCCATATTGCACAGGGGCCCCGTGAAAACCCGGAAGCGACCCTCCTGCTTGGGTTTCGTAATAATTAACAAAGCGATACAGGTCAGGGTGTGTCTCCATCACGACCATTGTTTTTTACCTCGGTTTAAAATGCAGGGTAATAATTATCTTTCCGTATTTAAAATTAACCGGCTGATTCTGATCCGTCTTAATCTGTATTCCTACTTCTTCAATATGTCTCCTACTAATAGGCAGGTAGTAAGCAGGGTTGAAAGTTTTAAAAATAAACTCCCCGTATCTCCCTTCGATCGGAACAGTCCTCAATAACGGAGCATAGGCATCCCCTACCGTCTGGTGTTGCACCACGTCTGTATAAACGTATAAATGGTATTGACCCGCCTTTATATCGGCTGGGTACGGGGCAGGTAACCAATTAGGTTTTATAGTAAACCATTGTCCTTCCTTCATACCAAGTATGTAAGCCAACGGTGCATTAAAGCGGATCTTATAACATCCGGTTGACGACATCCAAAGAAATTTCCGCATATTAATATCGTAATGGAGTAAAATTTGGTTGCCTATTTTATTTTTTATAATATACAGAACCGCCTCTCGTAGCTTGTCAAGATCTTCATATTCCCCGGATGTAATATCTAAGGTGTGGGTTACAAATTCGTTTTTATCAGACCCCCTAGCTGTCTCGGAGTTCTTTTCATCCTTAGCTTTGGAAAGCGTCATATCTTTTATATAGAAAGTAGTCTGGTTTTCGGGTACGTTTATCCAACTACGAGGGTATGAAATCTCAGTCAGAGCCACCTCCCAACTTCCTTCGAGATCAATGTGTTGGGCCAAATTCACTCTGAACTGTGAGATTGTGTTGTCCGTATACACATCCATACTAGCGTTAGAAGGTAGAGTAACGTAGAATCCTCCATCGTGTAAGGGATCCATGCCGGCTTCTGATACAAGTTGTATTTGAAACTCTTTTTTAAACGTCTACAATCTGAGAAGCGGGGACCCAGCTATCGAATTTCGAGGGCCATCCCTTCCAACGAACGAGGAATTGTCTCTGCCCCCTCACCGTGCGCCTTTTAAGGATTTTCTCAATATGGAATGTGTGGTCTTTTGATACGCTCACCTTCTGTAATTCACCTTCGTAAAACGATCCTTCTATGACATCCCCGTCATAATCTTTCAGTTTGTAGACGGGTGGAAAACGAGGAAGACATTCAGATATGGTAAACAATTCGTCCGTAAAGCTCTGCTCGTATTTTTTATCAAACACTCCTCTTAATTTAGATATCCTCACCACATCTCCTGTTTTAAAACGCATTTTTAATTTCCCACTTTGCTCTATCGGCATATTACCGTATAGATTCTGGAAAACCTGTTGAGTATTTCCGTCAGTAACTTGATTGGGCTTCATTTTTATACTTTTATGGTAGCTTTCGTTATAACTACTTACTAAATCTTGTACGACGTCGATATACCTGCGTGTGTTTCTGGCCGTAAAATATCTCCACATTCTAGTTTTTAAAGTTCTATTAAACCTTTCAACAACCTGGGCTTTCAGATCACTGGCAGTAGCAAAATGAACAATGTTGTGTTTTTTCATCAGGTTCTGAAAATGTCTGTTAAAAAATTCTTTACCCGCGTCGGTCTGTATTTTTCGAGGCGTCCCACTCTCAGACAAAACAGATTCAAAAGCTTTAACTACCTGCGGAGCCGTCTTATCCTTCAAAATGCGTACGTAGGCTTTTTTTGAAAAAACATCGATGACGGTCAGTAAATATTTAAATCCATCGTTGACGCCAGCCAGGGCCTGCATATCGCAGAGGTCTGCCTGAAATTGATTCAGCGCCCTTGGGACAAAAACCCTGTTTCGTGGGAAATTGATTCTAGCGGGTTTGTGTAAGGTGTAGGCATCTTGCTCGATTAAGAAACCCCTGACTCGATCACGATTTACTTTTTTACCCGTAACATCCTGTACACCTAAGTGTAAACGCTCTACACCACCAAAACTGGCCGGGTGTGAGGCATCGTAGTAAAGCTTCTCCATACACTTCCTCTCAGCCATCATCATCAGAAAATGAATTTAAATGATATATGCAACGATTATTTATTGATAAATTCACACAGACATGACTTCTTTTGTTTTTTTTTAGTTTATTACATGATTTCCATAGTATAATCATACACAATAGTAAAAATGATTACATGCATAATGCTAAAAGGCAATACTAAGAATTAATATACTCAAGGACTCGGGATAAGACATAGGGACTAACTTTTAATTCAACGACGGTTTGAAATTCTTTTAATTCAACAGGTAAGTCTAAAGGGTAGTTATTTTCTAGACAGTATTTTGCAGAATCAACAAACAGAGTCAAAATTGTTACCAGTTGACCTACACCCACGTCATCACACCATGCATCCAGAACGGCTTTAATTGTATTGGCCAAACCCAAATGACTCTCGTTCACAACACGTCTGACAAAACAATCCCAAGATACATGAAATAGCGAATGAGACAATGATCTGACTTTTTGCATAATCAACAACATTTTGTCAATTCGTCCGTCTCGGTCAGAAGTATGTAGAATGGTTCTCTCCAGAATGTCCGCCCAATTACACAAACCGTAATATCGAAACAACAATTTTCTGAAGATATTCCCCATCGTGTGTCTCTATTTAGAATTGTAGTACTTGTCCAGCAGAGTCTTGAGGTCGTTCGACAGCGATCCGGGGCCTTCAAGGGCGTCCAGTTGCTCGAGCTTGTCGAGTATCTTCTTCTCTTGCTCGAGATCTAGCAGGACAATCTCGGCCGCTGTCTTGACCTTCTTAATGTCGGTAGTCAGATGAAGCAAGTTCAACATGTAATGAATGCTGGGGAGGAATTTAGGCGTGCACAACAATGCTATCACACGATGATAATGTTTCCTAAAATACTCATCATCGTCTATTTCTAGACACTGGTGCTGCCTCTGGCTGGGATGGTTGATTAAACAGCCATTACATTCATCTCTACTGTATTTAACTATAACTTGATTGAGGAGATGTCCTATAGTCTGTTTTATACAGTTGTACTTATCCCGACACAGCCAACTGTCCGGGGGCCCGTTCCAGACAAGGTCCCAGTCCTTGTCAAGGTTTGTAGGTGAAGGCAAAGCTGTTGGCGGGCACCCCTCCACAACGTCCCCGTCAGAGGTTAGTTGCTGCTGAGGCTGCTGCTGCTGAGACTCCTGAGGCTGCTGAGGAGGTAGGTGTTCATGCCGGGTATTGAGTTCCTCAGGAGTCATCAGCAGTTGTGAATACTCCAGCGAGGCAATGTACTCATCGGTCAGCTGCACTTCTTGAGAGTTCTCCGGCGGAGGGGTGTTCTCGTCGGCAGTCGCGGGGTACTGAGAACAGTCCAACTGCTCTCGCTCAAGGTGGGTCGCGGCTGCCTCAACGTCCTTTCCCTCCTCAAAGTCAGAGCTCTCTGTCTGCGTACCTTTTGAGACTTTAAGCCGCGATCCTTCCACCAGAGGCACCACACTCCGGGCACCCAGAGGCGTCCACGATGTTGCCAGGCGTCTGGAACTCTGTCTGGTAGGAGGCATCGTTGTCGTCGTTGTCTTTTTCAGGCAAAGTGTAGTCCGGCTGGAGACTCCTGCTCTTATATTACATAGGGGCGGTTATATGGGTGGGATTTGTTGTAAAGAGGCGTATTTTCCCATTGTCTAAGTGGTAGGGGGGCTGTCCTTGAGGGGGGTTGGCTTATGACGTCAGAGTAGGCGGTTCATAGGGGCGTTGACTACTCAAACGTCAACGCCTTCCTTACACCCACAATGTTTCGCCAATGCCTGCTGTCCAAAAAGAGGGTGGAGATTTTTTCAGAGTGCGCATCCATCCTCTCATTCCATTCAGCCAACGGTAGGGTCAAAACCCTCAAAAAAACACCACATTCAGTGTTAAATGCTTCCAAAGTAAAAAACAGTTCATTCTGATTTGTGCGATCACCAGTCTCTATCAGGTTGTTAGAATCAATTTTCACCTTAAAAAACCAACGACCTGTAGGCGTTGTCCTCGAGACCCATGTAAATGTTAAAACATTCCATGGTTCAGACGACTTCATACATTCTTTCAACACTCGAGGTACCAGTTGATTTAATATACCCCAGTCATTAGAGTTTAGAGTCCCATAGCCACTAGGTGATGTATTTTCAACACCGTCCATGCTAAAATACAGACACAGCTCACCCATCTCGTAAAGGAAGCGGTATCCCCATGAGGCAGATGGATCCAAAGACCATATTTCCTCCAAAGACTCTGAGGGGGGTTTCTGAATACGTCGCAAAAACATCTGCTTCTTACGCGGCGCATCCAAAATCGAGTCGGTCCCAGTGCGTCCCATCTGCACTGAAACATTTGTCTCGCTGATTACATTGATTTTCCCCGCCATCCTCGCTGTAGCTCTATCGGACTGTTGAAGCGCTTGTTATATACTTTTTACCCATACTAAACCACTCCCTCCGATCACGTCATTCAATCTCATTATTATTCATTATTCACTCAATCTAGGGGGGCGTGCACCGGATCCGGAAGTTAACCAAACAATTAGCATTTGAACCCGGGTCAGCCATGATATCTGCAAAAACAGGTAGGAACACCACCTACACATCATCCATCTTCATTAAGGGGTCATTAATCTTCATTAAATGACATCAGGAAGTCATTAAGGGTCATTCATCTTCATTATATAACACCTGGAAGTCATTAAAGGTCATTCATCTTCATTAAACGACATCCGGAAGTCATTAAAGGTCATTCATCTTCATTAAACGACATCCGGAAGTCATTAAAGGTCATTCATCTTCATTATACGACATCCGGAAGTCATTAAAGGTCATTCATCCTCATTAAACGACATCCGGAAGTCATTAAAGGTCATTACCCCTCATTAAATGACATCTGGAAGTCATTAAAGGTCATTAACCCTCATTATATGACATCTGGAAGTCATTAAAGGGTCATTAATCTTCATTAAATGACATCAGGAAGTCATTAAGGGTCATTAATCTTCATTAAATGACATCAGGAAGTCATTAGGGGTCATTAATCTTCATTAAATGACATCAGGAAGTCATTAAGGGTCATTAACCCTCATTAAATGACATCAGGAAGTCGTTAAAGGTCATTAACCCTCATTATATGACATCTGGAAGTCATTAAAGGGTCATTAATCTTCATTAGGGAGGGGTCATGACCCATACATGACCCCCCTAATCTAATTAAGAATGTCATCCATCAAATTTTGACAGAAGCGGCCTTGTAATATTCTCTCTGGTATTTCTTTTCTCGAACATGTAATAGAAGTGAACAGAAGACAGTTGTCTGTCAGTCGCGTAAACAAACACAAGAAAACTGAGTTCACAAACAGCGCAGTGAAAACATGAAGCCTTAAGTTGAGGATGAGTGACAACGATGAAGACAGTGTAGATGCATTTGACAAAATCTACAAGACGAGCAAGCAAAGGTGCTACATGGCATTTATATGATATCCTAAAGCAAACAGAGGGGAAGCTCGGGGTCTTAAATCTTAAAAAAAAAAAAAAAGTGACAGAAATCTGCAAGCAGACAGCAAACTACAAGACAGCATGGATAGATTTCTATTTCTATTCTATTAATTAGTAAGTGTATGCAACATTGTCATACAAAACTATGAAGCCCACACAAGCACTACCAAGTTGAGAGCTTCACTGAGGATTCAAATACAGTATGTACTGCTTATCAGAAGCTCATTTAGCTAATGCTAATCTGCTCATTTAACACAATGTATCTCTTGTTATCTACTGGATTTGACAACGACAATCATTATGTTTACATGCAGCCAAAATTCCGGTATTTTATTTATTTTTTGTCAGGCTTCCTCCTTGCTCTATAATGTTTCTCCATTTTAGTTTACCTCTGCTAGTATATTCCGGTGGGTTGTGTGCATATGCACACAAGGTGGTAATTTCACCGTAGATACAGAAAATAATGTAAAAATGTAGCCGAGAAATCAATGTATTCAAATTAGGCTTGTTTATTGTGTGGCAGCGTAAGATGGCCACCACATATACAAGTAGTTTAGAACACGAATCCTTGGAAATGGAGCATGCACATAACACAAACCAAAGCTCTGTTCACAGAAGGTACTGTATTTCCTACAGCTGTGCAGATCGATCCAAGTATCGATAGAATTGATACTAAAGTTAGTAGCCTATCGGTACTGTATCGATACCAAAGAGCTAGTATCAATCATTTGCATTTATTTATTTATTTATTTGTTTAGGTTTCTCATGGGACTCTCGTGCAATTTTGCTTTATTCTTTAGTTGAACGAGGTATTACGCCCAATTCACACTGACTGCGGAACGGATGCGGTGTGTTTTTCATACAATAGCCGTATGTACGGCGCAAGTATAGAAAGCATTCGAGTCTGCGTGTCAATTCACACCAGCTGCAGTGCGGTGCGTATGCGGTACAGAACAGTTGCGGTGCTGCAGAAGGTTTCGGCAAGTCGGCAAGCGTTCTATTTTTCCTGGATTCCGCCTGCGGCTTTTCATGAAGCTGAAGAAATTACACGAGCTGGACAGGAAGTTGGGTGTCTCGCATAAAGGTAAATTTAGTATATTCAAAATAAAACCGTTTGCAAACTGTTTTTTTTTTTTTTTTGTCTCGCTAACTAGCATGGTCTAAGCCTGACATGAGTCGGACATTTAATAGACAGATGTTACTGTCGGATCTGAAGACATACCATCAAATGAGGTCGCAAGTGTAGGCTCTCCACCTTCATCTATCACCTTAAGCAGCCTGGCTCCAGCATCTCCTGCCCACCTCGATCATTTGCCTTCATGCTTGACTAACACAGACAACTCGGCTCCAGCGTATCCTACTCCTCTCTCTCGGCCATCATCAGTTTCGACTTAGAGGCAACCACCTTCTGCCTGTTGCGCGCGTCTTGGTAAGTTTCATTTTACAAAACACAGGAGGAGACACAAAAACACATTATAAATTAATTTAAGTAACAGCTATATGTGCACAATACTCAAATTCCATGTAGAAAGTACTCCCTCTCGTTTTATTTAGGAAAAAACAGGACAAGAAATGAAAGTGTAAATAACTGAGAAAGTGTATGGCTCAATAATTGTAAAACAGAATTCAAATCCAATATTCCATGATCTGGACATAATGTAATGGAGAAAATATGGTCAGATTTTATATAACTCCAAAAATAAGGAAAGAAAAAAAAAATACAAGTATGTTGGGACAGAAATAGACTGACATAAATATTCACAAAAATAAATTAAACATCCTATATAGCCCATACATCTTTGAATACCTTCTATAAACATAATAATAATGTGGAAAAAAAAAAAATCCAAATTATATGATCGAAAACTTTTTTTTTTTTTAAAGTTGTGACAATAGTTACTTTGCCTGGTAACGAGTTACTTTTATTATGAATTAATTAAATTGCTAACATAGTTACTTTTTCAGCAAACAATGAGTAACTATAACTAATTACTTTTTTAAAGTAACATTCCCAGCACTGGTTCCTATATACATATATATACAAGTAAGTCTGTGCTTCTGACGTGTAACCCACCGGAAGTTAAAAGTGGAAATGATGTTACTTATGCAATTAAGTTGTCCGCACATCGCGGTCCGAACGGGATATTCCACTCAAGCACAAATGACCATGTAAAGGAGAGTAACTCGGTCCACCACGCATATAAACGGGTTACATCAATTGTTTCACAATCCGGAATTCTGACCTTAACCCGAATGCTGACTTCATGGAAACGTAGTCATGGACAGAGAAACACAGTATGGGGGCCGTTATGTAAACTGGCCCCACTTTTATGTAACAGTGTGGTGAAACTGTAGATGGGCTAGCTCACAGATACATTTTAAAAAACAGGCAGATAACAGAGGATTTACAGTGGTCTACTGGTCTGCAGCCTCATAGTTCTGAGAGAACCAGGTTTGAATTTTTGATACAACTCTTGTACTCCCATTATGTTGCTAGGGCCGTAGCCTACTGTATCTAAGGAAGTATCCAGTGATTGTATGTATGAACAGGTGTCTGTCGAATGTTGTGATAAATATGTTTCTGGTCCTTTTCCACTCAGTAGATGAGTGTGATAGGACACAAAGGAATAATAAAAGAATGTGATGGGGAATCTGGGAGCAGTGAATGCATTTTTTCCGCTCTGTTTATGAACTGTCTACTCTGCTCCTTATAAAATATTTTTGTTTCCGAATGGTTGATGGCCTTGAACATCTGTCAAAAGTTGAACACAAAACTGAGAAAAACCCGGGAATTGGTGGCCAAACTATGTGATTATCGCTGAACAGCCAAACACTCAATGACTATCACAGCTGTTTGTCCGTCTATTGTTTGTGTCACATCTAAATTGGTATGTTTAAGCTCCAGGCTACAGCCGCCAAAACAACAACCACGAGGAGCCCCAAAGTAAAGATGTTTTCCCGTCTGCCCACCTGCTTTGTGTAAGAAGCGCCTCTCTCCAGGAGCATAATCCTCCGTTGAGTGTTTCCCTGTTGGAAGAACGCGGAGCTTTATCAGCCCCGCCAGACTAATCTCACCTCCGGGCTGAAGAGTGCCAGCGGGTGGCCTTTCCCCAAATGAAGGCCACAAAAGGTCATCTACTTGACCACTCAATTGCTTCTCATCACGAATTCCCTGACCATACTGTCAGCCAAAGTGGAGAGACTGACCTGTGACCTTGCTAGTGTATTAACATAGAGATAAATACCTACACAAACGTGTTAATCTCAAGAGAAAGCATGCAAGCAAGTGTTCTCAGGTCTCCAAGGCTCTTGCTCTGATTCCTTAAGATCCAAAATGTCTAAGGGTGAAGTAATTGGGTGGTGTGGATTGGCTTCCATGGTGGCAAGATTGCTACTCAAGAAATCCCTTCAACCACCATTACTGTCCTGATCTCAGAACCCAAGGAAAGATCATTTGAAAAGCCTGACAGACCTACAGATATGTACAGTATATATAGAAAAGGATACAATTGGATAAGAAAAAAAAGAAAGTAAACTTGGAGTTGACAAGTTGTGAGGCAGTCTTCTGAAGCAAGACACTTCAGCTTTATGCTAACTGAAAAGAAAAAGGAAAAAGGCATCACAAGGGTCATCCGTCATTTGCTGGTTTGAGATATTGAGAAAAGGGAAGATTAAAGAAGATAGAAAGCTGTTTAATGTCGCGTGAGGGTCAGTCTAAGGGATTTTCTCTTTTCAGTGCAGCTTTTGCTTTCAGACCTATGACAGCAATAAGATTACAATCGCTGTTCTCGTGTGGGCTATGACACATGCACCTGCAAACGCACACACACACATTTACATTTTGATGCGTACACGGGCACACATTCCCCACAGGCTTAATCCTGACTTTTCAGCATGTTGGAGAAAGGGATTAAAATACCATTCATTACAGGGTATTGTGTCTGAATTTCTCAGTATACTATATGTGTGACACCAGAATCAAGGATAAAATATGGAAATTGATATGGATAGGAATTTCTATTTTTAGTTTAAAGATGGATGAAGCGGGTGCAATTTTAGATCAGCCATTAAATATTGTCAGAAACCATGAATGTGCACTCTTTAATGTTTATGACAACATCTGAGATCCCTCAAAAAACAACAAAACCAGAACACTCACAAAATTATAGCTGCCGTGACATTTTATTACATTGTATGAGAGTCTAATGAATTGGACAGAACACTCGGGACAGTGCTCAGATAGAAAGCAGAGCTATGCTTTTCTGAAACAAAAGTTCAGCATGCGTTTTTGGACAGTAAAACTTTGAGTACTCAATAAGGCTCCTTAACAAGCCGGTTGAGAGAACTGGTATTTACTTTCTTATTTATTTGAAGCCTCACGAGTCGACCTTGCTGAGCTTGCTTCCTTACATGCTATTCCAGACATCCTTCACTCTCTGGGATCTAACCCCCACAGTCAACCTGGCTTCTTCTCCTCCCCTTGGAGTGAAGGATTGCGGCGCTGATCCGGGCTCTTCACCTATACACGACCTCATTGACTGAGCCTCTCTCCACGGGTAAATGATTGATGCTAGCCTTCGCTAACTAGCCTCGGGAGTCCAAATAGAAGCGAGGCGGACTGGCCAGTGGGTTGCATCATGTTTGTGTGTGCATATGCGATCAGCCCCGGGAGACACTATAAAATGGCGTGTTAAAAAAAAAAAAAAAAATGAAATGTGCGTGCTTGTGGGTGTAACACTACTGTATGTGTCAGACAGAAATTTCAAAGGCTGTCATGAATTCAGGTGGACAACATTGCTCACACACAAAGCGTTCCGACTTGGTCATATAGGTTGCAGTTGCGCTTAAATGAAGTTGTCATAAAGAGTCTTGAGTGAACGTGATAGCAAAAAACAAAACAAAAAAAACAAAAAAACATTGAGTGAGTTGTACAATATGTATAAACATTGACTACTGATATTGTGCTGAAAATTCAAACAGCAGTAAAATTTAGCCCTGAAAACTGTATGTACTGTATATATATATATACACTTATATATATGTACACTTATATTTGCAAAGAACACACAATTGTTTATATATATATTTTTATTTTTAATTACTTTGTTAAATACTGATAAGCACTGTTATCCCCAAACAGTGCTGAACACGACAGGGTACAAATGGCACCAATGCCGGCAATGTAGCATACCGCATGTGGGGCGTTTACAAACACTCTTCGACGGACAAAAACACGATTCTTGAACAATCCCTCATAGCTCCCCATTGCGACTCCATACATCATCACTGTGTCTGCATTCACTTTAATGTTTCCCTCGTCGCAGGCAGTAGGTTTAGGTAAAATATTTTGTCATACAAGTCTCCCAATGATATATGCAAATAATATGAATGTGGACTCGGACAGTTTTACTTAATTGTCCACTGTGACATTTTTGGTAATTTATTTGGTCAGATGTGATGAGACTATCTGAAAATTTATTGGCGGCAGGAAGCTCTTTAGTAAAAATTCATAAATTAACTGTCACATGTTTATCCACGTGGTTCAAAGCGTGGGAATCAAGTAGTGGCTTTTTTACAGGAATGATATATTAACCTTTGAGTTTACATTGTGTGAATTTCATCCTCACCATCATTACACAAATCAAGTGGTCAATAGATGGATGTAGACCTAGACATGTTGGAATACATGTCACCTATGTGCTATTAAAGATAATGGGCTTGAGAATGCTCCTCTAGTGTACATTTACTATGATCTGTGGAGGCACATTAATCCCTTGTATGAAATTGTCAACTCAATACGCACAATTATCAGTTTTGTGACGTTAATAATGTTGTTATTGTTATCCAGTAATGGGTAATCTAATTAACTCATTGACTGCCAACCATTTTCACAGAAGCAGCAACCCCCTTAGCTCCCGGCTGTTTTACTGGATTTGGACTGATTTGCAAGGCCCACTGAATATTGTGTCATATTGCTATAAAGCTTAAAACCTACCAAAAGAAAGATCTTCTTTCATCAGGTAAAAAAAAGTGTATTTCTATCTGTTTCTGTTTTGCAACGATTAGCATTACAATACAGCTTAAGTTTAATCGATATTCACGTTCCTGATGAAAACGCTGTCAAAAAGAGCTTGTTGCAACATGCCTCTGGTTGATCTGTTATATCGCCATCTGCTGGCCGTTTTTGTAATAACTTATTGCTTCAAGCGTTTGCTTCAGTTCAGAGGCTGCGTCAAAGCCTTTTGTATGCTCTTGCTAGCATTAAAATAAATAAATAAATAAATAAATAAATGCATAAATATGTCTTTGGGACCATGGTAATATTAAAAATAGAACATAATTATACGTTTTGGGGAGCAAATGAGTTAATTATAGTCATCCCTCGCAATATAGTGGACATGAATATAATCTATTTTATTGACTATAGAAAGTTAAAAGCAGAAATGACTTCTTTTTCTTGTGATATGACATCTGTGCATCACTAATTTTAGATAAGAGTGACTGTAAAGGGGTTATCCCAAATGTTCCAGAAAATGTAATGATATTGACCGCAAATAAACAGATAAACAGTCATTGTACAGGTGGACCATACAGGTGTGATAGCCCCATCATTTTATGCATTTACTGTAAGTGGTAAAAGTGTTGAACGGTGCTACAGTGCAAATAGATATACTTGCTTAACTTATTTACATTTGGAAGCATCCAGACCATCCAATTAAATGTCAATAACCATAGCTTTACTATGAACATACAAATAATTGATGACTCTGTTGCAGGCCACATCCAAGTAATTGAAGTATGAACATAGTTGAGGCCATTCAGGTGCGGTTTTGCTGGATTTGAAAAGGGGTCATCCCGCAACTCTTTCTACAGAGTTGAAAAGGTAGAAATGACCAAAAGGCGGCCTTCACGGAAAAAGAATGTTGCATACCACATTCAGCCTGATTTAGTTAATTAAGAGACCTGTCTCCAAAAGCCACAATTCCAATGAACTGAATCAGGTGGGGGGGAATTTTTTTTTTACAGCATAACACACATTCAGACAGCTGCATGAGATCACTCATTACGGAGAGATTAACTACAGGATGGTCATGATTACTGGGAGCCAAAAAAAGCATCACTTACGTCTGGAGGAGCTCCACTTCAGAGGATGTCTCATGCTCAACAGCTACCAGACTCTAATCCAACCCGAGAAGCTCAGGCAAATGTTCAAAATCTTCATGAAGCATCCGTGTACAGTTAGTTGAGATCTAGTCAAAGAAAAGTATCTGAATCGCCATCCTCCATTTGGCAATGCAAATCAAACTGCATTGTCTGGATTATGTGGCAGCCCAATACCGGTACATTTGGATCAAGGTTTTAAATGTTTCAGTTCTCGAACACACCTGACTAATATCATCAGCTTATCAGCAAGCTCTGCCGAATCTTGATAACAGTATTGGTAACTACTCAAGAGTTGAGTATACTCGTACTGGTATCAGTCTGAAAAAAAAAAAAAAAAAAAGAAAGTGGTATCGAACATTCCCAACTATTGTCATGTCTGGGGTCACGCCAGGGTTAAGTTTGAGTTCATGACCTGTTAAGTTTGGCTTCGTGACCGTGAAGTCAAGTGTTTGTTTTGAACTGATGTAACCATCATCTGGTTTCAACTGGAAGAACGCTATGTGATGTTTCAACTGGTTTTATGCTATGTGATGACATGAGCTTTTGTAATGTCAACCTTTAATCCTTTACTTAGTCACCACCAATCAGATCGATTCACTGTCTGTATTAGCGGTCTGAGAAGTGTGTGTGTATTGCTTTCTGTCCCTCTGTGCAGCTCTCTTTGTTTCTTGTCTAGTCAAGTTTGTTCTACGCCGCTCGATGTGAATAAATAGTTAAAACCTTATTTGTGTGGCTTTATTTAGGCTTTATTTGGCTCACATTGCATTATTGGCCCAAGGTGAAGCTTAAATTGAATTCAATTCGATGATTATATTCTTCATCCAATTTCTTCTCAAACAGAGCTCCTGGAGTAACCTTGTCTGTCAATGTGTATGTTTGTGTCTCGGAAAGTGGATGCGTGCCCAGTTATGACAAGCTCTCATGTCAATGTTTGGCCAAAGCGAGGCGGCTTAGGACAAATGAGCACCTTACGAATAGGTGTAAGGCAGACAGTATGTGTTTGTATTTGTGTATTCTGTGGGTATGGGAAAAACAGCTCTCAGAAAGACCCAATTGTGCAGGTTTTAAATTAGATCCGCCGTTCTGACATGTAATTGAGAGGGTCGGAAAGAATAAAAGAATATCCCCACTAGAATAAGAAAATGCAAGTGCGCGCGCAGGTGTGTGCATGCGAAGGAGAAATCCTACCCAGAGGAGAGTCATGAGAAAAGGCTTAAACAAAGGAGGAATAAATAAACCTCGAGAAACGTGTAGAAAGTAAACCCATTCATTGTGAGGAAATGGAACTCCCCACCCAAAAACATTTCAACAAATGCTGAAGGTATAGGTTCGACGGACTGGACTCAATGATGGACACTCTGCATTTTCAGGTCATGACCTTTGTGACCTCGAAAGAGAGGTTTATCAGGTAGCCCTTATACAGGGACCTTTGTGTTAGAAAGATATGATATGTACTAACACTGCTACTCTTACTAACAGACAGGTGCAAGAGGGAAAAAAAAGAGGTTACATATACTGACAGGTCAAAAAAGTCCTTCGTTTTAGTCTTTGGTAATTAATTTAATGCATGATCCTTTGGGGATGATTTGAAGTATATTTATTAGGGGTGTTAAAAATAATCGATTCGGCGATATATCGCGATACTACATCGCGCGATTCTCGAATCGATTCATTAATCGTCAGAATCGATTTTTTTTTTTTTTTTTTTATTTTTTTTTATTTTTATTTTTTTTTATTTTATTTTTTTTTTTTTTTTAGGATTCACACCTTGAGCATGGAAGAATGTTATATGAACGGCACATTAAGCCTTAATATTTTTATTTTAATGCTGTTCAAATGTGAAACAGATTGCAAACTGTTTGTGTACAGTGGCTCACGGTTATAAGCCTCAAGTTTTAGATAAATATATTCATACAAATCTTACAGTGTACATGTACAAATTTACTGATAGTATTTTCTAAATTTGAATGGAAAAAAATCGCAACAATCGACTTATAAATTCGTATCGGGATTAATCGGTATCGAATCGTGACCATTCGTATCGGGATTAATCGGTATCGAATCGAATCGTGACCTGTGAATCGTGATACGAATCGAATCGTCAGGTACTAGGCAATTCACACCCCTAATATTTATTGAACTGGAATAAGGGCGTTTGAAAGTGTATCGCACAGAAGTGATATCATCTAGCAACAGCCAATAGAAACACACCTTCAGATGACATCGCCTCTAGTGGCAATTTTGTGTGCTTGACTTTTGGCTCCAATGGCTCGCACGGCTTGCTTGCTTTTTCATTTAACTCAGCTGAAATGCAATGCTAGCTAAGACTGATCTACCATGATGTTGATTGAATTTATCAAAAAAAAAAAAAAAAGAAAAAAAAGATGGAAACTAATACTGAAAACTAACCTAAAGTAAGCATTTTTTTTTTAAATAACAAAAACTAACAGAACCACCTTAAATAAAAACTAATTATAATGAAAATTCCCAAACTGTAATAACCCTGGTAAGAACCACTGCTTTTCATTGTAATTTGTCATTCTAACACAATTGTACAATTTTATGGCTAATACGATGGCTACATCCAATATGGCTGACATATCGCTCAGCTGGCGATGTCTGTAGCAGAACAAAAAAATAAATAAAATTGAACTTCATTTTACATCCCAAAAGGCTTGTATTCTTTTCTGAAACGTGTTCAAATTGACCTTCATGTAATATGTCCCTCCTAACTTGCCGTACTCCGAGTGTACAATTGGCAATCTTAACCAGATAATCTATAAAACATTGTCACCTAATGTCCGAAAAGTGCAACCAATCATCACCAAAATCTTATGTTGACATCTCTATATGCTCACTTCAACCTCTGCAAGTATACCATCACCCCAATATTTCCGATTTTATGGACATGAAGCGTTTTCCTCTCCACAGAGTCACTTATGACAGACGCTTATGTCGCTTAATGAGGGAAACACTTAAAATCTAAAATATTGGCGTGATCGTGCTGATATTTTCAGAGAGCATCGAGATTAGGACTGGAAATCACCAAGACTGCCTTACTTTACTTCGCACGTTACATATATCATTAAATATTATTATTAGGGGATTGGGGTACAATGACAGACAACATAAAATGTGTGAGGAGAAGACAAGGTAGTGCTTAGAAGAGATATCATTTGTGAACTCCTATCGATTTACATTCAGTACTCCTGTGCAACGATGAGGGCTCATGTATTATTCATATCAGAACTACGACGGACCCATAAATACTGCCACTTCATTCATCAGCAATCTCTCATCTCTGTCCTCCAGCAAGCATTTGTGCACTGTTGGATCTACGTTGTGTTTGTGAGCATGTGTGTGCAGTCTTCCTTTTGTTTGAAGGTCTACCCACACCCACACCACCGAGACCTTCAACAGCCAAGCGTTCCAGCTTATGAAAATTTACTTCCCACACCCAGTCATAAAACAGCCACTCGCCTTTCTTTCTTTCTTTCCACCTCCGCCTTTACGATCTGGTGTGGATAGTCTGCTTGAGTTATGTTGATTTTTCGGGGGGTGGACAGAAGAAAAATAAAAATGCTATACAGCCATGTCAGATATGGCAAAGGGGGATTCTTTGCTCGCGTTGTGTTGGTGCTTATGAAGCGGTCCGCAGGGATAAGTTTTGAGTTTATGTGAGTAATGTATGTGTGGTTTTGAAACAAGTCATTATGTCCAATTAGGTATGCGAATAAATTGAATCAAAGCAACATGCGCTAATGCATCAAATTTTAGAGCTTACATCAATTCTATTGGAGTGAGGCAAGAAGGAGTAATGAAACTGCACGAGTGTTTGTGATATCACATTGAAATGTGAAACAAAGACACATTTGAAACCAATACACAAATTGTCCATTTATTCAGCGTGTGTTTGCCTTAACATGGAATTTCTGGAAATTGTGACGTAAAAAATAAATAAATAAATAAAAAAACAATGAAGCATTGTGAAATTTACATTAATGTGCTGTAAAAGTCTGAAACAAACAACTGGTTGGTTTGACATTAATTAAGAAAGTGTTAAAAAGATCAAATCCTTTCGGAGAATTCACAAATTACTGTAATTTAAACACAGATGACCTGCAAAACAGAAAACATTGGGATACAGTTAAATTACATCATTGAAGTGTTAGAATAACACTTTTTGTCAGTCTAGGTTCTTTGGTACATTTTGTTTATGCCAAAAGAAACATGTGTTTTACAAATTAATATCACGGATGTGAATATTTGGATAATCGTAAAACCATGTGTAAAAATACTGTTTATTTTTACAGAAACAAAACTGCAAGCTGTGGTAACCATAACCATAATAATAAAAAAAACGTGCAAATATAAACAACTTTACAGAACAACTTGTATATTATACATGTTAAACTTGTAGATCCAGCAGTCTTTTACTGATGACTTAAGAACAACAGGTTACACTGTAAAAAGAAAAATGCTGTTTTTACAGTAAAATACCGGCAGTTAGAAAGTGTACCGTTAAATTACGGTATTACATTTTCTACGTTTACGGTAAAGGCTTGTAGTGACACTGTTGATTTTACAATTATAAAATGTATTTAATCCTAGATATTGCTCTTTAAAAAAAAAAAAAAAGTTTTGACATTTAAAAAAAATGTTTTTACCGTAAAATTTATATTAAAAAAAAAAAAAAAGAAGCTATTTCTGTGGTAAAATTTGGTAATAAAGCACTTTCCTACCTTATGGCCTCAAAGTGCTTTGCATTTTGACAACTCATTTCACCTGATTACACAACATCAGGAACAACTGTACTTACATTACCTTGCTCATGAGCATTTGATACCATCACACCACACTGGGATTGAACCAACAACCTCACAGTTGCAAAATGACCACTCTACCACTGAGCTACCCTACAGGCTACACACAACTAAATCTCCACAAAAATGAGGTTGTCTGCCTCTTTTTCAGTTTTCTCAAGTTTGGAAATGTGCAGTCAGTTCCAAGTATGCTCAAAAACACAAATAAAATTTTTTAAGGATGAGATTACTTTTCTCTCCAATAAAACACAAAACAATGGACTTCTCACATTCAAAGCTGGGGTTGAATGTGTTGAATCCAAGGTTGAAAATCCAAACTTCACTCTGAGCATTTAACATGCCTTTCTTTTGCATTAGGACAGGTATAAGAACATGAGTTAACAAAATACAGGGTAACCAGGTTTAAGGGTGGCTGTTGGGTGGAAGGGAGGTGCAGTGGGGGTAAGTAGTGGAAGGTATGGGGATTATAGGACCAAGCAAAAGAGAGCTAGGAGGAAGGATTGATGATAGCAACATTGGCCTTGAGTGTGGCACAGTCGCGCTCATCTATCCACACCAACATACAGTAGAGGAAGGACAGGCAGGACATCAGTCAGTAGACCTTCACACCATAAAACCAAGCACCCAATTACAAACATTTCCAAGCATGTTTTTTTTTTCCCCCTATATCATTCCTCACTTTTTTTTTCCCCTCTAAGAAACTTGGGGCGCTACTTAGCGAACGGCCAGGCTTCCTGTTTCTGTCTCCCTCAGTTTGTCACTGTTATTTTTTGTGACTGTGAGGTCAAATTCTTTGTCAGTTTTTACATACTTGGCCAATCAATCTGATTATTATTATGTCACTTGACTGCATTACATAGAAGATGATTGGGTGGGAGACAAACTTGTTTAAATATGTTCTCATTAACATTTTGCTACAAATGTTGACTGAACATCGCAGAACATTCCCAAATTCAAATCATGGTTTATTGTAGCACACTGACAATCTGCACAAACACACAGAAAAACTCTTATTCATGCCAGATTAACATTTGTGCCGGTACTATGGGGTATATGCCATGGAAGAGGCGGGACGTTGTTTTGCACATCAGTTTGTTTCCGGTCCGGGTTGCGAACGTGCAACCCAGGGGCACAAAGCCGGAAGTATTTTTGACGCAGCCCACACGTCGCAAACCGAACCGGAAACAAACTGTTGTGCAAAAAACAGTCCCGCCTCTTCCGTGGCATATACCCCATACGAATGACTCTGCAACTGTTATGATTTGTGCGAGGTTGTGGACCCGAGTGGAGAAAGGCGAGGAGAGGCGTGGCGGGTGTGGTCTTAAATAAGTTTTAATTTAACTCTGAACAAAGCGCAACACAAAATACAAGTACAAAACAAAGCTGGGAACTAAACTTACTACTTTCAAAGTAAACGGGCAGGACTCCGAGGCGCAGGGAAACAAGACGTGATGATGACGACAACAACAAAAACTCGACAAGGCCTGAACGAAAGCAGGGAACTAAATACACATACTAACGAGATAACAAGAGACACCTGGACAAGACACAAGTGGCTTGGGGAGCTGATTGGCTAACACAAGGGAACGAGAAAACAAGCACAGGAGGACATGATAAAACTTGACAAGACATTGACAGAAAAGGAGAAACAATGACCAAAAAACATGACCAAAAAAAATCAATCAAAACCCAGATCCTAACAGTAACAGATGCATCGTAGAAGCCAACATGCTTAGCAACCAATACATGAAGGATGTGAACAGCAGAGGTGGTTAAAGAGACTTGACTCATTGAGCCATTTTCGGCAGCAAAGCGTTAATATTTTGTCAATAATTAATTTTATAACTTCATTGTTTTTCATGTACAATTAATACCAAACTAATTTCCCCCCACTTTCCTACAAAATGTTAACTTTTTACTGCTGAAAATGGCTCAAAGAGTCAAGTATCCCTTGAAATGATTTTCGAAACAACTCCATGCATGCTGGTCTGGTAAATTTGTCTTTCTCCCAGTTAACTAGTGAATAATCTGATAAGAGTACATGGAACAAGCAAATAGCTACCACGTCAATACATAGTTGAACTGAACCAAGGATACCAGCTACAGTTAGATATACAAAAAAAAACAATAATAAAACATCCAGTCCATGGAAGGTTAGCAAGTGAGTCGAAGGATAGCATACTTTAACACACAAATCGTGATCTATGCCTGCAGTTAGACAACATTGCATCAAGCAATGAAGTTTCAACATGCGGCTTGGCTGAATTGAGATTTTAATTACAGGATATCTGATAAAGGCTTGCCTCCTCTACATTTTATCTAAATGGAGTGTCCATAACAGGGCACAAAACTCAACAAAGCGGAATGCATGTGCTGGCATTATCTACGTGTCTCGTTAAAACCTATCACAGGGTAGCGTATTGTTCCAATGTGAATGGCATCCAAGCTAAGGATGTTGGCACATAAATGTAAATGTAAAAAATGCATACTCATGCCTGCATACACACCAGATAACAATTGAATTTCTGTGTGGGCCTTCGCCCTATATGCGAGTTATGAAAATAACAGAGTGCAACAATGTGTAGGAGCAAAATAATAAACATTGAGTGCGTATGTGGCTGCTCTTTTACTGACCCGAAACCTGAGTATGTGATAAGATGTAATGAATTTGGGACATAAAACAGTGCGGTGACTCAGTGTTTACCCAGCAGTAGAATTCCAGATACACCGAGGTGCTTTTTTTCCCCCACTCATTTTCCTCTCACAGTTATTCTGCATGCCCATTATACGATGGCGGTCATTTCACATCGACGATTCATTTACAGAAAAGTCACTGTACATAGATAATGCTGCTAACTTTGCTTATGCTTTCCAATGTTACTCTAATATGTCTTTTGGTTTTCTAAATAAATTGTTTTCCACCTCCAGAAGCTTTTATATGGAGTTAAATTAGGGCCAAAAGTTTTGTACTTGAAAAAATACAACTTGAAACTGAAAATTGTTGTGTTGATCTTGAATTTCACAAAATATAAAAAGGTATTCAAAATAAAAATAAGCATGTGAAAAGTTTTTTCGGGTCAAAATTAATTTTGATTCACTTCGGTCCTGCATTTGAACAAATTATTTATTTTCATTTTTTGCTTCCATATATATTTTGACATTTGAGGTCTTATTTTTTTCAGTTGCATGTTTTTTTATTTTCAGATTCAGATCTTATTTTTTGGAGTTTCAACACATTTTTTCAGTTTCAAAACTTTTTTTTTCCACTTTCAAATCGTTTTTCACTTTCAGATCTTTTTTTTTCACTTTCAAGTCTCTTTTTTCAGTTTCAGACTTTTGACCCGAATGTTACGTGGGGGCGTGGTGTCAACTGAGCGGGGCGTGGAATCATGAGTGACAGCTGCACAAAAGCGCTTTGGAAACACCCCCCAGTGACAGTGCCTTCAGGGAACGTAGGAATGAAAAGAACTCTTAACTCAACATATATACACCATATACGTGTGTTTGGCAGCATGTGAAGTGATATCAGTGACAAAATTCCACTTCAAAGTCTGTTTTAGACAGTACTCAGCACCATTTACGGTCTTGCAGCAATAGGTTGTGCCAGGTTTGCCGTACAACAGCGACGTTTAAGCGTCTAATATGTCCGATGTCGATGTTGGTATTGTGAACGCATCGTATTCTCCCGCTGGCTTCCGGCCGGTTGCCGTCAGGACAACCGAATGCACGGGTGAGACATGCTAAATAAGTGTTGCAAAATCATAACAAACAGTAAGGGGCTGTTTTTTTGTGACAACATATTTTTTGGCGTGACGCATTAGAAATGGGGGACTTTGTCAAAGCTGAGCTAACGGTAGCATTAAGTATCGGCCACAAGCAAGCACTGCGTTGTGAACAACTGAGGTAAAGCGAGCCAACTTTTCTTTTTACGCGGTCAACTCCGCCGCACTTCATTTTTTTCTTTTCGCCCTTTTGTAGGATTTAAGTTTGTGTGTTGGAAGAGACGCTTTCACGGAGAACGACATCCGCTGGTACGGAGAACGACGTCCGCTTTTCAAAATAAAGGATCGGTTTTCAAAAATAAAATTCAATTCAAACGCAGTTTAAAAGATGTTAGTTATTATTATTATTATTATTAACAGTTTAAAATATGTTTCACTATAACACAGTACCAATTCACATTTCACTGGGAATGCACTCTTCTGGGGTGATATTGAGCAATAACAGTGATATGTACAATCCATCCATCCATCCATCCATCCATCCATCCATTTTCTTGACCGCTTATTCCTCACAAGGGTCGTGGGGGGTTCTGGCGCCTATCTCAGCTGGCTCTGGGCAGTAGGCGGGGGACACCCTGGACTGGTTGCCAGCCAATCACAGGGCACACAGAGACGAACAACCATCCACACAGTTTTTATTATTATTATTATTAACAGTTTAAAATATGTTTCACTATAACACAGTACCAATTCACATTTCACTGGGAATGCACTCTTCTGGGGTGATATTGAGCAATAACATTGATATGTACAATATTAAGTTAATTTAAAATGAAGGAAAGGTTGAAATGGAGAGAAAAAAAGAGGTGTGTGTCATTGAGCAGACATTTCACTATGAGCCAGTACTAATTTGGAGCCAATAGGTCACATGACCTAGAAGCTATTGAGCAAAAATGCTAATATTTATAGAAAGATGTGCATCATCTATCAGACATGCCACACTGATGCAACATTGTTTTGGGGTGTCAATAGGTCACATGATCTGGTCTGCAGGGTGTCCGGGCTCTCCCTCAAGAGCTCGGCTATCAGGGAGGGACTCAGAGTTGAGCCGCTGCTCCTCCGCATCGAGAGGAGATGGTTGAGGTGTCTCAGCCATCTGTCTCCGATGCCAACTGGACGCCTCCCTGGAGAGGTGTTCCGGGCACGTCCCAACGGCGGGAAGGCACGGGATTGACCCAGGACACACTGAAGACACTATATCTCTCAGCTGGCCTGGGAACACCTTGGGATCCCGCCTGAGAAGCTAGATGAAGTGGCTGGGGAGAGAGAAGTCTGGGCTTCACTGTTAAAGCTGGTGCGATAAATGGTAGAATATGGATGGATGGATGGATGGATGGATGGGTTTTTGGGAAATGTTCACACTCACAATTAACTCAAGCAAACTGTTTTGAGTGCACTGTTAAAAGATGTAGTAACAAATACTGCAAATAGCTTCCAGGTAGGGCTGGACGATTATGTAAAAAATTATACTTATGATTACTATGATAAAGATCGAAATCTCGATTATTAAAATGGTTATTCAATAATTTTATTGCATTGATAAACAGTGTTGCCGGTAACGCGTTACTCAAAAAAGTTGCTTTCTAAAGTAACTAATAGTCTAACGCGTTACTTTATTCTACAAAGTAGTCTGATTAAAGTTACTGTCCAGAGAATCAATGCGTTACTCCACATTTTCATGAAGAAGGCAAACTATCACACTGTTGTAACAGTCACAAACAACTACTGCTAACTACGAAGATGAGGCAGAAGTCATTGATCACCACACTGAATTCAGCCATGGTCTGGTCATGAATGGTTTGCACATTCAAAACAAAAGTGATGATACTTTTACTACTAGTTTTATTAACCAACAGGCACACAACACAACAAAAAAAGTGTGCATTATGGACCATAAAAGTGGTAAAAAAAATAATTTATTTCCATCCTCAACTGGTCCGTGAAGCATTATGGGATGAGGTCGTCTCCGCCCTCTCGCCAGGGGAGTGACGTCAGACAAGTTACGTTTTCAGTAGGGGTGGAACAAAAAAACGATTCGACCGAACCATCGTTCGTCAAGGGGAGCTAAACGACCGTATCGGTTGCGAGTGAGGCTTTATGGTTTTCATAACAATAGCAAGAGTTCTGCGCCGTGCTCTACTTGTTTTGTTTACATTTCAGTAGCATCACCATTCAAGCTACTTCCGTGTTTCCGTGCTCGCGACACGGCGCGCGCGCGCGCAACGAGTGACAACATACAAATGGAGACAGTTACCCCGAGTTTTCACCGGATGCGGTTGCGGTGCCGTTGCGGTGCGGTTGCGGTGCGGTCCGGCGCACCATAGATTCCATTCATTCGAATGGTGCAGTTTACACCGCTTGCGGGTGCGTTGCGTGTCGACTGCGGAAGGCCTGCGGCGTGCCGCAGGCCTTCCGCAAGGATAGACCTATTTTCTATTTTTGCCGGACGCCGCAGCGGTAGGCCTCCGGCAAATGGCAAGCTAGCACAAAACACATCGAGCGGGACAGGAAGACCGAGGCAGTTTCAAAATAAATTTCCGGTTACCTTTCAGAATAAAACACTCGCCAGCTCCTATTTCGCAAGTTTTTCAGCAAAACGTGACGTGGGCGTCGCCGGGCCATGTGCTCATTCACGGTTTAGACACCAGCGAACATGGACGAGGAGAGGTTTATATTGGAGGTGGAAAACCACAAAATAATATATGACACGGCACATCCTTTTTATAAGGACTGTAATGTATTGTGAGTTTGATGTTCGCGATTGCTTGTTGTGCCCGTCTCGCTTGCCGTACTGAGCGGCAGCTGGACGGGGAAGACAGAAATAAAGAGTGGACCCGCACTGACCCGACTCTCGTTATTAATATACTTTACAAGGACAACCAAAAAAAGGATCCTGCATGGAATCTCATAGCAGAAGAAGAAGAAAAGGTTAAATCAAAAGAAGTCCACCTCTCGTTGCGAAATGCCACATGATCGCGCGCGCGCGGTCCCGCGAGACACGTTGGGAAGTGGGCGGCGACGGAGCTGCCGGACCGCAGCTGTGCGGAGCCGGTGTGGATTGACAAAAAAATTGACCCGTCCGGAGCACGCAGTCAAGACGCACCGCACCGCAACCGCATCCAGTGAAAACCCGGGGTTAGCAGAAGCCGGTGCCGTACATCTCGGTATTTCCCATGGCTATCGAGTCCTCTCGGTGCACTTGTATGTCCCGGGCCGGCGTTGGTACTGCGCGCGAGCCAAAAAGAATAACTCCCGTGACGATCCAATGCATGGATTCAAACGACACAGGTATGTCCCACAGCCAACACACCAGCTAAGCTAAAAGCACACTGCAAGTATCTCATTTCTCAGTTTGTGGCTCCCTGTCAATGTCTACAACTAGCATGAGCAGCAGATAGGAGAACTGAGACGTGCCCGCGATTACGACAGCCCAAAAAACAAAATATAAACAGCAGTGATTCTGTGGTCATCATCGTGTCTCAGATTAAAAAAAACGAAAAAAGATGTCATACATTAACCAAAAATGAAAGTGATGACAAAAGAAAAAAAAATTGTTAAATACAAAAATGGTTGATTAAAAAGGGAAATGAACTTTTGGAAATATTTTTGCATATATTAAGTGGTTAAAATGTGTTTGATAGATTTATTGTTCCATAAGGTGGCTTCATATTTCTTTTGGCTGGACGGTAGGTTTATTTCATGTCTTAAATTTATGTTTATGAAATACTTCACAATGTGCAAATATTCTGTTTAATTGTGTTGGTGTCTGTCTAAAGGTTAAATATTTATATTTAACATTAAATTATCAACCTTTTGTTTTCCTGATCCTTATTTTGAAGAGAAAAAACAAACAAACCAAAAAACAATTATAACTGTCAATAACTACTAATAAATATTTAAACTGATACATGTGTACACACTGGAATAGCGGAACAAACAAACAGAGGAATTTAGGGGATTTTCATTTTCAACCTGGATAGATTTTTATTTTTTGTTTTATAAAAAGTATTTACGTTACAAGAAGTCAAGAGAGACTGCCTATTTTGTTTTTCATTAAAAAAAACACTTTATTTTCATGTTAAAAATGCACTTTCAATAAAGTATTTGGAACTCCGTTTCTACTGCATTATTTTTATGTTGAGATGGTGTTATCGGCAGCTGCTGAAAGTAACTAAAAAAGTAACTTTTAATCTAACTTAGTTACTTTTAAAATCAAGTAATCAGTAACGCAATTTAGTTACTTTTAAAACCAAGTAATCAGTAAAGTAACTAAGTTACTTTTTCAAGGTAACTGTGGCAACACTGTTGATAAATGACACGCCTCTTATTTTTTCATTTTAGACCTCCACTTATTTTTTATTTATTTATTTTTTAAATGTAAATATTAGCTTTTGAGCTCAATAGAGCTCCAGACCATGTGACCTATTGACACCCCCAAAACAATGCTGCATCATAGTGGCATGTCTGATAAATGATGCACACCTTTCGATAAATATTAGCATTTTTGCTTAATAGCTTCTAGGTCATTGGATCTATTGGCCCCAAATTAGTACTGGCTCATAGTAAAATGTCTGCTCAATGACACACACCACTTTTTTTTCTCCCATTTCAACCTTTCCTTCATTTTAAATTAACTTAATATTGTACATATCAACATCCGCCTCCCAGTTCTCGGGGCTTCGGTTCGAGTCCAGGCTCCGGCCTTCTTGTGTGGAGTTTGCATGTTCTCCCCATGCCCGCGTGGGTCTTCTCCGGGTACTCCGGTCTCCTCACACATTCCAAAGACATGCATGGCAGGTTAATTGGGCGCTCCGGATTGTCCCTAGGTGTGCTTGTGTGCGTGGATAGTTGTTCGTCTCTGTGTGCCCTGTGATTGGCTGGCAACCAGTCCAGGGTGTCCCCCGCCTACTGCCCAGAGCCAGCTGAGATAGGCGCCAGCACCCCCCGCGACCCTTGTGAGGAATAAGCGGTCAAGAAAATGGATGGATGGATGGATGGATGGATGGATTGTACATATCAATGTTATTGCTCAATATCACCCCAGAAGAGTGCATTCCCAGTGAAATGTGAATTGGTACTGTGTTAGTGATACATAATTTAAACTGTCAATAATAATAATAATAACTAACATCTTTTAAACTGCGTTTGAATTGAATTTTATTTTTGAAAACCGATCCTTTATTTTGAAAAGCGGACGTCGTTCTCCGTACCAGCGGATGTCGTTCTCCGTGAAAGCGTCTCTTCCAACACACAAACTTAAATCCTACAAAAGGGCGAAAAGAAAAAAATGAAGTGCGGCGGAGTTGACCGCGTCAAAAGAAAAGTTGGCTCGCTTTACCTCAGTTGTTTACAACGCAGTGCTTGCTTGTGGCCGATACTTCATGCTACCGTTAGCTCAGCTTTGACAAAGTCCCCCATTTCTAATGCGTCACGCCAAAAAATATGTTGTCACAAAAAAACAGCCCCTTACTGTTTGTTGTGATTTTGCAACACTTATTTAGCATGTCTCACCCGTGCATTCGGTTGTCCTGACGGCAACCGGCCGGACGCCAGCGGGAGAATACGATGCGTTCACAATACCAACATCGACATCGGACATATTAGACGCTTAAACGTCGCTGTTGTACGGCAAACCTGGCACAACCTATTGCTGCTAGACCGTAAATGATGCTGAGTACTGTCTAAAACAGACTTTGAAGTGGAATTTTGTCACTGATATCAATTCAAATGCTGCCAAACACACGAATATGGTGTATATATGTTGAGTTAAGAGTTCTTTTCATTCCTACGTTCCCTGAAGGCACTGTCACTGGGGGGTGTTTCCAAAGCGCTTTTGTGCAGCTGTCACTCATGACTCCACGCCCCGCTCAGTTGACACCACGCCCCCACGTAACATTCGGGTCAAAAGTCTGAAACGGAAAAAAAAAAAAAAAAAAAAGAGACTTGAAACTGAAAAAAAAAGATCTGAAAGTGAAAAACGATTTGAAAGTGAAAAAAAAGTTTTGAAACTGAAAAAATGTGTTGAAACCCCCAAAAATAAGATCTGAATCTGAAAAGAAAAAAACATGCAACTGAAAAAAATAAGACCTCAAATGTCAAAATATATATGGAAGCAAAAAATGAAAATAAATAATTTGTTCAAAGGCAGGACCGAAGTGAATCAAAATTAATTTTGACCCGAAAAAACTTTTCACATGCTTATTTTTATTTTGAATACCTTTTTATATTTTGTGAAATTCAAGATCAACACAACAATTTTCAGTTTCAAGTTTTATTTTTTCAAGTACAAAACTTTTGGCCCTAATTTAACTCCATACTTTTACACTGGATATATTATTTATACGTGAATTATGGTCTCAACATGAAGTACGTAAAGATCTTCTTTGATAAGAGGAAGGCAGTCAGAAGGAGAGGCTGGGAGAGGAAACAACTCTCATTGAAATGACTAATCATATACAAGTGCAACCTTTGGCTCTTGCTGTCAAACGCTTATGCTCACAATCAGCTGTAATGATTCTAATATTCCATAACTCTGAAAAGATACGTGGCCTTTGGCTGTCTGAGTTTCATACAGTTCTCTTTCCCATCTTCACCTTCCATTTCTTTCCCTTTGTGTCCAACACTTGCCTCACTTTTTGACAACAAAATGTGCAGAATCAGCTCCCGTGTTGCTTTTAATTTATAGTGAAGCAGATGATCTTTGTAATATTTATTTTTTCTTTTCAGCTCTTTGGAGAAGAATAGAATTCTTTTAGGGCTACACAATCAGGGGAATCTGACCTCTCTCCTTGGAACTGTTATGAAAACATAACTTGAGTAGAAACTTAAAATTAAATTAAGTATTCCTATATTTTTTGTCTCCTTCCCTTTCTTATAATCAGAAACAGGCCTGGGAAAATTAATCGACTTCATTCTTGAACACCTGAAATCGGTTTGATTTGTAACCAGAAATGAGAAAAATATGCATTCGACAAAATAAAAACATTTGAAATAGCAAAAGTGAAACACGCATTCTCAATTCTTGACGATGTGGCATCTTTCGACACATTCATTGTGTTGTGGAAGACATATTTTTAATAATTTCTTTTAACACATTTTTGTTTGTATACAAGTCATTCAAAATATGACTTTGGCTGTAAATTGCTTTAATAATTGTGTACTTGATTTATTCTTTGAATCCTTATTAATAATTTGTGCAATTGAAATGTCTTAATTATAGTGAGGTTAGTTTGCTCATCAATTAAGCACATTTATTAATATTAAGTATATTTAGATTCAACTACTGTTTTAATAGATATCTGATACTTGAACATGGTTCTTCTTCTGTCAAATGGTTGAACAAAATGATAAAAACTTAGTCAGCGTTACAGGCTTTGTTACTATATTTTTCTCTGCACTCCAGCAGCGTTGATTTGTGGGGACAAGTGGAGGGAACTTGAGAGGATATTTTGTTGAGACGTACAAATAACCTGGTGGATTTAAACAGTGTGCAAATTACTTCAAATTTTTCCAGCAAGCGTCAAGCAACCTTTGAAAGTAAAACTACCTATAGTCCTCGTTTGTTCACATTCGCACCAGAGGCTCTCCTTTAAGTTTGGCTGCACATGTGAGCAGAGGTTATAGGTCGCCCAAGAAAGTAAATAAAACTGTTTTAAGTTTGGGGGCAGGGGGGGGGGTTCCGCTTTAAATAATTTGACAACCCTATTATCATATTATTTTATACATTGTAATTAACAACTAATCCAACATGAAATGAATCAACAGCTGTTTCGATAATTGAGTAATCATGTACAACCACTACTTAATTTAAAATTGTCCAAATCCTCTTTCACCCTCTCTAATTATTCTCTGATTTCTGAAGTCCTTTATAAATCACTGAAAAATAGCAAACACTAAATAATAATGCATTTCATGATGACATTATGTGAGAATGTAAAGACTTACTTGAAGGTTTTGCATCCTGCAGTGCAAACTCTCTGGTACAAACGCGTTGGTGGTCTGTATGCAGAGAGGCAGGCGGATGATTTGCAGACAACTGCCTCTGCTGCTATACCGCCTTCACTTCCTCCATCTCCCGATCCTATACATGTCTCATCTGCCCTCACCATGAACCTATCATGAGGGGGAGGATTGACAACGGGGGAGAGGAGGAAAAGAACCAGAACTCTCCAATGCCAGATTGGTTCTCCTGCATATTCTCATGATTATGCATATGTGTATATTTATGTTTGTATATATGAATGCGTCCACAAAAGTATGAAAATGAGTTATTCTTGTGTGTTTGTATTTCATATCCTCCCCTAAATTTCCACAGAAAGAAGCCAGCACACTTTAAAACATACTAAAATGTAAGTACAGTAATCTAAAAAGAATATAATTAATATACACAGTGTTTTTGATCCATAAGCTTCACTTCAACTGTATATGTATATATATATATATATATATATATTTTTTTTTTACTACAGAAATAAATCCACCAGCACTCTTCTGCCGAAGGGTCAGCATCAATCCCAGGCCAGCTTTCATGTTTGATAGACTTTTACAAGCCGTGTCCCTCTTCGGATGACTTTTACAACTTTTGATCCTGATTGGCCCAGTGTGGCTAAGAGGCACAGGTGCAACACATTAACGTCGTAATCAGAGCCAATGACAACCAGGTGTGTCGGCAGCAAGGTGACTGGATTATAAGGGAACGGGGAGATTTTTCAGGCTGGATGCGTATTACACGACTGAATGCACAGGCCTGTGTTTCATGCCGCTAACTGAAACGTTTTATGCTCATGTTGTGCTCTTTTCCGCTTTACAATGCACCCGTGGATGGTTGCCGGTTTACAGCGTTGCACAAGTTGCACGTATTCTACCAAGAATGTCCTGATAGTATTTCGTTTCCCAGAAGGACAGTGAAGCAGCCTTCCCTGCTGTAATCACTCAACCACCTCTTCCCTTCCTCTTTTCAGTGACTTACAGTAAGCAAATGCTAGACTTGGTGCAAAAAGGCTCACCTAAGCTAACACTATACAAAAAGTCAGGTGTGAATTTCCCATTGATAACCAGCCTGTGTAGTTGAGTATCTGTCATAATTGACCTCGTTCAGTTCCAGTTAATTTCAGACCCTCCTTTACCCTATCACCTGAAAAAGGTAAATGTGTATCTGGGATTGAATGTTTAAATTCATAAAAGACATGAAGAAACGTCTGACATTGATTAATAGTATATATCCAGCTGAATCATTCACCGGCAAGCCTGTGGAATGTTTCTTCCAGTTTTTACCATTTACAGTTGTCAGGCATTTAACTTCGAGGGGTGTCTTTTCTCAAATGACACGCGGTTGCTTTTATACAATATACTCTGGCTCACTAATGTTATACAGAAACCCCCATTTGTTAAAAAGTCCTTTGCGCGAGCACAACATCTGCATTATTGTCAGGGCACATCTGCCATATGTGGAATTATAGCTGTAAGACTGACATAGGGCCCTACACTCACTGAATGACCGGAATAGTTGGAAATGACTTTAACAGAGACAATCTCTACAGTGACATGTCACTTCCAGGCCAGGATACAACTTTACAGTCGAGCGGGTGTGGCTTTGATGTGAAGATTGGGAACTTGTCTTGGGGCCAAAATCATGTAATGCTCCGTAATCTACAGATAGCAGGAAGGAATGGTCAATTGTCATTATTTTGAGAAGGATGAGGAACTCACACTTCATTGTTTAGGTAGCAGAATCCCCAGCAGCCTTGAGGACCGGGAAACAAACGGACTAAGTCATAACTCGGTAGAAGACGTTGCCTCATGAATAGACTAACTTTATAGGGCAAAATTTTTAGTTGTAGGCAGACATGCCGATGAATTTTGATGAATATCTAGCACTTTGACCAGTTTGCACGTTCTGGAATACCCATGAGGTCTGAATGGGGCTTTAGGCAATGACACCAAGACAAAAGAAACTAGAGCGCTTGGTGTTGTCAATGCACATTGCAGACAATAGGTCAAGCGAACAGCAAGCAAAGACCATACCTCTGGAGAGCCCAGTTCATTTCAGAGAATTATTTATTTAGTTGAGTGTTTGTTTGCTGGTATCTGGTATTTCATATATTATTTTGCTTAAAATGCCTTTATTTTGTATTATAACTTTGTGTATTGATCTGTGAAAAGTATCATATATTACTTGGAACTATTGTGTTTTACTATATTGAGCTGACAGAGCAAAAAGGTAAAGAAAATATGTCAAGTGAGATTGGTTTCTTGAGAGAATCCAGAGTGCTTGCCATGTACTGATGACAATTTTTGCATACATTGATTATAAAATGTGATCTAATCTTCATCTTAATCACAACAACGGACACACAGAGTCTGCTTAAAACTAATTCCACATGAGCAATTATACAGGACGCACCATGTACACATTACAGGATGGAAAAAGTATGTAAACCCTTAGGCTACTTACTAAAGACTGCAGTCCAATCAGTGTGATGAGATTAGGGATGTTGGTCAAAGGTGCTGTGCCATATTTAATATGGAGAATTTGAGTCTTAAGAATCATGACCAGATTCAAACCCTTCCTCACTGAGACTTTAGAAGACCTTTAATTAGAAATTGATAACTTGCACTAAGCCGAAAATGGTCACAAAAGTACTTTCTATTGTCATGCATGAACCTTGATGTTCACCACACTATGGAAAAACAGATCTCTATTGATCTGTCATGGTTCGGCTCTCAGGCCTCTGTTTGTTTTCTTATTCCAGCACCCAACTGATTGGTGGGCGTTCCCTCTTCAACGACCACACCTGTTCCCATCGGCGTCGCCAGGCAGATTTCACTGGGGCACGTGCCCCAGTATTGATCTGCAGTGCCCCAGTAAAAATTTCACCAAATTAAAAAAAAAAAAAAAAAAAAAAGATCTCTTCAGAGTTTTACGTCTCTGTAGCATAGCCTGCTGCAGCGCACATACTTTTTTGTTTATAATTCATTGCTACTGTATGTATTCACATAAATCCACATAAACAATGCGCACATGGCTAATATGGTAATTTATTCACGTCATGAGAGAAAGAGAGCGAGGGAGGGAGGGGTAGGCCATGAGAATCACTGAGTTTGGCAACGTTAGCACACAGCAACTTGTTACGGTAAATTATTTGGATTTTGAATTGACTCGAACTGTAACACCAAGTTGGATATCAGCAAGTTTTTCGGCCGCAGCAGGGAGAAAGCAGCGAGGAATGAGAGAGGCAAGTTAAGTCCTGGCTTGCTGCTAGGCAACATGAGTCTGTCTTAAGTTAATGCTAAGTTAGCTAACGTTGTTCCTTGTATCAAAACCATATTGATTTCCAGTGTTTCATCAGCATGAAACATAATGTTGATTATGGTCTGCTGGTCCTGGTCTGGACCTCTGCATCAATGATGATTTTGAGGCTTGGCGTGAACGCAAGCTTGACTACTTCCTTTTGACATTTTGGCTTGCATTATCAACATTTTTATTGAAATTGCATATTTTCTACCACCTTTATCATAACGCCACCCCGAAAGTATACTAAATAGCTAATTTAGGACGCGAAAAAAACAATAAATCGTGGCTAGTAGCTAGTTGTTAGTGTTAGCATCGGGTGCCTGGCTGGCATAGTGACAGCTGTTCCTTGGCTCGCTTGCATTTAGTATTGTTTACAATATGTGGACCTAGGCTAGACCTTTGTAATCCACTCTCCCTATTAAAACGAAGGGATTGTGCCTTAAATTGCACTTAATATATTTTTCATTATTAAAAATAAATAAATAGAACTTTGCCTTCATTTATAATTATTTTATGAAACAATAGCTTTAAAAAAATAAAATAAAAATACAAAAAATAAAATAAAATAAATAAAATAAAAAAATTCAAAATGTCCAGTATGGCCATTTGGATTTTAGAAACCAAAACTTCAAGTGCAATAGAATGTAAGATACCTGTCACGATGGGGGTGGGGGTGGGGGTTGGGGGGTGTTGGAGGAAGGACCCAAATGCAGGGGGCAACAAAAACAGGGCAAGGCAGGGATGTAAGTAAAAAAGGGGATTTAATTAACAAAAAATGTAAACAAGGTACTATGGAAAAATGAACAAGGTCAAAAACACACAAGGCATGGCATGGAAAACATGGGCTCACAGGGACAGGAACAACAACAATGACTCAACAAGAACTGAAACAAAGCAGGGTAACTAAATAGACATGGTAACGAGAAAACAACAGACACCTGGGCAAGATACGTGGGGAGGCTTGGGGAGCTGATTGGTCAACACAGTGTGAAGGGAAGACACAATCAGGTGGACGTGGTTAGACATAACGGGACAAGGGAAGAGACAAGGAACACATGACAAACAACCAAAAACACCAAAAGAAAACAAAAGCCCACCCCCACAAAACCAAAACATGACAATACCTTGTTATTTTATACATGGACGATGTATAAAATAATTATGTATCTTCCCTTATTTTGCACTTAAAGTTGTATTCCTAAATCCTAATGGCCATGTTATACATTTTGAGTTTGTATATTAAAAAAATAAAAAATAAAAATAATAATAATAATAATAATAATAATAATAATATTTATTATTATTATTATTATTATTATTATTATAATGGGCAAACACGTTTTATAAAAATAAATTAAGACAAAGTTCTATTCATATGATTATTTATTATTATTATTATTATTATTATTATTATTATTATTATTATTTTTTATTTTTTATTTTTTTATTTTTTTTTAAACAATCCGATCCGTGACTTTTGTAATCCGTTGCACCACTAGTTTTTCGGGTACAAAAACTATGTGGTGGTCAACAAAAAAAATGAATTGCAGAATGTCCAAGATTAGATAACTGACGGTGAGGCAACAACAAATTTCATTCAACATCTGAAGTTGCTCAAAGAACAGTACGTAATAATGTCAGTTGTTTATTGTCTAATTATCGTTGGTCGCTGTGTAATTAATGAGACTGTGATCTCACTGGTAATACAATGCAAACACAGCAACCTGATGCACCACTCTGGGTTCACTCCCTGACCTCCTACTTTAATGGTCACCTGAACTAAATATAATCTACGATGTTCTTAAAAAGACTCGAAAGGACTTGAAACTCAAAGTGTAGGACTTGTGACTCGCTTGAAACTTGTCAGTCTTGACTCGGGACTTGACTCGGGACTTGTCAGTCTTGACTTGGGCCTTGACTCGGGACTTGAGGGCAAAGACTTGAGACTTACTTGTGACTTGCAAAACAATGACTTACTCCCACCTCTGCCTTCTACTATGGAAAAAAAAGAACCCAGAGATGTCGGGGTGCTTTATTTTATTTTTATTTTTTTTACTTTTGTAAATGTTCAGTTTGCAGGTGTTTACTGAAACAAATATTTCTCTCTCGTGAATTATATGTGCCCCAGTACAGTATTAAGTCTAGTGACGCCCCTGCCTGTTCCTCATAGACAATCAATGGACTATAAAAGCCTCTACACCACCACAGCCCACTTGCTCATTGCCGTGCAGCCAAATGATTACTCTAGCGTTCATAGCCTTTCATAGTTTTTCACGTGTCTGGAATTATCATGTCGTCCTTTGTTGTACTTTTGTAGATGTTTGGTTTTGTAGTTTGCGTTCCCTCACCTAGACTTGTACTGAGATCTTTACGTGTGCGCTTTTGGTCACATTTTCCTAAGTTAAACTTTCTATTTCGCATTGTATGTTATTCCCTGTGATTCCTTGCTTTTTGTAAGCGAGTGTTTGTCGTTAAGGACTCATTTTCTTCTTGCCTTTTGCAAGTGTTTTTGGTTGAGTTGTTTTGTACTGGTTGTTCGACCAGCTTTTCAGTTGGTTTGTTTCCGCGCCTCTCTGAGTAATAAATTCTTGATCCTCCTTTCTTTGGTCTGCGTATTTTGGGGTCCACAGTTGCCGGCCAAACCGGCACCCATAACATAATCAAGAGAGTTTAGCACTGTCACTGCACGCCTTCCTGTAAAGTAAATGACTGCAAGAACATAACGCAGAATGCTATATATATATATATATATATATATATATATATATATATATATATATATATATATATATATATATATATATATATATATATATAGAGAGAGAGAGAGAGAGAGAGAGAGAGAGAGAGAGAGAGAGAGAGAGAGAGAGAGAGAGAGAGATAGATAGATAGATAGATAGATATATAGATATATAGATATAGATATCCCAGTGTGGGTAAGACTTACAGAAATCTTCACATGCTTAAAATCCAGTATGTGAGCACCCATCTCTTTGTTGTCATCCTTCATGAACCAGGGAGACGAATGCTATAAAACGGATGGACAATGTTTTTCTTAGCCTTAATACAAAAGTCGGATGCTCTCACAATGGCTCATCCTGGCAGTCAAGGTCCTTTTCTGAAAGTGATGCTGTCACCTTGTGCTGTTCCGGTTGCTGCTCCAATTCATGACATCCTAAAAGTGCCGGCATCAGCCCAACATGCACCTCTGAGTCCACATGTCCCTCGATTCATTATTATCACTCCCTCTTGTGCTGAGCTTGCTTGCCTCTCTTAAGAATGTAGATGCAAAGCAGAAATACATAACATCTATATTACATGATTTGGACAGTTATAGAAACAATAATACTACGACAATAATACTGAATTCATTTTGATAACATTTCCCATCAGAAAAGTCAAACTACATACAGAATTATTAACATTCATGCATTTAAAACATGTGTTATCACCAAAGTAAAAAAAATAATGCCCACTGATGGCAACTGAGCTAAAATTACTGTATATACATATTATCTAAATGTAATATAGTATGTGCTTTATGTAATACGGTAGTCTGCACTTTTGGACATTAATGATCAACCTTTATCATTCCGTTTGTATCGTGTAGAGTAGGGGTGGGAACCTCTGGGTACCTCACGATACTGTTAGGGTCTGGGTTTTGGTTTGGGTTTTTCTTCGTAATGTTTTCCTTGTGTTCTGTCAATGTCTTATGTCCACCTGTGCTCGTTTTCCCATTCCCTTGTGTTTGTCCAATCAGCTCACCAAGCCACTTGTGTCCTGTCCAGGTGTCTCTTGTTATCTCGTTAGTATGTGTATTTAGTTCCCTGCTTTCGTTCAGTCCTGGTCGAGTCTTTGTTGTTGTTGTCCTGTCGTCGCCGCAGCTTGTTTCCCTGAGCCTCTGAGTCCTGCCCGTTTAGATTACATCTAGTAAGTTTAGTTCCCAGCTTTAGTTTGCACTTTGTATGTTCTTTTGCACTTTGTTTGTTTATGCATTAAATTAAAATATGTTTAAGAGCACCCCTGTCACGCCTTTCTTTGCTTCCCTCCACTTGGGTCCACAATCTCCCGCAAACCCTAACAGAAAGACTCGACCAGCAATGGACCCGGAGGGGGCAATGGTGCAAATCCACGACAACAGCCTTTCTACGGAGGCTATGTTAGATGACATTGTGCGGCGTCTAGCTTTGTGCCAGGGAGGCATGGATTCGTGCCCTCCAGTCTCTCCCTGATCCAGTCCTGGCGGCGTCTGGCCAGCGGCCGCCACCCGCTCCAGTTCCTGTTCCGGCGACGCCCGGCCAGCGGCCGCCACACGCTCCAGCTCCAGTTCCAGCGACGCAAGGCCAGCGGCCGCCACCCGCCCCAGCTCCAGTTCCAGCGGCGCAAGGCCAGCGGCCGCCACCCGCCCCAGCTCCAGTTCCGGCGGCGCAAGGCCAGCGGCCACCACCCGCCCCAGTTCCAGTTCCGGCGGCGCAAGGCCAGCGGCTGCCACCCGCCCCAGCTCCAGTTCCAGCGGCGCAAGGCCAGCGGCCGCCACCCGCTCCAGCTCCTGCTCCGGCGGCCCAAGGCCAGCGGCCGCCACCAGCTCCTGCTCCGGTGGCGCAGGGCCATCGGCCGCCACCAGCTCCTGCGGCGCAAGGCCAGAGGCCACCACCCGCTCCATCTCCTGCTCCGGCGGAGCAAGGCCAGCGGCCGCCACCCGCTCCATCTCCTGTTCCGGCGGCACAAGGCCAGCGGCCGGCACCCGCTTCATCTCCTGCACCGGCGGCGCAAGGCCAGCGGCCGCCACCCGCTCCTGCTCCGGTGGCGCCCGGCAAGCGGCCGCCACCCGTTCCATTTCTGGTGGCGCACGCAATGCGGCCGCCACCCGAGCCTGTTACGGCGGCGCATGAAAAGCGGCCACCACCCGCACCAGTTCCGGCGGTGCTCATCTGGCGGCCGGGACACCTTCCTGACTGGCGGCGCCCAGCATCGCTCATCTGGCGCCCGGGACGCCCTCCTGATTGCCCCTGATGGTGGACAGCGTTCCCGCCTCCATGCCCCCCTCCGCCCGCCCTCGTTTTTGGACATCTGGGATCTGTCTTTGGGGGAGGGGTACTGTTAGGGTCTGGGTTTTAGTTGGGGTTTTTCTTAGTAATGTTTTCCTTGTGTTCTGTCAATGTCTTATGTCCACCTGTGCTCGTTTTCCCATTCCCTTGTGTTTGTCCAATCAGCTCCCCAAGCCACTTGTGTCCTGTCCAGGTGTCTCTTGTTATCTCGTTAGTATGTGTATTTAGTTCACTGCTTTCGTTCAGTCCTGGTCGAGTCTTTGTTGTTGTTGTTGTCCTGTCGTCGCCACAGCTTGTTTCCCTGAGTCCTGCCTGTTTAGATTACATCTAGTAAGTTTAGTTCCCAGCTTTAGTTTGCACTTTGTATGTTCTTTTGCACTTTGTTTGTTTATGCATTAAATTAAAATATGTTTAAGAGCACCCCTGCCACGCCTTTCTTTGCTTCCCTCCACTTGGGTCCACAATCTCCCGCAAACCCTAACAGATACGAGGCTCACGATAACGATTATCTCGGGATATGACGATACTGCGATTATCGATATATTGGTTAGGAAATAAGTCCACGATAAATCTGCTCAAGACATAAACTGATGTTTTTTCAATGACAAAATAGTTTATTTTCATACCATCACTGAAAAAAAAAACATTAAAACTGGTCTCTTCTTCAGAGTGAGTAATTTCGTGCATTTTTTTAAAACAAATACAAATATCTTCTCAACAGAACTTTCTGCGAACAAATTTGTCTGTCTTAAACACTGTCATACAACATGCCAGTCAGTTACATAGTCAATTGTTTCATTTTGTACATTTTGAATTAAATTTAAATGAAATTTTAGATATTAAATCAATATTAATATTGCTCAGAAATTGTGTGCTTCAAACAGTAGAAATATGTTTTAAAACTAACATTGACGATATAATACACATTTTTCATAGAAACTTATGCAAAACTGGGTCGCTCGCTGGACAGATAAATGTCTTACACAAGTAAAAGTAAGCTCATGCTTTTCTTTAAAATAAAAAAAGTAAAAGAGCAGCTCGTATGATTTGAAGTCCCAATCACTGATGGAATGCATGGAAATGGTAAAAAAAAAAATGTCCATCCGTTGACTCGCTGGTAAGACCTACTCGTGACGACTCAAATGGATTAGTTTAGCCCTGATCTCCTCTTACAGAGTTGGAATTCTTTTTCTCAGTGAAATGACCGGTTATTTTACATGGTTGTCTTCAGTCGTGGTCTGGCTATTTGTACGTGTTCTTTTCTCCCTTCGTTTTGTTAGCGAGCCTCCGCTCTCGTGTGTTAGTTTGCCATTAGTCATTTCTTGTTGCACTAGTGTAGTTTGGAAGTTCGGGAGAGTGTCCCGACATTCGGGAGCTTTAGCTGAGCTCCATTTCATTTTGTAACTATCACAGCGTTTTTCGTGTCGTATTGTAGGGGTGTGCTCAAAAAATCGATACAGCAATATATCGGTGTGGGCCTCATCACAATACACGTATCGATACGCAGGCGTCAGAATCGATATTGCTTGTTAACTTTAAATCGGCAGTTCACGTTTGCCTTTGCGGCTTGCATTGTACCTAAAAAATAAAAACCAGCAGCGTCTTTGAAGTTAATTGCCTTCAATTAATGCAAAAATAGCTCACCAGTGATTGGACACTGTGTCTTGCTAAGAAAAATAAAAGCAGAGGAAGAATGTCAACATTTATTTATTGATAAACTTAACATGGCACGTGTCTCAGTGTACCAATTTTCCTATATTTTGTTAAAAAAAAAAAAAGTGTCTTATTTGGGATATATATGTATCGCGATACGTATCGTATCGTGGCCCCTGTATCGTGATACGTATGGTCGTGAGGTTGGCGGCAATACCCAGCCCTATCGTATTGCCCCCGCTTAAACTCAACGAGCAAGACATCTCCCTCGTGCCCCTGACGCCTAACGAAATCACGTAGTGAAAACCATCATTCACAACTACGCTTTACGGGTGGAAATCGATTGCAAATATACACAGAGATGCTGTGCGTGATCAACTTTGCCCTTGGAGAATTAAATTAGCAGACAGAGAGAGAATTAGCTCTTACCTTTAGCAAGTCTAGTCCTCGATGATGCCGCTCTAAGTGGCTGTCATATTCGTCATGTTTCCAGTGTCGCTATTGTGAGACAGTTCTTGCATCCACCCAAGTCCGTCTCTTCTCTATTCCATTTGATAAAATCCGAAATGTATCCATTCCACATATATCAATATATCCACATCTGACTTGTATGCAGCCGGCGTTTTGTTTACTTGGGTCTTCTTCGGCTGAAGACTGCCGCACATTTCCCCGTCACTCTTATGAGGCGCTCCCTCTAGCGGCCCGCCAAGTAATTGCGCAATAAGGAACAATGGAGCTGTTACAGCGGCTGTATCGATACTTGGCATAGGCATATCGATAACTCATCGTGAGAGAAAATATCGCGATGTATCGCCGTATCGAGATATCGTCACACCCCTAGTGTAGAGTAGAAGGTTTTATTGTTTCTCTTTTTAAGCTTAAAGCAGCACAAGTCATCATCAGGAAATAGATCTTGTCATGACTGGGTCATGCCAGGGTTAAGTTTGGGTCATGCAAGGGTTATGTTTGGGTCATGACCGTGAGGTCAAGTGTCTGTTTTGAACTGATGTAACCATCATCTGGTTTCAACTGTGTCACGCCGCCATAGGCGGGCCAGTGTCCACTTTTATTTTGTCATGTCATTTCCTGTTTATTTTGAAGTCACCACCCTCTCACCTCAGGTCACTTGCTTGTCCTCCTGCTCTGCTCATTACTGGTCCTCGCCCAAGATTGCTTCCACCTGCCACCAATTACCCAGCCATTAAATAGCCATCATCCACCACCTGCAGTTTGCCGAAGTGTCACAACCCGTGCATGGAAGCGTCCTCACAGCTCTCGAGTCAGCCTTGTTTTTGCCTTGCCTTGCCTTGCCTTGCCTTGCCTTGCCTTGCCTTGCCTTGCCTTGCCTTGCCTTGCCTTGCCTTGCCTTGCCTTGCATTGCCTTGTGCCTTGTGTTTGCCCCTCTTTTTCCTCCCTAGCGGAGTGCCTTTAGTTGTCCCTGTTTTGAGTGCCCTTTTTCTCCTCTCCAGTTTGGAGCTCTTTATGTTGAGCGTTTTTTCCCTCTGTAAGAGGTGTTTTTGTTACCTGTAAATAAACTGCAGCCTTTGAGGCCAAATGTTCACCTGCGCCTGAGTCCTCTGTTTGTACGTCGTGTCAAACTGGAAAAACACTATGTGATGTCAGGAGGTATGTGATGTCAAGAATCTTTAATCTCTTTACTTGGTCAACAGCAATCAGATACTTCCATGTCAGTCCTGTTACCCACATGTCTAGCCACAGCCAATCCGATCAATTGACTGTCTATTTAAGACAAACCGAGAAGTGTGTGTTTGTCGGATAATTACCAGTGTTCCTCTGTGCATCTCCGCAGCCCAAGGGGGCTTGGCGTCTCGTGATTCCCGAATCATTCTCATGGTTTCTCATCTAGTCAAGTTTGTTCTACTCCTTTCGATTTTATGCAAATAAAGAGTTAAAATCTTACTTGTTACTGTGCTTTTAGGATCCAATCTCAGAGCGTAACATCTTAAAAAAAAAAAAAAAAAAAAAAAACTTGCAACACAATGGGAGATGTAACTGATTTTTACATCTTGTGCTGAGATTATGAATGTCTTTGTTGAATTGAAAGGGGAAAAAAAACTAAAAAGGCAAAATAACTGTGAAGACTGACACAGGACTTTGTAAATAAACATGCAGATTCTGTAGTCCTTTATGTTGAAGATTGATATGAAATTTTGCAGTTTAAAGAGGAGTGCTGAAAGACCAGCTAAGTTACTGTAAGTAGCAATTCTGTTTTGCAAGATAAAGCACTTTTGAAGGTGAGGTGGATATTCTATTTCTACATATATTACAATATACAAGATAAGGATATATTATACGATAATAGAGAGTTTTAAGGCAGTCCCGATTTACTATACATTATCATTAACAAATAACACCAATAGACTTGGATATTTTATGACAAATAATATGAATATGTCTTTTCCAACTTAATCACACATCAATCATGACTACAAGAAAGCTTGTGGAAAAGACTTGAGAAGTTGAGGAAATGATACAACAGTCATGCACACACTCTTCACTCGTCCTAACATACTTTAGGGGCCTACACATATTTGTACTGTGGGTCATAGCATGGCCCATCAGAGAGACAATTCTCGCAATCTATTGAAATGCATTTAGCATTTAGCATTCAGTTATTGCCCAGAACCTTGTTGCTTTGAGGTGTCAGTACTGAGAAATGTATTACTGCGGCACTCTCTCATTTCAGTTACTTAAATTAATTGGACACTATACTGTTATTTATTGTGCACAATATGTCAAATAGGTTTTCTTCTCCATCCAATCTCAAGTCAAACAATTAAAAGATTGAGTCATCCACTGACGTAGGTCTGTGAAGGTGTTAATGTATATAATACTACTGTTTTCTTAACTGCACTATAACAGTATTATTTGATTTTTCCTGTGGAAAACTTGACTGTAGAGTAAGTGGGGGAAAAAAAGTCAAAGAAGACATCCTTCTAGAAGGTTTCTAGGACGATAGAGAATTGCATTGTAGGCTGGCCTCGATCCTGAAATCCATCCAACTGCATACTGGCTTGGGGATTAGAGTGCAAAGTAAGGCTGGAGGCCAAACGGCAGATTTCTGTGCCTGAATCTTCTCTCAGTGTACATATCTATTGTCAGTTGCGTCCCGATGGGACTGACAGCAAGTGGAAATGAAGTCCTGCATTTGCGGTAATGTTTGAAAACTTGCATTTAATACTTAAACGATCCAAATGACTTGATTGCTAATGTCAGATTAACTATAATGTAGCATTTAGCCAAATTCTCAACAATTATAAAATATGCTCAGTATTGAGGACATTGATGATGTGATTCGGCAGCAACTGGGATTCCATCAATTCAATACCTAGTCACATCTGCTTTCCGCTTTTCAACGTAGGCTCAACACTGAAAATATATGCATCAAGATAATATTCTTATTAGCAACTTTGTTTTGTTTAATTCTCTGACTCCAGCATCGTGTTCTGCTCATGACATGAATTGTGTGACAAACCATGAAAATAAGTATTGTTTGATGATTGACATAAACCTGTTTGATTTGTGTTTGTATATTGTTTCCGAAATAAATAATCACAGAAGAGCTTATAAAAGAGTCCAAAAATCACCAGAAGTTACTCAGTTGCACACTGGTAAATATGTGCTGCAAGGAGACTGTAGTTCCGATGCCTGTACTGAATAATAATGAGCTCTTTTGATTATGTGCCTTAAAAAAAAGAAGTAGCCTAATGTAGCTACCTGATCAGAATTTCTTTTAAGTGTCATAATGGTGAATATCATACCCTAATTTGTTTTCACTGACCCAAATCTGAACATAACTTAAACTCCTCTATGCAACCAAGTCAGTCAACACTTGCATATTTAACATATTAGAATTTGCTGATACATCGTTGCTTATGCAGTAATGTCATTAATCTGACTTAATTTAATCAAAGAAAGGCGCTATGATGAGGTCACACAACATTCTTTGAATGTATGCAGATTTATTCTTATTTGAAGGCAGCTTTCCTGTATAATGAGCTCTGCGATGTGACACACTAGGTGACAGTATCTGTTGCCATAAATCCAGTGCAACATGCAAATGGCTCTACCGAGTTGTTTCAAGGAAGAAGTTGTGTTCTCATGCATTGACAGAACCAACAAGGTGAATGTGCAGCAGAATTCAATCCAATTGTATTAACATTGTTGAACATTTCTTAAAGCGACAGCGTATATAATAAGTAGCTTATTATACCAATAATTTGTACTTTATGAATGAATGATGCCGTTGTCGTCCTCTCTGCTCTGTACAGCTTAATGGCGCTCTAAGCGCTTACTCTCGGTGCAACCTCGCTTTCTGACAATGTCATCTTTTTCGCAACTGTTACTATAACAACCATGTTCTTGCCGCAAATCCATATTGTGTGGTAAATCAGGTGCAAATTTGCTCCAAGCTGTCAGTTTTGTGGGCGTGTTGGCGCCGGTATATGATTAGAGCAAAATCCTTAGTGAATAGGTGGGTAACTGGGCGCAGACTGCGGATGCAGTTGTGGTGCAATATTTCGTGCTATTACCGGACGCAGCGCATTCTTAGTGAATATGCCCCTGAGTGCGTTTGGAAGCGGACTGAGACCACCTCAAAAAGTGGGTCTCAGTCCACTTGTTTGGTCCGCATCAGGATTTGTTTGTGTGTATTCAGAACTGCACAAAAGGTCCAGATCAGCATGGGAAACGAACGCTGGTACGTTTAAAGCGGACCAAACAGTGCAGGTCTGAATACACCCCGAGTGAGCCGGATTTAGCCCGAGTAGCTAACGAACCTCGGCTAGCGTGGGAAACTAGTAATAAAAAAATAAAAAAAAGCTAGTAAAAGTTTGCGAGAGCAAAGCAGAAGGTGACTAGCGATGAGAGCCTGATGGTACACGGTGACGACCACCTGCAGACCCCAGCTGTGGAAGGTAAGCAGCAGTCGACCCCTTTGGTCCAACTATGGGTGCAAGTACCAGGGCTAACTACATTCGCAAAGTTGACCTTTGGGCATCCGTAGTAGGAAGTTGGCGGCAAAACATTTCAGCCTATTGTAAGGTGAGGCTCCAGCCTTGTAATATCATTAGTCATTACTAGACCTTTGATTATTGTGTTGATGGGACAGAACCTTTTTTTTTTTTTTTTTTTTTTTTTTGCATACTATTGAAATCAATAGTTTTAAAATTGAATGCATTTTTAGTTCACCACTAGAAACAAAAAGCAATACTACAATCTCCACTAGGATATTATAACGGCTCAATAGTTTTCTCAAACCACAGAATGTGTGGTGGTATAAGCAATCTAAATGATGCATATTAAAATCTAAAAACATGCCGGACTATTAATACGGGCCAAAGAAGCTGTAACCGCCAGTGGAGTGATCTATTAATACTGTCATAGGAACAGCAGTTTTCTTAGCCCATGGGAGTGCAGTAAATGCAATATAAATGTGTATGAATGTCTGCATCAATGCGCACGCACACACACACTTTTTGTTCCATTGAAGAAACATTGCACATGTAATTTCACCTGAAACTACCATTATTTACAAGCCGCACATTTCTTGCGGTGCAATAGAGCGCCTGCTGATTAATTTGTTCTTCCTGTCAGAGTGGAACATATAGATAAACACTAAAAAGCGAGCATGTGGGTGGTGGAGCTTGTAAAACAAGAGGAATCATCGTCAGTACTGAGTGCTCCTTCACGTTAATGGGACAAGTTATCAGTGTCTATTGCGCACTTTCGCTGCTACTATTGAGGGAATTACAAAGCAGGCAGATGGCAGTGATCTGTTCACATGTCGTACACACGCAAACACATAGACACACGCCCCTTGACAGTGCTCGTAACTGAAGACACTCATATCAAATTTTCATTCAAATCAAATCAAACTTTATTTATATACACCCCTAAGGTATAGGAACCTCCCTTTTAAAATGAATGGAAATGTCATTCATCTGTTCCAGCGACTAAAATAACACTAACACGTTTTTTTGTATTGTGTGTTTAATAAGAAAAATAGCACTCAATCGTACTGTAGTATCACCACATAATTAAATTGAATGTAAAGAATAAGAATAAAACAGTTCAGCATGCCAATTCAATGGGCATTGTGCAGCTTTTCCAGGTGTGTACACTTTGGCCACCAGGGGGCAGTAAACAGAAGACAGTCGTAAATAATATTCATTATTTTTCACAGAGAATAAAGAATATATGCCAGTGAGTAATGTTTCATGCACTGTCTGCTTTTGTTCAAATGTGTAACACCGAGACTACTTTTGTTATCCTTTATTTTGCATTGTGTGTTAGCATTAAGCTAGCGCCCTTTCAAATAAAAACGTTAATGTGTTTAATATGAAACCTGCAATTGTCTGTTTTATGTTTAATTGTCCTGTAAACGTCATTTTTGGAGTGACATTAAACAGCTTGAAACAAGCCGCCGACCTCTTCTGAAGAATTGTTAATTTTCTACCAATTTGCTGTATGCTGTGCAGTTTCCTGCCATCATAGGTAGCGTTCGGAACAAACATTTTGGCTTGCAACTCCTGACAAAAAAAATCAGGCAAGGAATGACTCCTATAAGTCAAGTCAATACATGAAAATGTTGACTTCTTTGAGCTGATTTCATTCATTTTCCTGTCATTCCAACCACCCCGCACGATTTCCTTTTCTTCTCTTGTGGAATACAGTAAATGTTACTGTCAATGTCAAAGACCTGTAGAAAGTCAACTTCAATGGTCATTCTATGAAGTGACTACATGCCAGTACTTCCAATTTTAAAAAAGTTGACTATGGTCATATTAAGGTGTTTACATGCATTTTAAGTTTTGTTTCAGTTGATTTATTGTAATAGTTGTTTTGTGTGCATGTAAACCAACTAGAGTGACAAATGAATAAAATGTCCTGGGGTCACAGCAGTACTAAACAACTATGTACCACAAGCGTACTGGGTTAAAACCACTGGATTAATCCAGTGGATCTGGTTTAATCTCTGAATATTCCAAATAAAGCCGTATCACTGTTTTTTTTTTTTTTTTTTGAGGAAATTCAGTATAATAATTTGGCCAGTGAGTTGTCTTCCCTTGCCTTGACTGTTTGATACATTCTGCATTGTAGTACAGCATTTATGGGCATTTTCTAGCAGGATTATACATCCTAGTTGCCAAATTTCTCAATACAATTGTTCAAATCCATAATAAACTACAATGTCTCTCTTTCAATGTGGAATATAATTTGAATTAAATGGTCAGTAAATCTGCTGAATGTCTGACCATCAACCATCAGTAATCTCCTTAAAATCTCTGGTCTGTCTTTGCAGTGCGACCAACCATGTGCAAATGTAGCGAGATGAGGGGGAGTGAGATGGAGCGGCACAGAGTCCCTGAAATGAATCTGGATTTCTGTTAGGGCTTGAAGGGAGGGGGGTGGAGATTTACATTTAAATACAACTCACTTGGGATTTCACAGCTGGTTCCCATGGCAACAATTGCCCATCTTCCGAGTGTGTGCGTGTGGGTGCGTGCGCGCGTGTGAAAACTCTTAGCTTGACATGTTTAGCTGGAGCCAACTTGTCCTCCCATTCAGATGATGTTTACCTCCACCACACTGCACAATATTTTGTTTGTTGCTGTATTTAACTCATTCACTGCCATTGACGGCTATACACGTCAAAAATCCATTTGAACTGGACTCACAGTTAATGAGTTAATAATAATAATAATAATAATAATAATAATAATAATAATAATAATAATAATAATAATAATAATAATAATAATAATAATAGGGCGGCACGGTAGTCGAGTGGTTAGCACGTCCGCTTCCCAGTTCTGAGGTCTCCGGTTCGAGTCCAGGCTCGGACCCTCCTGGGTGGAGTTTGCATGTTCTCCCCGTGCCCGCGTGGGTCTTCTCCGGGTACTCCGGTCTCCTCCCACATTCCAAAGACATGCATGGCAGGTTAATTGGGCGCTCCGAATTGTCCCGAGGTGTGCGTGTGAGTGTGTATGGTTGTTCGTCTCTGTGTGCCCTGCGATTGGTTGGCAACCAGTCCAGGGTGTCCCCTGCCTACTGCCCAGAGTCAGCTGAGATAGGCGCCAGCAGCCCCCGCGACCCTTGTGAGGAATAAGCGGTCAAGAAAATGGATGGATGGATGGATAATAATAATAATAATAATAATAATAATAATAATAATAATAATAATAATAATGTTTTGTTTATTTATTTGTTTATTTATGTATTGAACTGGGAATTTATTACTTTGAAGTGTTATAACTAAAATATCTGTGCTCAGGAATCGCTGCCAACCACATACTGTATTTAAATCCCCTTTGTATTTCCCACGTTGAGGAAGAGATGCAGCATAACATGAATCAGACCAAACTGACCATAATTCCATATCTGGCATCATAGAGGATTAGATCAATTGTTTGCTGAAAATACTGAACCATGTCTAACAGAGATACAGAATACTGTATTGTAAATATGTGAATTTCAAATAGCCTCACAAATTAGTCTCTTGTACCACCGAGTGCATTTTAATCTTAATAAGCATATCAAAGAATTTGGAGCAGAAGAAGTATTTGCAAAAATACCAGTCAAGGGGAAGCTTATACCAGCTGATTTAAGGTCATCTTTTTTTTTCTTTTTTTTTTCCCCCATTCACACAACATGGTGCTTTGCTGCTTTGGAGACTGAAATCAGACTTCAAAGTGAATTATTTCACTCAATCACGTTCTGTTTCTGTCAAAACATTGCAGATGCTTGTTTATTTGTGTTGCTCTCGTACGATGCGGTGCATGACAAACTGCATCTATAAAAGAAAAACAAGTTAACGTGATCATACTACAACAATCCGCCAACGTTGAATATTGTATTTGTGTTGATTACGCGCTCCAAGAAAAACAATCCGCAACCAGCAGATGTTCTGATTTGACCTGGTTTCATCAGAAGCCTGAGTGAAAAGACTAAACTAGCCATGTGCTGATCGTTTAAGACCTGCTGCCTCTTAAATCTATTCATGTAAAATCATAAGACTTAAGGACAAGAGCAGTGCAGGTTGTGGAAAAGTACTGTGGGTGTGGTAGATTATGTATAGTCATAAATAAGCAGCAGTATATAATTTGGTTATAGGCAGAATTCAGATGTGGGTCTAGACAGATTTATTGGGAAATTGTGGAGAGTGTGCAAGACGTCTTTGGGAGGAGCTTAGGGACAAGTTTTAAATGTTTAACCATTAATATTATTTGAAAACATTTCTATATAGCTGTATAGTGTTATCTGTGATCTGCTAGCATGGCCTCTTTGAAAAGTGTGATTGGCGATCGACTAGTGATGTCTGACAAGGACTGAAGAGGGAGCTCTCGGCGCAATGCTCATTCTCGCTTGAGACGCTGGAGAAGAAGCATCTGTGTCCGAGTAGTCATTTATTTCTCCCTCATCCAGGTATGAAAGTCAAATGTTTTGTGCATTAACATCAAGAGAAAACTTAATAGGGAGTTTGTTTTGAACTAATGGTGTGATTTTGAACTTTTTGAAAGCTGTATCGCCGTGTATATTCCCTAGTTAGATACGCTAGCTACACGGGGCCATTTCCATTTATGAAGGGCTCACGTGTCCATGGTCGTACATTGCGACTACTGATGTGTGGATAGCCAAATGGTTAAAAATCTTATGTGTATAGAGAATTGTTAGTACTTTGTGTGAATATATTAATATTTAGAGAAACTGTGGTAGTAGTAATAGATTTAAGATGGACAATCTGTTTATATTGATTATAGGCAAATGAAGTGTACTTGAAACACTATATTTCAGTTTTGTTTATTATTTGAGACTGTATTTCCAACTATAATCCATGTTCACTGGAAGAGTATTATTTTTGTTATTATTGCAATATTTGTGTTCAAGTTAGAATATTTGTATTTTTTGGTGTGAATATTCATAAGATAAAGATTCTCGCTTGAGACGCTGGAGAAGAAGCATCTGTGTCCGAGTAGTCATTTATTTCTCCCTCATCCAGGCTGTTACATTTTGGGGGCTCGTCCGGGATGAATCTGATGAGGGCCAGCTGTCCCAGATAGACGCCCTGATCATCATTCAACCCTTTACACATCTACAGCCAGTGTGGACAATAACGTGTGGAGGTTCATCGCCTGTGGAAAGAGACTTGCAAGCCATCTGAGGTCAACTTTGTGTGCCAGGAGAGCTGCAGTGTCCAGTCGGCAGAGAAGTAACTTCACCACATTGTTGTCCACGGATCAGTGAGTGAAATGGCGTTGGTAGCGGTTGAGGACCTGAAACTTGAAGTTGGTGGTGCACTATACACACTAACAAAAGACAATTTGATTGACATTTGTGAATTCCTATGTATTGCTGGTTTGGATCTTGAAAATGTGTCGGGTAAAAGCCGCTCCTCTCTCATCGCATATATCACAATGCATTTAGAGAGAAAAGAGTTAGCTGAACTTGAGGATCACGGCATGGCCGAATTACTGACATTAAATGATAAGATCATCGAGTTGCAACAGGGTGCTAAAACACAAGAGAGAAACCAGGCAGCGTTACATGAACAACAGCCAGATTCTGTAGAAGAGCAGGCCATTCAGCCTTCAGAGGAAGAGTGTTTAGAAAAAGAAATAGAATCATTGCAGCTAGCATTAGCATTATCACGACAGAAGAAAGCAAAAAAAGCAGTCAATGTGCAGAGTAACAGTGTTACTCATGATTCCTTCTCCGCTAGGCAGATACCTCAGCCTCGGCTTTCACTACAATGGGGAAGAGAATTCAAAATTTCAGGTCAGATTGGTGAACCTGGGCAGAAGGATAAACTTACCTTTTCTAGTCTTGCACACCAAATTGAACAAGGCATCAGTAAGGGGTTTCCTGAACTGGAAATTGTTGATGCAGTGATAAGGGCAATAGCACCAGGTTTACAACTTCGCAGCTACCTGGAGGGTAAAACTAAGCTAACCCTGCCTATCCTGAGACGAATTCTCAGATCCCACTACCAAGAAAAAGGGGCAACCGAACTGTACAAACAGCTCACGTCAGAGGTTCAAAGTAATAAAGAAACTCCACAAAATTTCCTGATCCGTGCCCTAGATTTGAGACAAAAGGTTATTTTTGCATCACAAGAAGCAGAATCTGGACTAAGATATGACCCTGTCCTAGTGCAAAGTATGTTTCTCCATACTGTGTTAACGGGCCTTCAGAGTGAGAGTATTCGGAGCGATCTCCAGCCATACCTGCAACAAACAACAACAAGTGATGAAGTGCTCCTTGAGAAACTCAATATTGCCTGTGCCAATGAAACAGAAAGACAAAACAAGAAGAAACTACTTACCCAACAGCGTCCAATCACTGTTCACTCAGCTCAGTCTACTGACACACCTACTGATAGAAGATGCACTAATATAAATTCAGAACACCAAAGCAAAATTCAGTCAGATGTTTTAAATGAACTGAAAGAAATGCGCTCTGACATGGCTACCTTGAAAAGTCTAAGTGTTGAAGTTGCACAGATTAGAGAATCAATTCAACAGCCTGCACAGACGCAGTATCCGACAACACCTGTAGTGCCGGAATGTGCCCCACTCTATCAGTATCCACCACAAAGTTATTGGCCTCCCCAAGGGCCGGGACGAAGAGGAGAGACAGCCCAATATCAACAGAGGTTTGCGCCACAGCACCGCTACCCAATAACTCGCTCATTCCCAAGGAAATGTATTGGCTGCCAACAAAGTGGAAGTGAACATTGCAACCATTGCTACAGGTGTGGGAGTGCTGAACACTTTTTCGCAGGTTGCAAGTTGAGAGTAGCTAGACAGAACAAAGGCGCTCCTTTAAACGAAACAGGGCTACCCCCACGGGACAGGGAGTGGCCAGCAACAGAGTAATGTCCCAAAAATATTGCTCCAATTGTGGTATTGCTGACACAGATCGAAGACTGAGAAAATGTGCCTCGTGTAAAAAAGATTCTTACTGTTCAAAAAGATGCCAAGTTGAACATTGGTCAACACACAAAGAACGATGTCACCAGCATTCTCACCCAAAAACAAATAGCACCTGTACCAAAGAAGAGGACAGCCAATCTCGTATTGTTGCTCTTGTAGGAAAACGATGTATTGTTGAATGTTACATACAAGGCCACAAAACCCGTGCACTGTGGGATACAGGTTCTCAAGTCTGTATTGTTGACGAAAAGTGGAAAAGGAAACATTTGCCAAGAGAACAATTAAGAGATGTCTCTGAACTCCTTGAGATGCCCGATGACTTAAAAATTACAGCTGCTAACGGACAAGTCATGCCTTACAAAGGTTTCATCGAAGTCACTTTTGGGCTAGCTGCAGAAGGTGCTAACCCCAAGGAACTTGTTGTCCCCATGTTAGTGATGAAGAGTGGAAGACTCTCACAGCCCATCCTTGGCTACAATGTCATTGAGCAAATAATAAAAATCTGCACCGCAGAACAGCTGGATGCTGCAAAAAAAGAACAGTTCCACGAGACGTTAATCTCAGCTTTTCCCAGTCTAAAAAAAGAAAGTGTTCCAGCCTTCATTGATCTTGTGACCAGCGAACAGTCACATGATTATGCTGTGAGAACAACAAAAGAAAAAGTCATTGTGCCCAAACACACTTCTGTCAAGATTGACTGTAAAGTGAAAACACAGCCATTAAGAAAGAACGCAACATATCTGTTTGAACCAGACATAAATCCACAATGGGCTGAAGGTCTTGAATTTTGCGAGACTTTGGTGACAATCAGAAAAGGTGTTCTACCGTACTTTGTCCTTGATGTGCAAAATCCAACTGATCACGACATTGAGTTATCAGGAAGAACTGTTGTAGGCACGGTACAGCAAACCCAAGCTGTTTATCCAACTTCGATTTTGGGAAATTTGCCCCCAGTTGTGTTGAGTCAAGTAAATGCGGAGGTTGAACCAGTTGCTGAATGCTCGTGGGATCCACCAATCAGCCTAAGCCACCTAACAGAACCAGAGAGAGAAGTGGTGCAGAAAATGCTTCGTGACGAGTGCTCCTCTTTTTCCAAATCAGATGATGACATTGGACAAATTGAGAAATTGAAGTTGAACATCTCGTTGAAAGATATGGACCCCGTTGCACGCACTTACCTGTCAGTGCCCAAGCCTTTATATAAAGAGATGAAAGAATATCTGCACAACCTCATTGCACAAGGTTGGGTGACAAAATCAAACTCCTCTTATGCCTCACCGATTGTCTGTGTTAGAAAAAAAGATGGAAGCTTGCGTCTTTGTATTGATTACAGAGCACTAAACAAGAAGACACATCCGGACAGACAACCAATTCCCCGAGTGCAGGACATTCTTGACAGTCTTGGTGGCAACTCATGGTTTTCCTTGTTAGACCAAGGGAAGGCCTACCATCAAGGGTTTATGGATGAAGTCAGCAGACCTTTGACGGCATTTGTGACTCCATGGGGCCTCTACGAATGGATAAGAATTCCATTTGGGTTGATGAATGCCCCTGCAGCCTTTCAACGCTGTATGGAGGAGTGTCTGGAGGAAGTGCGAGACAACATCTGCGTCCCCTACTTGGACGACACGCTAGTGTACAGTCAGTTCTTTGACAGTCATGTCGCTCATGTCAGAAAAGTGCTACAGTTGTTGAGAACATATGGAGTCAAATTAAAGCCCAGTAAATGTGAATTATTCAAACGTGAGGTCCGCTATCTAGGAAGAGTCGTCTCAGCTGAGGGTAGCAAAATTGACCCGGCAGACACCATTGCTGTGAGAGCTTTGAAAGACAAAAGACCAAGAAATGTAGGAGATCTACGAGCTATTATGGGCCTGTTAAGCTATTATAGACAATATATACAGGACTTCTCACGTATTGCAGGGCCACTCTATGACTTGCTGAAAGGGACAACAGACAATAACAGGACAAACACAAGACGTTGCACAGTGAAAGGAAAAGGAGTACCATCACACAAACTCATTGAGTGGACTGAGGATCATCAATGCATCTTGGAGCAATTGATAGACTGTCTGGTTGAGCCTCCAATCCTTGGATTCCCAGACTTTTCACAACCATTTATCCTTCACACTGATGCCTCGAATCAAGGCCTCGGAGCAGTCTTATATCAACGACAAGATGGCAAACTTCGTGTGATAGCATATGGTTCTCGCACATTGACGGCTGCTGAGCAAAACTATCATCTCCACTCTGGAAAGTTGGAATTTCTTGCATTAAAATGGGCTGTCACGGAAAAATTCAGAGATTATCTGTACTATGCACCAACTTTTACTGTGTTTACAGACAATAATCCACTTACTTATGTTCTGTCAAGTGCGAAACTCAATGCAACTGGATGTAGATGGGTAGCAGAGCTAGCTGACTTCCATTTTACCATTCGTTATCGCCCAGGTAAAGAAAATGTGGATGCCGACAGCCTGTCAAGAATGCCTGTCAACATAGAGGAGATGATGGAACAGTGCACAGAAGAGCTTGCATCAGATTGTGTTGCTGCAACAATCCAAGCTGTTGAAATTCAAAATTCAAGTTCTCCATGGGTTTGTCCAGTATTCTCCTCTCTGCAGTGTTCAGAAATGAATGAAGAAACACAAAAGCCTTTTTCAATGGCTGCAATCAGACAAGCACAACAAAGTGACAAAGATATTGCCCCAGTATTGCAGTTTAAACTAGAAGACAAGAAACCATCAGGACAAGAATTTAAAATTCTCGGTTTGCGCAGCAAATGTCTAATCCGTGAGTGGGAAAGACTTCACATTGATCAAGATGGCATTCTTCGGAGGAGGACAACAAATAAAACCCAGCTGGTATTACCTCAGCAGTACAAGACGATGGCACTGAAAGCATTGCACGATGAGATGGGCCATCAAGGCATTGATCGAACAACATCACTGATCAGAGAGAGATTTTTTTGGCCTTACATGCAAAAAGAAATCGAACATTATGTAGCAAAGACTTGTTCCTGTTTGAAACAAAAAACACCATCCAAAGAAACACGGGCACCACTTACCAATATCATCACCACACAACCCTTTGAACTTGTGTCAATTGATTTTCTGCACTTGGACAAATGTAAAGGTGGATATGAATATATACTGGTAATTGTCGACCACTTCACCCGTTTCGCACAGGCTTATGCCACCACCTCCAAATCTGCCAAAACAGTTGCTGATCGGATATTTAATGATTTTGCCCTGAAATTTGGATTACCAGCACGGATACACCACGATCAGGGTGGTGAATTTGAGAATCAGCTCTTTACCCAGCTAAAAAGAAACTGTGGTGTACTTGGATCGCGAACAACGCCATACCACCCACAAGGAAATGGACAAGTTGAACGCTTTAACCGGACATTGCTTCAAATGCTGAGAACACTCACCGATAAACAGAAGACAAACTGGAAAGAATCCTTGAATAAGCTGATCTATGCATATAACTGCACACGATGTGAGGTTACAGGTTTCTCTCCTTTCTACCTGTTGTTCGGAAGATCCCCAAGACTACCTATTGACCTCCTATTCGGCTTCACAACTGAGGCAGGAAACGTAGACCACAGAACATACATGGAAAAATGGAAAAGAGAAATGCAGGAAGCAAATGACATTGTACGCGAGAATGTGAAAAAGTCATCAAACAGAGGAAAAAAACACTATGATAGCAAAGTGAGGACATCAGTTTTGTATCCTGGCGACCGTGTCTTGGTTCGAAATTTGACACCTCGAGGAGGCACGGGAAAACTCCGCAATCACTGGGAAGATGATATCCACATTGTGATCAGGCAGGTTGGAGAAAACAACCCAGTTTTTGAAATCAAACCTGAACAGGGTAGAGGAAGATTGAGAATCTTGCACAGAAACTTGCTATTACCATGTGATCACTTACCTTTTGAAATCCAGACAAAAGCATCCAAGCAAAAGAAGAAGAGGACTTCTACAGAAAACATTGTTCGAGAGGAAGACACTGATGAAGAAGATGAAAGTGTGTACTATTACAAGCCAGTCGGAGAGCATCAAATGCCCGTTGCAGATGGTACTACTGAACACGACGTGCAAGAAAACAGGAACCAAGAGACACCAACACTGAATATGGATGAATCCGGACTTGGATCCAACACAAACACCGAGGCTGAGATACAGCAGGATGATGTACTGTTGGAAGAGGAAAATCAGTATGATGTTGAACCCCTGGAGGAAGTACACAATGAAGTCCCAATGTCTCTAGACTCAGATTCTGGTGAAGACGAGGGAGTACAAAGACGTGACTTTCCGAGAAGAGAAAGAAGACCTCCTAAAATCTTCACCTACGATCATCTTGCAACTCCAACATGCTATACTGTAGCACAAATAAATACACAGCCCTACCAGTATCAGCCGTTACCATTCAGAGAAGTTCAGCCAGTGCCGATTTTGAGAGAACAATTCCAGACATACTGGCCTTACTATGTGCAGGGGTACTAATACTGTACTTTAATTACTGTAACAGTGGGACATTTATTCTTCATCTGAAGCTAGTATAATATACTTCATAGTTATTACGTCATAACAGTGAAGGCAACTAGGAGACGTTAGATGATTGTAAATGTGATGTCGGGACGACATCTAATTTTGTAGGGGAGTGTGTGGTAGATTATGTATAGTCATAAATAAGCAGCAGTATATAATTTGGTTATAGGCAGAATTCAGATGTGGGTCTAGACAGATTTATTGGGAAATTGTGGAGAGTGTGCAAGACGTCTTTGGGAGGAGCTTAGGGACAAGTTTTAAATGTTTAACCATTAATATTATTTGAAAACATTTCTATATAGCTGTATAGTGTTATCTGTGATCTGCTAGCATGGCCTCTTTGAAAAGTGTGATTGGCGATCGACTAGTGATGTCTGACAAGGACTGAAGAGGGAGCTCTCGGCGCAATGCTCATTCTCGCTTGAGACGCTGGAGAAGAAGCATCTGTGTCCGAGTAGTCATTTATTTCTCCCTCATCCAGGTATGAAAGTCAAATGTTTTGTGCATTAACATCAAGAGAAAACTTAATAGGGAGTTTGTTTTGAACTAATGGTGTGATTTTGAACTTTTTGAAAGCTGTATCGCCGTGTATATTCCCTAGTTAGATACGCTAGCTACACGGGGCCATTTCCATTTATGAAGGGCTCACGTGTCCATGGTCGTACATTGCGACTACTGATGTGTGGATAGCCAAATGGTTAAAAATCTTATGTGTATAGAGAATTGTTAGTACTTTGTGTGAATATATTAATATTTAGAGAAACTGTGGTAGTAGTAATAGATTTAAGATGGACAATCTGTTTATATTGATTATAGGCAAATGAAGTGTACTTGAAACACTATATTTCAGTTTTGTTTATTATTTGAGACTGTATTTCCAACTATAATCCATGTTCACTGGAAGAGTATTATTTTTGTTATTATTGCAATATTTGTGTTCAAGTTAGAATATTTGTATTTTTTGGTGTGAATATTCATAAGATAAAGATTCTCGCTTGAGACGCTGGAGAAGAAGCATCTGTGTCCGAGTAGTCATTTATTTCTCCCTCATCCAGGCTGTTACATGGGCAGATAGGTAAAAGTTTATAAAGACTCTAAAGCAGGAACCCATTGACAAGATAAAATAGATTAATTCCCGTCAGATTGAGAGATCACTGTGTATCAGTTGAGTAGGACCCCATGCTGGCATGTAGGCAGAAGGGTGAAAGTGAAGCAATGGAGTGGAGGCGAGTGAGTTGTCGGCTTCATACTTAACTTTTGGACAGATGGGGCATTGCTGGGAGGGAACCATTTGACAAAATATTGCAGTCAGTGAATCTGATTGGGTTGCTGCTGATTGAAAAATCCACTGATCTCTCGCTTCATCCCCCTGCTGTGCGCGTGCAGCTGTGCATGCTAAAGACAGTCAGATAATGAAGGTGGGATGGAGTGAGTTTAAACGTGTGTGTATTTGAGCGGGCTTTTCATTCATATGATATTCATGTGCTAAGATGTCAGGGGGGGAATGATGTCAGCTGTTGCAGCAAAGTCATAAAAAGCTCCTAAAATAGTATATTTTTCAAGCACCTGCATTTTATCCACCCTGTGTGTTGTGCCATAAGTGAGTTGAACTCATCTGAAGCTCAAGTGGTCCCATTCATTCCCCTTGTTTGGTGTGTACTGGGATTTGGATGGTTGTGTTTAAACTTGACCAAACAAACTGTTGTGTGCTGAGAGGTTGTATCCCAGAGCACAGACACAAATAAGATTTTAAGTCTTTATTCACATAACTTGAAAAACAACGAGAATGCATCGAGAATCATGAGACAACTAGCCCACTCGGGCTGCGGGAACGCACAGAGGAACAGCTTGCAATAATCCGGCGACCACACATTTCTCAGAACCTTATGTAGACAGTCAATCAATCTCATTGGTTGTGGCTAGACATGTGAGTACCAGTACTGACATGGAATTCTCTGACTGGCTGTTAACCCAGTAATTACAGATAGTTCCTGACATCAACAAACATCATATTGTATAAAAGATTCCTTGACATCATATAGCCTAAAACTAGTTGAAACTGGATGCTGTTACATCAATAACAAAACAGACACGTAACATGTTGTGAACTCTGGCGCACGGTCATGAACTCTACTCAAACTTAGCACAGGCGTGACCCCAGACATGAGACAAGACCCAAACATTACTCCTGCATGACCCGAGTCATGACACAAACTGCACAGAAATATCGGATCAGACCAAATTGTACCAAAACTGACAACTTTGAACAAAATTTTATAATATTAACATTCATTTTACTGTTTAAATCTTGTTTAAATATTATAGTTTTCAACATAATAGTCTGTTTATTTTAGTGTTGTTAAAGTTAACACTTTAAAGCATTAAAGCTGTAACTGCAATTAACTGCAGTTAACTCTTGAGGTAAAGCAGAATTAAAGCTTTAACTTTGACCCCTCTAGTATTACTTTTAGACCTCGTTGGCGGTGAAACACAGCACATCCAGCTTTTTGGAAGTAGGTGTCATTTTCTATAACAGTGCCTCACAACCTTTATTTAAGCCACAGCACATATTTTAAGATTGAAAAATTTCACAGCAAATTAAAAAAAAAAGCTCCAAAAATGTGGATACATGTCAGATATAATTTCTGCCATCTAATAGAAGATAATTTATTTGTTCTGTTTCTTACGAGAAGTCACTGTTGTAGATTAATAAACAAAGATACATTATAACTAATCTTTTTTTTTTTAAAACTAATTGTGTGAAGAGCAAATGAAATGTGTTAATTTCTCACAGCACACTGTAAGTGCTAACACGGCACATGGTTGAGAATCACTGCTCTATAACAACTAGTGTTGTTCCGATACTATTTTTTGGCCCCCGATACCGATACTGATACCCAGCTTTGCAGTATCGGCCGATACCGATATCATACCAATACGTAAGTTTTTTTTTTTTCCTCAACATGAAAAAGCTGTCCTGCCATTGGTTCAGAGCATTCAAGGGCCAATATGATATCTTAGATCGGCATGCAGTGAACATGTCACATATCATTGAATGTTGTGCACGAGCAAGACACAAGATGCTGCATCCAAAATCCTATATTAGCTTTGGAATTAATGGTATCGGCATGTTACTTGTGAGTACTCACCGATACCGATACCACTGTTTTAATGCAGTATCGGTACCTCTGCCGATACCAGTATCGATATCGGAACTACACTAATAACCTTATATTACTAATGTTTACATCATCGCAATACAAAACAGTAGCTACTCAAAAGTTGCGCGGAGTGTAATGTAATCACAGCTATATTCAATGAATAAGGCATTATGATTACATATTTGATAAATTTAATGACATATTCTATATATCTAAACTGCTTAAAACTTCCCATTTTTTATTTCCTGTTTTTAAGGCAAACTATTACATTTATAAAGAATACCTACAAGTATTGTTTTGGTAGGGCTTTTTTTTTTCTTCCTGGTTTCCAATTTATTTCTTGTAGTGGGCAGATTACGCAAATAATACATACACAACCATCACGCTTTTATACAATTGTTCTTTAATTACAGTGAATATAATTATCCTATTGTTTTCTGTTACACTTTGGTTCTCATGATTATAGAGAAGATAATTTGCAATTGTTGACTCCTAAATGCCCACTCTGATTGCAGAAAGAACTCCAAGAAACAATAAAATGTGAATATCACAATGTCCAGTCTAGCAAGATTCAATAGACTGTATTTTATTAAAAGCCCATGTATTGCTATTGCAGCATTACTACTTACTAGTTAAGAAATCTGGATTGTGATCTTTTATACTGTTCACATAGTTGCAAAAGCCTTCTGCAGTCTTATAAATCTTTCCTTTTTTCATGACCAAGTCCACTATCAGTTAATCCACTTCTGCTTCTTGTGATTGGCTGATGTGTTCACATTGAAACATTAAGGCCTTCACATTACGAGTATTTATCTTTTGGGGTCAAGGTGGCAGTTCAAAGGCCACTTGTGCAAGCAGGTGTGCCATTATAGTACTCAAACTGAAATCTAGCATGCACATTCAGCAACATGCTTCCGTTCCCGCCTGGAACGGCAGTAGACAGCGGTAAATTAGAAAGCTCTTTTCCTAATAATTAGCCCCTCGGTGGGGGTGACCTTTGTTCCTGTGACAGCAGGAGAAGCACACAGGTAATTAATGCTCTCCCAACCCGCCCTATCTTCCTCATATGAACACAAATACAAAAATTCAACACATCTCTTTGTGAAAATGATAGTGTCCTCCGTGTGTCCTTGGGGGCATTTTTGTTGACCTTCCGTGGGCAGTGACATGAAACTTCTTGGAAAGGTCATGGTGTCAATCTGCTATTGCAATCACTTTGTTTTTTGTCAGAACTTGGTTATGGCCTTCACTATACTTTTGTGTGTTGAATTTGTCTTGTGCAAATATATTCAAGTGTGCATTCATAAATGTGGGTCAACGGTGTCAAAATAGCTGTGTAATGGTGCATGGTTCATTTTGACATGTCTTCCATTTGTGACGGCAACCTTTTATCTCCAGGGGACAATGTTGCACTCAAAGCAGCAGCCGCCAAAAGGCATACACACATGCAATTAATTATCCAGTGCACACCATTACTACAGTCTAAACAGCTTACCTTTTATCTACCAAATCATTCTCTCTTCAAACTGTTAACGTGCATTATCTGGCAGTCACTTCCTTAAACAGTAATAACTGATAAAACGAGACAGATTAAGCACACTATTAGTGCCGGATAATGAGTAGATTGCCAGTTATTTTCTGAACAGATAATGCATCCAATTTGCCTCGGGAGAAAACAGTGAAATGACAGATACTATATACAGGATGTGTGCAAAAAAAAATCCTGGGAAATGTGCCCACATATCTGCAATAGATCACTTCCTCTGCATTCCGACCTGCCAGGCACCTGCCACATCCTAATCAGTGTTATGAATGTGCTCGCTATCACAGATGACGCATATACAGTCTATATTTCCAACCAGAGTATACAATTTTTAATGGGAAACGAACATGTTCACATGACGAATAATCAAATTAAAATGAATTTAAAAAACCAAAAAAAAACACACAGATCCATTAGTCCCACATAAATGTAGTCTTGTCATTTGTACCTATACCAAGTGCAGTAGGTTTTCATTGAGAAGGGGTGTCCATTTTTTTTCCTTCGCAGGCCACATACTTCTGTAAATTGAAGGATGCATTGACATTGTCCGACTTTATTAAACACGCTAAAACAAAAAAAATAAAAATAAAAAATCAATCAAGTAATTATGAATTACAGTGTTCCCATGACTAGAGTCATGCAGGGGTAATGTTTGGGTCTTGACTCATGACTGGGTCACGCCAGGGTTATGTTTGGGTTATGACCGTGAGGTCAAGTGTCTGATGTAATAAGTGTCTGTTTTGAACTGATGTAACCAGCATCTAGTTTCAACTGGTTTTAGGCTATGTGATGCTATGTGATGTCAGGAGCTATGTGATGTCAAGAATCTTTAATCTCTTTACTGGGTCAACAGCCAACCAGATGTTTCCATGTCAGTACTGTTACCCACATGTCTAGCCACAACCAATCAGATCGATTCACAGTCAAACTGAGAAGTGTGTGTTTTTGTCAGATTATTGCTTCTGTTACCACTGTTCCTCTGTGCAGCTCCACAGCCCAAGGGGGCTTGGTGTCTCGTGATTCTCCATGCATTCTCATTGTTTTTCGGTTAGTCAAGTTGTGTAAATAAAGAGTTAAAACCTTATTTGCGTCTGCGCTTTGGGATCCAACCTCCAGCACATGACAACTACTTCACAGTTTGGTCATTTTGGTCACTCTATCACTGATTTATTTTTTTGTGACCATTTGTAACCCAGTTTATGGTTAAGATAAGCTATTTAAACATTAAAATGAAAAACTTAAAAATAGTTTCAGCTGATGTTTTGTCATTGTCATCCTCATGCACTGGGATACAGGGCACGCATCCACTCACCTTAATTTATTACCACAGCCTATAAATCAGCAGCTTGGTATTTATTCTACATTTTGAATTTTAAAAGTTAAATTTCACAAGTGTAACTAGTGTTTCGAAGGGTGGGACAACCTCTACTTTGTGGAAATTTACCTATTGTGGTGGGAACTCTATCACCAGCAAAAAGTGAAGTAATGCGGTAGAATTATGTCATTGTTTTTCTTTTTTTTTTCTTTTTTTTTATACCTGATAAAAGTGATAAGGCAAACAATTTATGGATTTTTCAAGATTTTTGGGTGGTCCACAGCCCTGTATAGCACTGGAATAGATCCACCCCTGAACAGATCTCCACATTCAGAACAGAACAGAAGTAACAGTATTTGGGTAAAAGAAAGTAATATAACATTTTTTTAAAGCAGTGTTTAGGATCTTAATCATTAATGTGATATGTTCACAAATCAGACCTTGACACAGGCAGCAGAAAGTGGAGGAAAAACAATGTTCCTTCTGAAAGTGATCTTAATTCATGAGGCAATACAATGAGAAAAGTTGCTACTATTTTAGTTGCAAATAGTTTCTTGGAATTTTTAGAAAAGCTCTAATCGGTCAAATTTATTATGCTGAGGACTGCTCGCAAATGGCCCCCGGTCTGTAGTTTGGGCACCGCTGGCTTAGATCAAACTTACTCAACACTAGTGTCTACTGAATTCACTGTTTTGTTGATTGTTTTAGCATTTCCTTCTTGTGTTTTTCCTGACAAATAAGTTAAAGACGGCTATGTAAATGTGATATTTATACTCTCATTCTGAGGCAACCTTCTGCAATCATAATCTTTCTTGGCTGATTACATTGTTCCCCAAGACTTCAGTCTTTAAGCAAATGTTTTTGGACTGTGATGAATTTATTTGCATGCAGTTTTCTCCTGTTCCAGTTTCCTCCAGCTGTCCTTTTCAACCCAACTAGTGGAGGTGTCTTTCGGCATCGCTGTCAAAACATCGGTCATCAATGGTCCTCTATCCTGTCCTGTGCCTGGGCCTCTGTTTGCCTTGGGGCTTCCACACTGCTCTGAGCAGACTCCCTTTTGTGTGGGAGAATCATGCGCAAAGAAAGCACCGATGACGGAGGGGGAGAGTTTTAGTAAACAGTGACCTGTCACAGCTCAGCGGGACACACTATAGCCATTGCCTTTCCACTGCCACCAGGGAGATTCTAATCTTAAAGAGCCAATTAGACAAAGGAGGGTTTTGTGCCATCTCTGCAGGGTGGGTTGGACATTAATAAATAACAGTGTGAGAACTTGTTTGGGGTTGCTGAAAGGAGGTCTGTCTGATTAATGCATTCTTCCTGAACTGTACTGTTAGATGGGCTGGGTAGTTCCTGCAACTTGAAGAAGATGGAATTTAGGCTCGCAATAATCATACAGGTTGGTAAGTGATGGCACGAGTCATGTGGCTCACTCTTGGGATTAGCCACATGAATTCATGGGTAATGTGGAAAAAAACAGTGGAGTGTTCCCTCCTGCTTTATCTAATATTTAACAGGAAAATATGCGGTGGTGCTCAGAGCTCACCGGTGCATGCAGTAAGACAAGACAAAGTCGGTTTTCCTCGTCTGGATTCCAGGCGTGTTTCCAGACACAGTAGCCAACACAAGTCTCAGTCGTCATTAACCTACATCGCTCTAATTACCTTCGATCCCCGATGAGAGAAGAAAGTCAGTGTGCACGGTGCGATAGTAAGTCAAGTGTGAAAAAAGAAAGATAGAATAAGAAGGACAAAGTGGAGAGAAAGGGGTAAAATAAGTCATCTTGGCAGGAAGTGCAAGCAGAGAACATAAAGCACAGGACGGATGAGGACAGTTATGGAAGCTGACAAGGTTTTAAAAAAGAACGAACCAGTGCAAGAGAAAGACCTTCTATAACAGTGAACCATGAGAAAATGATAACTTGGCATAAAACTTTGTCATGTTTTGTTACTTGCTTGTACATCAAATGTGAAAAGTATAACTTATTTTTGGTTGTTAATGTTTCTGTATGAAAATATAAACGGTGGGGCTTTGTGTGTCATTTTTATAACATTTGGGACTTGTCGGTTTTAATTAAAATGCTAGAGAGAAAAAAAATAGAACTAATGTGTTCCTGTGCCTATGTACAGTTCATGAGTGGGTGTTTAGGCCTTTTGTAATCATTGTACTGTATCAAGTTTAATTAAAACACTATCACCAGACAATGCTTTAGGTGTGCACAGTTTCGCAACTATGGTCACCAGCTACACACACACACACTCACCGTGATCAAATTGAGTCATTTCAAATGGGAAAACTCACTCATACACTTGACTGCCTCAATTATCAACCAAAATAGAACATAATGATTATTGAATACCATGGCAGTTACGGCTGAGGTAAACGAATTATTAACGTGCATGCTGTGCAAATTGATCTTAGGGACAAAACAGCAAGTGAGGAACGGTTATTAAAGTACATAAAACTCGAAGCAAGTAAACCTGAAGGAAAAATAAAACGGGAGGGAAGTCGCGGGATGTGACTGACGGCTATTAACAGGTAATGAATGGCCCCATACACCCGATGCCTGGGGGGAAGTGGGCAGCGCCATGAGTTTCACAACTCAGGTTGCAAGGTGGGAGAAAAAGATTTCAGAGATGATATAAGACACAGAGATACTGAGCACGCACGGGTGGTCTTAATATACCTCACTGCCTCACTTGTCACTCCAGTGTACTCATGCATGCACTACCTAAACAAACCACAATCACACACATTGTTGCGATGTTGAAAATGCTGCAATAGCAATTTAGCAAGATGTGCAAGCGCATTGATGAGACACAATTAGTACAAAACTGAAGCCGCTTTTTTTTGTTTTTTTCACGGTTACTATTGTACCGCGGTAAACATTTTGGTGGGAAATATCCCCACTAAGTTTGGTGTAGGTGTGAATAAATGTGCAGCTTGCTTGTTCACGCTGCAAGATAACATGACAATATTTGAAGTCCATAATTTATTTATCTCCACATAAAAAAAAAAAAAAAAAAAAATCATACCGAAGGCATAGCTATGAAGAGATCAACTCAGCCTAAGATCAACTAAAAGGATAATAATGCCACTGCATGTACTGTGTATGTGAGGAAGAGACAGATGCCACCCAAGAAAGGCACTTGTAATGGGGAAGACAGCTCTCTAATGGTTGCTGAGTTGTAATAATAATAATAATAATAATAATAATAATAATAGAGTAAGAATCAAATGTACACCAAACAATGACTTAGATTACACCTTCATTTGAAACATCACAACACAAAGCAACCACATCATAGCACAAACAGTACCCGAGAGAGGGAAGGGCGATAAATCAGGATCATTATGTATCGTGACAGGCACATGATCAATAGGAACAGAAAATACATTTGATAAAATGTTCTGTAAAAAATAAAAAATAAAAGGAAGAAAACCACACCACAAGATGACAGAAGCCTTTGGATGCATCTCATTTTCCTCTTCTTATCACCTTTCCTTTTAGCACTCAACACTCAATAAGTATTTGGGAATCGAGGACACTAATTTTTGAAGCTTTGAATTCTTTGCCGTTTTTGCTCAATAGGCTCAATTATTTCCATAATGTGCTAAATGCTTTCAATTGAAGACATGTCTGGACTGCTGGCGACACCCTTTTAAGACAAAACCACACTGTTGAAACAAACATTGGCAATGTCTAGCTGAAATAAGCAGAATCATCCCTGGGAATGATGTAGTTCCAAAACCTGTATATACCTTTCAGCATTAAGATGTCTTCACCCCCACCCCCCCCCAACCCCCCCAAGACACACACACAAAAACAAGTTACCCATGATATGAGCACTTAAAAAAAAATAAAATAAAATCTCCTTACCATCAATTAAACTTGGATACAACCTGGATAGTCCAGTCTTTGGCCCAGGAGGACACCACGTACAAGATTTCCCAAAACAATTTGAAATGTGGACTCGTTAGACCACAGCACACTTTTACACTTGTGTCAGTCCATCTCAGATAAGCTTGGGCCCAGAAAAATCAGAGGAGATTTCTGAATGTCGATATATAATTTTAACTTTCATTTGTAGAAGTAGCGACCAAGACTGTCAACTCATAATTTTCTGAAGTATAATGATGCCAGTTTTCAATGCAGTGTTTTTTCTCATCTAATGTGACAATTAAATATGGATGTGAAATGCAGGGTGGTGTGATAGAAGAGACTGTTAACCAATCACATATGTTGTAGAAGCACTCAAAAATCCGAAGTGGCAGTTCACTGTGTAATCTGTACCGGCACTCTTGGACTCCAGCTGACGTGATCCTGAGGGCCATTGTAACGCTGTGAAGATTATATTGATAATCACAAAATATAACGTTCCAGAGGAAGGTGAACGTATGACGTTTTAAGGACACTTGTCTTACAATACACCGAGCGGAGAAAAGTGCCAGCAGACAGCCTCTTTGATTGAGCAATGCGGTAAACGCAGGTGAAGGCGGAAATGATTGCACTGGTCAGTACATTTTCGGGCCACACAAGTTTCATTGGATTTAGGCAAAGTAGAAGTGTGCTGTGGTCTGATGAGTCCATAATTCATAAGCTCAGTAAATTTAGAAAGGATAAAGAAAATTAGGTCGTCCATATTCGCCGTCGGCAGCCGGATCCGCAGTGACCAAGGCTACACCCGCCGTGACCAAGGGTAGCCGCAACCGGAGGGGAAATAAGCCGTGCTCTCCCGGAGCCCGTCCAGCGCAAGGCTGTCAGCGGCTTCCGTGCTCGCCGTCAGCACCCGGATCCGCCGTGACTAAGGCTACCCCCGCCGTGACCAAGGCTGCCGTAACTACTCGGGGAACGCGACCGTTGAGTCCGACGTCCATGGCTCGTGTCACAGCACCTCCGACCACTCTCATCATCGGAGATTCGATCGTGAGGAACTTGAGAGCGGAATCCACCATCACGCGCTGTTTCCCTGGTGCCAGAGTTCGCAATATTTTAGAGCGGTTTCCTAGCTTGTTGGCTAAATTTCCTTATGTTCGGAACATCGTAATACATGTTGGAGCCAACGACACTTCTCTCCGTCAGTCCGAACTTCTAAAGCAAGATTTTATTGCTTTGTTGGACGCCATTAAAGACTGTGGGAAACATGTTTTTATTTCGGGTCCGATTCCTACTCTGGGCCGAGGAAGTGAGCGCTTTAGCTTTTTGAGCCTCCATTCTTGGCTACAGTCTGAATGCTGTTTTTATAATATGTCTTTTATTGATAATTTTAATTTGTTTTGGGAGCGGGCATCTTATTTTAGAAATGATGGTATTCACCCTTCAATACTCGGTGCTTGGAAATTAGCCGAGAACATTGTTTATTCGTTACATGTGTTTCGTCAATGACTAACTGCCCCCTCGGTGTCTGATGTTCTGTATCCAATTCCTACAATTAGCACAGTCACTACAGTTAGATTGCATATAGATAACAGTTTCCCAATTTCTACTATCACAGGCAGACACTTTTCCCCCCACACACAAACAAAACAGTTTTAACATTAATAATCTTTTATATGTTAACACTTCTTTTAATTGTGACTATGAGCGCACATTCGGCACAAACATTAAATTGGCTATGCTGAACGTGCGCACTCTTTTAAACAAAACTGTTGTTATAAATGACCTGATCTTAGACAACAACCTAGAAGGTATTCTTCTATCAGAGACATGGCTCGGCACAGATGCCCCAGTTGTTCTCACCGAGCCTTGCCCATCCAATTTGAACTTTTTATTTTCTAACAGGGATGGTAAATGTGGAGGTGGGACTGCATCCATTTTTAAAGTCACTTTAGCTTCAAGGGAAGTTATTTTTAATACTTATCTATCATTTGAGTATCATGCTTTTGTTTGTAGCGATCCTCCTATTCTCTGTGTTTTGGTTTATAGACCTCCCCATCATTCTACTTCCTTTATTAGTGAGTTTTCAGAGTTCCTATTGATTTTACTTACTACTTATAATAGAATTTTAGTAACTGGCGATTTTAATGTCCACGTTGATAATATCTCGGACCCATTGTCCAGAGAATTTTTAAACCCTTTAAACTGTCTTGATTTTAAACAGCATGTCACACAGCCGACTCACAACAGAGGACACACTTTGGACTTGGTCATAACCTATGGCCTGTCCATTGGTGTGTCCTCTGTTGTTGACCTGGCTGTGTCCGACCACTATTGTGTATTTTTTAACATCGCCAGTTTTAATCATCAGGATGCCCCGGTGAGAACAGTGAGGAAACGCTACCTAACTTCTGAGGTGGCTGCAAATTTTATTGAGAATCTTAAGAGAATCCCTGCAGACTTTCTACCTGCTTCATGTGATTTTATTGTTGCTAATTTTAATAAGAACTTAAGAACAACTTTGGATGAAGTAGCTCCACTTTTAACCAAAACTATAAAATTAAAGACTATTCCCCCGTGGAGAAATGACGAGATTAAAAAATCAAAACGAAAATGCAGGTGTGCTGAAAGGAGGTGGAGAAAAACTAAACTTTCAATACATTATGAAATATTACGTGAACAACTTAAATCCTACAATAAAACAGTCAAACAGGCAAGAATATCTTATTTCTCAAATTTAATCGCAGTTCATTCAAAAGATCCTAAATTTCTTTTCTCCACTTTCGATCTTTTAACCAATCCTGATTTTAAAAAGCCATCACAGACTCCATCAAACACTCTCTGTGATGGCTTTGCAGACCACTTCAGAAGTAAAATTGATGGCATTAGGTCCAGTCTTTTAGTTGATCAAAATATAACTTAATAAATAGCCTACGGACAGTCACTTTTACCTGAGGAAACACTGGAAAGTTTTACCCTGGTTGATGCAAGGACACTTGGTCAAGTTTTCTCCCAGGTCAACCCAACAACCTGCCTTTTAGATCCGATTCCCACATCACTTTTTAAGACATTTTATGGATTTTTTGAGGAACAGATTTTAAATATAGTCAATTGCTCTCTTCAGACGGGTGTCTTTCCTTCCGCCTTTAAAACGGCGGTGGTGAAGCCCCTTCTGAAGAAAAGCAATTTGGACCCCAGCAGTTTTAATAGTTATCGACCTATATCCAACTTACCCTTTTTAAGTAAGATTTTAGAAAAATGTGTTTTTATTCAATTAAATTCATTTTTAGATACAAATAATATTTTAGAGAAATATCAGTCTGGTTTTAGGATGAACCACAGTACCGAGACTGCCCTTTTAAAGATTTTAAATGATATCAGGTGTAATGAAGACATGAAAAAGCTTACAGTCTTGGTGCTACTGGATTTAAGTGCTGCCTTTGATACAGTAGATCACATTTTATTAAACAGACTTAGAAGCCTGGTGGGCATCTCTGGTACAGTTTTTAACTGGTTTTATTCCTATCTCACACACCGATATTTCTTTGTAAGTATGGATACATGTTCCTCTGGAACCCATGAAATTAAATGTGGGGCTCCCCAAGGCTCAATCTTAGGCCCATTACTTTTTAATCTTTATATGCTTCCCCTTGGGGAAGTCATCAGGAGACACGGCGTCAACTTCCACAGTTACACTGACGATACACAGCTGTATATCGCCGTGTCACCTGATGACATGGGGCCTATTGATACCCTTTTAAATTGTATTTTAGACATTAAGTCATGGATGGCAGAAAATTTCCTGCAGCTCAACCAGGACAAAACAGAGGTTTTAGTCATCGGTCCTGAAGGTCAGAGAGAGAAACTTTTACCTAAACTACAAGATTTTAAACCCACGCAATGTGTAAAGAATTTGGGCGTGATTTTTGACTCTGAGCTTACTTTTAATCCTCATATTAAAAATGTCGCCAAGATCGGTTTTTACCATCTTAGGAATATTGCCAGAGTCCGTTCGTTTCTCTCGCAGGCTAACACGGAGGTGCTGATGCATGCTTTTATTTCTTGTCGTTTAGATTATTGTAATTCCCTGCTCTCTGGTCTTCCCAAAAAGAATATTTCAGTCCTACAGCTCCTTCAGAACTCAGCTGCACGTGTGCTGACGGGGACCGGAGGGCGGGAGCACATTACACCAGTTTTAAAATCGCTGCATTGGCTCCCCGTGCGTTTCAGGATTGATTTTAAGGTGCTTTTATTAGTTTTTAAATGTCTTAACGGTCTTGGCCCATCTTATTTATCTGACTTGCTTTTACCCTATTACCCCTCGCGGCTTCTGAGGTCTTCTGGCAGTGGCCTTTTAACTATTCCAAAGGTGAGGACCAAGACACAGGGTGAAGCTGCCTTTAGCCACTATGGTCCTCACCTATGGAATGGCCTGCCGGAGAGTATCAGGTCTGCAGAGAATATTTATGTTTTTAAGAGGAGGCTTAAGACTTACTTTTTTAGTTTGGCATTTGATTGATCTTTTGCAGTTTATTTTATTTATTTATTTTTATTATTTTTTTTTTTATTATTATTTATATTTTTATTTTATTTTTTTATCCCCTTTTATTTATTTAACTATTTTAATCTATATTGTCTTGTAGCTTTGTTTTATTCATTTATTTTTTCTATCGTGTTTAACTGTTTTCTTTTAGTGTTTAAATTTTATTTGGTAGTTATTAAATTTTTAGCTCCAGTGTTTTCTCATAGGGGAGCCTCCACAGTGAGAGGGATGCTTGGTCTTCATCCATCTCACTGTGGATGAACTCCTCCTGGGGGGGGATGGGGGGCGGTGGCGGTAGACTGCCCTGGCATGAGCCTTTTTTTTTTTTTTTTTTTTAATTTTTTTTTTTACTGTGTTACATCTACATTTGCTTTTGTTGTGTTCATATGTATTTTTACTATGTGTCTAAAAATACATTAAAATAAAAAAAAAGGTTTGTTGGGGTGAACTACAGTACATTATACCCAATACATATGTGATTCTGAAGTGTATTAAGATAATCCTTGCGTCAAACTGATTATTGGCCAGTCGTACAATTACACCTGGGTGTTGAGTGGAGTGTGGGCAAGCAATCAGCAGACACCCTCATATTGGCACAGAAACAGGATACTGTAATTCATAATGCCAGCACACGCAAACACATGCACATGCACAAACACACAGAAAACGTTTTACTTCCTCCTTATCTGCGGAGTCTCTCAGAGTCTACTGTATCGTTGTGGCCAGCCAATTCCAGGCCTAATAGGCTGCCTAAGTGATTTTGTCTTTGTCCTTTTGTGTCCTTGGCTTTCAATCAAGCACCACTGATTGCAATCTAGCCAAACAGGTGAGTGTATTCGTCAGGAGAGTGACAACTGGCTGCCAAGATGGAATGGATCCCTTATCTCACTGGGGTTTCATAGATTAATTGAGATGAGTTAAGTGGAACTCGAAACGAGACAATACAGGGGAGCTGATTGCAGAGTTGGAAAGTGATGATGTTGGAGGAAACGGGATGTCAGTTTTCAAGAGTTTGCAAAGATTTACACTGGAAGATGTTGACACTGTTGTTTCTCTACTTTAGCTTACTGAAATCTGGATCAATATAAAATTGATTAGAAGTAAATACTGTTCCATATATATTACTATACACAGCATAAAAGATCATATAAGATGCATCTGTACAAGTCAGGGCACGTTACTATCTAGAGTTTGTCAAGATAAAATGACCAGTATTGGCCATCCTTTTCCACGTATCCTGTACAGGGTCATGGCAGTACTAAAGTATAAAAGGAGGAATTAATTTTAATATTCCTCATTCCTGTTCCAAAGGTGAGATTAGGGTCAGGGTCCTGTGCAGGCCCATCAAGTTCTTCCACATTACATGAACCCAACCATGCTTTTATTTATCTTGTTCTGCAGACTGGGGCACAGAGATGGGGGAACAGAAAAGCTGCTTCCTCAAACCATCCTCACACTTGCCACTCTCTCACATGCTGAATAAAGATTTCACCCAAATGTATCGATTAAATGGTGTGCCTCCAGACCTAATTCCATATATTGTATTTTGTTCGACGTGAGTTTGAATGGAATTGCACGAAATGCACTCACAAGATCGTGCTACAGGCTCCATCTCTGCACATGTAGACCTGTGTTCTGCTTTAAACGCGACCTGTAATTTGTTTAACATTTTATGTCTGTGTTGGTCATCATCCTTCCCTTACATTCACCAGATCCTCCATTAAAACTAATTTAAATCACCAACATACACCGCCAGATAAAACTTTACTCTGACGTTGATCCCTTATGTTTTTATGATCCACTTCAGGCAATTGAAAGGGAGCCAGAAAAATAGCTGTAGAAAGACTGCGGTAAGAAGTGCTCATTATGGGTGGGTGTTAAAATCCATGCTGCCATCGTCCCTGTGTGGAAATGGAAGTGTTTTATGCTTGCATGTTTGTTTGTTTTTCTTCCCACATTCCAAAAACGTGCATGTTATGTTCATTAAAGCCTCTAAATCAGGGGTGTCAAACATACAGCCAGGGGGCTGGATCAGGCTCGCAAAAGGGTTTAATCCGGCCGAGATGATTTTGTAAAGTAAAAAAAGAAAAAATTGTAATGTCAGACCAATTAATCAGCTGGCCACAATCAAAACATGTACATTTGTAATTTCACAAGCAGTCCTCAGATGAGCAAAGCAACTTGTACGGGGAATCATCCAGGATGTCATTATTTTACACACAAATTAAAGTTCTGGTTAGTTTATTCTTCATTATTATTATTATTATTATTATTATTATTATTATTATCATTATTATTATTTTTTCTTTTTTTTAAATCATAGACTGACATAAATGTGTTACATACGACAAATTCAATACTGGTAACACAAATAGATATGACAAGGATTAACATCCTTATAAAGTCATTAACTCATTTGCTCCCAAAAATGTATAAATATGTTCTATTTTAAATATTAACAGTGTCCCAAAGACGTATTCATATGTTTTGTTTTGTTTTATAATAGAACATAGAGAAAGGCTTTCATGCAGCCTCTGAGCTGAAGAGAACTATTGAAGCAATGGTAGTTATTACAAAAACGGCCAGCAGGTGGCAGCAGAGTATATGAGATCAACCAGGGCCATGTTGCAACAACCTGTTAACGCCCCACACTTTGAAACAGATTTGTAAATCATGATAAAACTTAGCTATATTCTTATGCTAATTGCAAAACGGAAAAAGATACAAATATACTTTTTACCCCGATGAAAGAAGAGACTAATCTTTCTTTTGGTAGGTTCTATGTTTTTATAACAATTGAACACAATATTCTGTGGGCCTTGCAAAAATGAGTCAAAATCCAGTAAAACAGCCGGGAGCGAAGGGGGTTGCTTCAGTGAAAATTAGAGATAGACCGATAATCGGTCGGGCCGATAATCGGGGCCGATATTTGACATATTGGTACATATCGGTATCGGTCTGTTTTATTAATCTGACGGCCGATATGAGCGATCCATTTAAAACTCCGTCTTTTCGCTTCGAATGCAGCCCAGAGCGTCTCTGTCTGTTATGGAGTCCAACTCCAGCAATGTAACGCCCATAGCAGCATTTGATTGGTTAGCCGTGCAAGAGCCAGAACCAATCAGTAGTGTATGCCTGTATCACAGTAGCCGGTCACACACGCACCCACGGACACAACGCGACAGACACATGCTTCGAAGGTAAGTTAAAAGAGAAGAGACTCCGCCGATCGTTTCACCATGATAAGCTAAACACATTGAATTATGTTGTGTATTAAATGCACTATATGAATGGAGCTGCATTGCCTTGCATTGAATCCCCGCTAGCTAACAGTGGTGTGTTCAGCTTAGCATGTAGGCTAACACCCAGTAGCTAATTCGCTACTTGAACTACTCGGGGAGGGAATCACACACATTTTCACTTAATTAAGTAAATAATGTTTGTTAGAAAAAATTCCAAATATTAACAGTTGTCATTATTATATTGTCTAGTTCCATGTTAAGAGTAGAGTAATGTAATTATATTTACCTCTCGTGACGCACACATTGCATTCTGGGTCACGTCCATTACTTGTTGCATAGCGGTTATTATGCAGTGAGATGCCACAGTGACACTAAATAGCGTTTAGTTACTTTATATTGTGTTTATTTGTCGCACTGGTTTGCCATTGTGTGCCTTAAGCTTCGACGTCGATTTGATTGACAGCTCGTTGTGCACCTCGTTAAAGTCCGCTCCGTAACTAATTAAGTGTCTCAACCACCGTTTAACTACATGAACGTGTTCTCTTCCGTATGTTTGGCATTAGTAGAGAAGTGCACTAAAGTATAGTGTGCTTATTTGCTCGTTTTGTCTCTCTTTTCACGTCATGTCTGCTGTCATTTGGGACATTATGCTCTCAATGGATGCCACTAATATGTAACATCTACGGCCGTAGTCGGCTGCAATTAATGTTCAGTGATGTAATTTCGTTACGTGCCTCATACTTTGAATAATGAGCTCATGTTTGGTGTGTTGTATAACTTTCTCGTGTGTTAGTAACTATTCATGTGGACAGCTAAGACAGTGCTTGTTAATGTGAATTAGCAATGTTGCAGCCCAGTTATTATTTAGACAAGTACATCTGTGCCATTAAGTGATACAGTACAGTACAGTACAGTAGTGAGAGAATAGTGGGCCCATATACACACACGTGTCTATAAGTGTAAAACACATTAAACAGCAGAAAGTGGCAGCGGTCCACCGCAACAATGTCTGTTTAACCAAGTTATTCTTACTATTATTATAACCAAGTTATTTTACTCTACCTTTTTCTGCGTTGATTGGGGCATCCTAAGTGGCACTAAACTACATGATGAAGTGTCTTTTGACAGTTCTCTTGTAGAGAGGAGTAGCATGATATTGCTGTTCTCGATTTAAGATCCTCAGCTTATCAAAACTGTCTATATGGTAACAATAACAATAATCATAATAAGGTCTACAAGAACTGTATGGTGTTCAGGGATGAATAGTTTTTCTCATGTAATTTTTTTAATTTTTTTTTGCTGTAGTAATAAGTAATGCCACAGCTGATGCACATTTTGAATGACAGGGTTCCTCCTATTACTTCAAAATATAAAAATATAACATTTATAGAATAAAACTACAAGTATCCCAAATGCTATAAAAGGTAATGTCACATTGGCCCCACATTTAACTCCCCCCGCCACCAACGTCTTATTGCAGATAGAAGGATGTAAAATGAAAAGTGCAGTGTGAGAATCCATTGTAAAGAACGGTTAGGGTTTGCATTATTCAAAAATTTGGTGCCAACATTTTAACTTTTACTGCAAATGAATATCGGCTTCAAATATCGGTTATCTGCCTCCTTGACTACCGATAATCGGAATCGGTATCGGCCCTGAAAAAAGCATATCGGTCTATCTCTAGAAAATGGCTGCGAGTGAATGAGTTAACTGCGCCACACAATGCATCCTGGGAACAATATATATGCAAAACAGGTAGATTAAACGCATCCAGAACACATACAGGCAAAGTGTTGCTGCGTTCCATTTGCATTCATGTTATTATTATTATTTATTTATTTATTTTTATTAAAGTTGAGCTATAATTGGACGAAAATTGTTTTTAAGTTATATACCATTATTTTACCGATCGGGCCACTTGGTCATATAGTTTCCTCCATGCGGTCCCTGAGTTAATGAGTTTGACACCCTTGCTCTAAATTGTCCATAGGTTCAAATGTGAGTGTGAATTGTTGTTTGTGTATATGTGCTCTGTGATTAGGTGTACCCTAAAGTTAGCTGGGATGAGCTTCAGCTCAGTCATAACCCAAAGCGACAAGCGCGATAGAAAATGGATAGTTGGATAAAAAAAATGGCGATTTACCCAATCTCTGAGGAAAATGTGCTCAAAAGCTGCCAGCTTAACAGTATGACACGCAACGGTAGCATGCCACTTCCGCCAGTCCTCGCAGCTCCAGCACACCTGGTCCTTGTGACCTCTCACCTTAGCTCAGGATTTCACAGCCAAAACCAGAGAAACAGAAGGTGTAGGATTAATGCCAGATTGCTAAAGAGGGACCAGCAAGACTAGAAAAAAAGATCAAGAGTAAAGCAAATATAAAAAGCAGCAGCAATGTAAGATAAGGTCATCTTCACTTCGTATGCTCTATGCGTTCACATTACAGTATGTATTTGCCAGAACGTGCCTATAGGCAATCTGAATATGCAAGATAATACCAAATAATTACCAATAATTACCAAACAACTGCCCATGTTTTGCGTAAAATCCCCCACTGAGCTTAAGATAACATGTGATGTAACTCAAACAAACATGGAACCAGACAACGCAGCCAGGACAGACACACTGCTTATGTCAATATGGAGATGGATGACAGCAACCATAAGGAGGGAAGGAAGAATAGCAGGTGCAGGAGCGGCCCCACTGGTCGTCATGAATCCACACAAAATGTGCAAGGTAAATACTGGCACCATGTCAACACACACACACGCACGCACGCAAGGAAGCATACTGTCATGCACACAAAACCAATCCAAAGTAAATTTCTGGAGGAGCCAGCATAAACAAACAATACTTTCTTTCTACACTATTTGCTGTCTTCTCTGTGACGTAAAAGTCACGGAAGGAAAGGAAAGGGAGGGGGCTAATCAAAGCTCATGTAACCCGAGCTCTACAATCAGGAAGCGCGCCAACATGTGACACACTGTTGACATCAGACTCACCGACTCCCTGGAATTGCGCCATAAAATGTGCGTACACTTTGTTTTGCCCTTTGGCTTTAGAATTTTCCCTTTGATTGAGAAGGCAGCTTCACGGTGTTCACTGAGAGTTAAAATAAGATGAACTCTATGTATACAGGCAAATAGTAATTATGTGTTGGGCAAATATCAGTGACATCAGTTATAATCAGAATTGTGAAACTCAGTAGCACTCCAGTCTTGCATTTTAGCTCATTAGGGGAATCCGTCCCTTATGACAACCAGTATCATAACACAATTATAAGTTATCCATATTACACAAAAATGCAATAGACTATAACACCATGCAACTATTCCACTACATCACCAGGAACAGTTCAAAATCAGTATGGATAATGAATAATAAAGTAAATAAATAAAATAAATCATATTCACTAGAGTCTGATGATAAAATGATTAATTAGTGCAGATCTATATAGGTTTTGCTAGTCAAAGTTGGCTTGACTAGTTGTGCTGTGACCAATCATTCAGTGGATGAAAAATGTTGGAACGTCATAAAAGGCGAGCTCTCTGGCTCTGTAAGCTGAATTATGAATCTGTCTAGTTAAATAAACACTGCATTGCTAATATAGTTATAGTTTCATTGGCCAGCGCCACTGATTCTGGAGCCCAATGCAGAGTTCATGCGTAGATTGACATGGCAGCACATAACTGATTGGACCTGGGCAGCTAACATCTACATGTACTGGAAGCCGTTCAGCCAATAGAAATGCTACAAAATTGAGAGTAGGTTGTTAGTATTACATTTATATAATTTCATGGAACAAACATTACAATTTAGGTTCTGAATGTACAAACTCCAATTCCAATGAAGGTAGGATGTTGTGCAAAATGTAAGTAAAAACAGAATACAATGATTTTCCAAATCATTTTCTACATTCTATCTATATTCACTTGAATACGTTTCAAAAACAAGATATTTAATGTCAAAACAGCATGCAACATGTTCCCCGAAAGCTGTGAAATGTGCATGTTTACGTGTTACATCACTTTTAATTTTAACAACAATCAATAACTGTTTGGGAAATGAGGATTTTTAGGTAGAATGCTTCCCAATTCTTGTTTGATGTACAACTTCAATGGCTCAACAGTCCGGGGTCTTCATTGTCATATTTATGTGAGACAGGTCTGGACTGCTGGCAAGTCAGTCAAGTACTTTTCTACAAAGCCACACTGTAGTCACACATGCAGAATGTGGTGGGGACGTCCCTCAAAAAGATGTTGCTTAGATGGCATCATATATTGCTCCAAATCAATTTGAAATGTGGACTCATCAGACTGCAGCACACTTTTACACTTTGTGTCAGTCCATCTCAGATGAGTTCGAACAGAGAGAACAGAGCATCCTAACCCTTCAAAGAGAAAATTAAGAATGCACTAACATTAACACTAGCACACAACATAATTGACCTCTACACCCGATACAGTATCCTAGGTAAGCAATAAGAACATGAGAGGAGTTGACTGTCCATCTAGATAAAATCCTGCTATTGATGACAGGAGGAAGTCATGGTGACAGGCTGCTGACAGGAGGGTCAATAAGGAAAGGAAGCAGAGTGGAGTGGGGGAGGTGGAAATGGGAGGACATTGTCAATCATTTGAGTTAATGAAAGAGGCAAACAGACACTGGGATACATTAACATGCATGTGCATCATGACGCACACACACTGACAAAGACATAACCTATCACAGAATGAGAGTCCAACTAGCTTGAGAAATGACGAATTATTGATTATCTGCATGGGAGAGTGATGTAGCTAAACACAAGGTCACACATAAGCATGACAGTCTTGAACAAGCTCGCTGAGGTCACCCTGGGACTGGGACGCACAACACACTGCATGATGTTACAGTAGGGGAGAGCGGGGTAAGCAGTGCCAATTTTTACTGAAAGTGTCTTTTACGCAAGGGGATTACAGGAATGCCTCCCACTAAAATATATTCAAAGAGTTAAGATGTTGTGCATCCTTGGGAGCAATCACTTTGGATCTCCAATAAACTGTTTGAGAAATGTAACTTTAGAAAAAAAAAGTGTTTTTGTGGCACAACATGCTCCCACTGTGGGGTCGGTTGTGCCATTCGTCAGAATTCAGTGGGGTAAATTGTGCCATTGAGAACAAAAATAACAACAACATTAATCTCACAAACAATAACGCTAAATAAAAGGAAGACAAATTCAATACAAAACTTTGATTTGCAGGTTTCGGCTGTTTTATCTTCTCTTTCTTTGTGAGCCATCTTCTCAGGTGTGTCAGTCACAATTCTGTTTTCTTTTTTTTTTCCTTTTGTTTTTTACAGCAGATAACTTCTGAAGACACATAACCTACGTGAGCAGAACAACCAGATAGATTTGTCACTTGATGAGTGGTTGGGAGGGTGAGCCAGAGACTATTTTTTTTCTTATTATTTTTTTTATTGGCCATCCTGCAGATTTTTATCTCCTTCCCCTTTCACTGCTCTTTCGAAGTCCTCAAGAGGAGTTGAAACCCTGTCTGTCATCCTTTGTATCTGGTGGCATGATGAATTTTAGTTTACAATAAAGAATATACTTTTACCGGATGAACGAAATGTATGTCTCTTCAAAGATATGTGGTCAGTGGTCACATGACCAACTTCTTCTATGGTTTTCTAAATAACGGGTGGAACTACTTGTCCTTTGGCACAAATTACCGCACTCTTCCCTACCTAATAGGAAATCATACAGTCTTTACTTACATCAAATATAAAATTTCCATTATTTACTATAACATACTGGCTACCGTAAATGTCTAAGCCCCACTAGGGTAGAAAAGGAATTAAAACAACCAGTGCACTGCAACAAAAATACTGATTGATGTTGACTGAATGTTTGTTGTTGAATGTTGCACAACTAAGTGAAACATATTACAGTGGGACCCCTTCGAATAATTTGGAAATAATTAATTCCAGGATCAACTCTTCGAAAAAGAATCCCCCTAAATCTCCATAAAGAAACATCCATCCATCCATCCATCCATCCATCCATTTTGCTTATCCTCACAAGAGTCGTGTGTGAGTCGGAGCCGATCCCAGCTTGCTCCGGGCAAGAGGCAGGGTGCACTCTGGACTGGTCACAAGGCAAACATAGTGCACATATACAGCACCTGTAGACAAACAACATTCCCACCAATGGGAAACTTTGTCTTCAGTTCAGTTAACCTAAGTGGCAGTATCCAGTGACAATTCATGTACAGAAAGAACATTTGAACTTCTCAAGCAAAACAACTTTGTATGACCTCATACAAAGGAAATGGTTTGTACTATGGAGGCTGAAGATAGCTGCTGCCATACACTCGTGCCGATAGTGGCAAGGCGGGAAAGAAGGCACAAATGAAAAGAAAAGGCCAAAATCAGAAGCTGAAGTATATAAATTGTGACAGTGAAAAAACGGGGTAGTTATTTTGTGTGCGTGGGTGTGGGGGTGTGTAGGTGTGTCCATGTTGAATAAATGTGTACTTGTGTGTCTGTTAAATTGGTGCTGACACAGCTAGCAGGTTGTGACATTAATTAGCAAGCTTCAGTGAAGGCTGAAACCTAATCTTTTGGAGAAAAGAGACACCTGGGGGTAGGGGAGACACATCAAAACACACATCTACAGTCACACACTCTCATGACCTCACTTCCTGTGAGTGGGGCTGAGGGTAAGACAAGGATAGGGTTACTGTCTTAATATAGTCAAGATGTGAGTTAATCTTCATGTATAAAGCCTTCCAATGTTAAACTTAGTATACGCGTTCTTATTCACATTCATTTCTTGCATTACAGTTGATGGCAAATGGATAAAGGGTTTGTATGGGTGAGCAACTTTCGTGTTCATGTAAAAAAAAACAAAAAAAAAAAAACGTTTTTGTTGTTGTTAAAGTATGTCCCCTCCCTCCTTGTTGGAAATAGGCGGCCTGGAGGAGGGGGTTGATGCCAAAGACCTGGGCCAGGCAGGCCCTACGGCTATACCGTATCTAACGAGAGGTAGCGCACTGTTGACCACTACTCGGAACGTTGTGAGTCAGTGGGGAGAATACTTTGATGATCTCCTCTATTCCACAACTTCCAGTGAGAAAGCAGGGTCTCGGTATTCTGGGGTGAGCTCTTCATTTCAGGGGTTGAGGCTACCGAGACAAAATGGGAAATGGTACTTCAGGTTAAAATGCTGTATGAAAAGCCAGTCAATGTCAGGTGGTGTCCTGATCGGTACACCTCTGCAGCATCATATGGACATTCGAGTCAGTGCCTCTTGTTTGGAGACCGTGATGAGCGTGAGGGTGATGAGCCCTTTTAACTCATTGAGTCCCAGCCATTTTCATTGGAGCAACCCCTTCAGTACTGTTTCACTGGATTTTGACTGATCTTGCAAGGCTATGACTATATAAACATGAGACCAACCAAAAAGAAAGATTAGACTCTCTTCTTTCAGCAGAGAAAGAAGTGTATTCCACCCTTTCCCATTCTTTAGTTATTAGCTAATATAGCTACACTGTAACGAAATGACTGTAGAATTTACAAGAAATAACTCGCAAAAAAGTTACCAGCTAATTCTTATAAAATGTCAGTATATAACTATTTTTTTGACAAATATTTACTGTATATAAATTACAGTTACTTATTGTATTTACTTTTAACAACAATTCACTGCAATCCAGTTTACAACCAATTCTTGTATTCTACACAATTTACAGGAATTTACTGGCAACATAATGTGCTATATGCCATGGAGGAGGCGGGACTTCCGACGTCCGGGTTTCACACATCAGCTTTGTTTCCGGGACCTGTTTACAATGTGTGGGTCGCGTCCCATTACTTGCGCTTCCGCCTTTGTGCCCATCGGTTGTACGTTTCCGTCGACGGGTGCGAGTGTGTAGTGTCTGTCTCAGTTGTCCGAAGCATTTTAGAGAGCGAAGCCACTCTGCCGCAAGAGCGCACGGTTGGGGACGCAGGGGTGGGGCCAGCAGTGGCTGGAAACTACGCTAATGTTTGAAACTCGGAAGTCCGTGGCATCTATCCATACAGTATGTCATTGTAAAATCCATCCATCCATTTTCTTAAACCACTTATTCCTCCAAAGGGTCAACTGCTTCCCAACTAATCGCAGTGCACACAGAGACGAACAACCATCCACATTCAAGTCACACCTAGGGACAATTTAGAGCACTAATTTATCCTACCATTCATGTGTTTGGAATTCCTGATTGTATCTGCATACCAGTCTACACAAACATATGGAAAAGTTGGACTTGATGTAAATTAAAACAGCCAAGCCTGTCATTGGAATATTCCACAAAATTATGCTTTCAGCAAGGAATACAAAGGACACACTTTAATGCTTTGTCTATAGCTTACCAGTACTCTATTAAACAGTTGTGGACAACGGTGAATGTGTGCATTTATGAGCATAGATCACATGTCACAGACTTACCTAAACCAGTGTGACAAGAGTGCACGCTTGTGACAGGCCATATGGTCGAAAGCAGGTCAAAGGGCAAGACAGAGCCAAACACAGAGACAGAATAAGAAAGGCACAAAAAGATTTTTAGCCTTTGGTTCAGGAGTCTGAAAATTTGTAAGACTCCGGCATACACAAGCCGTTAGGTCTGTTTACAAAGGCCAGCAGCAGAACCAATGCAAACCATACGTAGCACGGAGACGCCAGGATGAGTGCATGTGCGTACATATGTGGGTGTGTGTCAAAGCAGCAGGGAAAGCAAACCAGACCTGCTGTTTTTTAAAACGTGAATGCCTTTGAGAAAGCTCGCTCCCCCAGTTTCTCTCATATGCATGTCTGGTTTTGGTTCCGATGTATTCAGCTTTTCCGGCCAGTCAGATTACGGCCTTTTCGCTGCCATTCTATGGATAAAGCTGCTTTCAGTTTATTTCCATCACACCCAAACAAAATCAGACAAGGATCAGTAAGAAGAGAATAGCGAAGATTGTATGTGATAGCACTGACCTAATGCATCTCTATGGAAATGTTCACTTTGTAGTGATGAAAACAATTACAGTCACATGCTTTCAAAGTCAAATTGCAGCCCAGTACACATTTGGATATTTTTACTGATGCCATTGTAACACATCTTGTGAACATTGGAGACAATTTCTGTAGTCAGGAAGCAGATTAGCATTTTGTTTGTGCCCTTGTAGTGATTAGAACATAATTCACCCACGGAACGTTGGGACGAAGGGGGAGTTTGTTGGGATGAAAGGATGAAAGGATAAAAGAACAAAATGTTGGTAGGTCTGTGAGCCTCGCGCAGAGTGAGTTGTTGTTGCTGTTAAACGATGAGAAGCTGATATCAATAAACCGCCGGTCTTTGGCTCCGGACTTCAACACTCTGCCTCCGACTCCCGTCACTGCTCGCTACATTGGTGACCCCGACATCCGCCTCGTTGACGTTTCCGAGGCTGAGAATTTGATCGAATTGAGCGACATGGCGAACTCCGCTGATCTCAAGTTACCGGAGTTTTGGGAGTCGGCCGCGGCGACGTGGTTTGTACAAGCTGAAGCTCAGTTTGCCATCCGGGGAATTACGGACGATTCCACGAGCTACTACAACGTCGGGGCCGCGCTCGGGAGGTCCACGGCGGCCAGAGCTACGGCGCTAGCGAACACTACCATCTCCGAGCCACGTGCTCTGGCGGAGGAAGCTGACCGGTTTTTCCTGGCCACCCAGCGTCACAACCACGAGGTCTTGGCCTCTGCACGCGCCTTCCCGGTCCCGGCGGCCACAACGGCACCTCATAAGGTACGCGCTGCCGTGGATGGCCGATCGGCCCCTGGCTTATGCTATTTTCATGCACGTTTTGGTACCAAGGCGAAGAGGTGCCGCGCCCCTTGCTCCTTTGTTGCGTCGGGAAACGGCGACGCCTCCACTCAGTTGCAGCTGTGAGTGGGGGCGCAGAGTGCCGGCTGCTGTTTATCATGGACACCCTCTCCAGACTCAAGTTCCTCTGTGACTCCGGCGCCCGCAGAAGCGTGTTGCCTGCCTCGGCTGAAGATGCTGCCGGGGGCACTCACGGCCCGCACCTGTCAGCGGCCAACGATGCACCGACCCGGACCTACGGCACTAAGACAGAATGTGTCTTTGGTGTGCCCTCCAGCCAATACCTCGGCCACCTCATCAACGAGGACGGCGCCACCCCGCTCCCGGCAAAAGTGGAAGCTGTTGCCGCTTTTCCTCGACCCCGGACGGCCCAGGGTCTTCGGGAGTTCCTCGGGATGGTGACTTTTTACCACAGGTTCTTCCGCCTCTTCCGCTTCATCCTGGAGGGCCGTGAGTTCACGGTCTTCGTCGATCACATGCCGCTCGCCTTCTCCATGTCGAAGTTGTCCGAGCCGTGGTCCGCGCGGCAACAGCGACAGTTGTCGTTCATATCTGGATACACCACGGACATCCGACATATCGCTGGCAAGGACGACGTGGTCGCGGATTGTCTGTCCAGGGCAGCCTTCAACACGGTACAGCTGGGCCTCGACTTTTCCCGGATGGCGGCCGACCAGGCTTCCGACCGTGACACCCAGTCGCTTCGAGGCTCCGACACCGGGTTGCAAGTTAAACCGGCTCATGTTGACCTGGCCGGACCCTTGGACGTGCCCCGCGCCCCCGCCGCGGCCGCCCCCCTGGGCTGCGCCTTGTGGACCGTGTGGGGTCCCTTCCAGTTGTTCCTGCATCCCCGCCAGTTGGTGCGCGGGACTGTTCTGGTGTTTCTGCTGTGTCCCTCCCGCCCTCGCTCCCTGGGTCCTGTACCCGCAGGGGTCGGGCAGTTTTGCCGCCCCGTCATCCGGAGTTTGATTGTGGGTGAATTCTGGGGGGGCTTGTGTAGTGATTAGAACATAATTCACCCACGGAACGTTGGGACGAAGGGGGAGTTTGTTGGGATGAAAGGATGAAAGGATAAAAGAACAAAATGTTGGTAGGTCTGTGAGCCTCGCGCAGAGTGAGTTGTTGTTGCTGTTAAACGATGAGAAGCTGATATCAATAAACCGCCGGTCTTTGGCTCCGGACTTCAACACTCTGCCTCCGACTCCCGTCACTGCTCGCTACACCCTATGATTGGCTGGCGACTAGCCCAAAATATACATCACCTCTTGTCCAAAGACAGTTGTGAGAGGTTCCTGTTACACACGAGGATTATTAGCTTTTAAACCCTCAGAATTGGGGGACCACCGTAATGCTAATAAATTTGATGATAGCATTTTTTTAATTTTTTTGCATTCATTTAACCCAATTTCTTTTCATCATTTCTCAATTTTCTCTGTGTACTTCTTTCACAGTAATCTAATCACTGAGAAGTTCATTTGCTTGAAGTGTTTTAAGCTTTTTATTTTTTTGTGTATTTTTTTTTTGTGTATTTTTTTTTTTAGTGAAGACCTTTTCTAGCAAAGTTTGAAACAGTTTACAAACATGAAGACTATGTCACACCCAACGAGAATCTAAAAGTTGACTTTATTAAAGTATTGTATAATTGTACTTGACAATTAGTATTCACATCATTATAATGATGTGATTTCTGGTGTTATGAACCTATATGCGATAATAGCCCATCACGTTGAAGTTTCACACACTCGATGGGTGACCAACAGTCTCTTCAGATTGCCATTACGCTCATTTTAGTTGTTGCACCTGTATCGACAGCACGTAAAAATTGCCTGAAATTTGAATCCGCGTGTGATTGAATCCGATGGATTGAGGAGGGCTTGCGCTAGCCGCATGGAGGTCTGGTCTTCAACTTACGCCTCTGACGCCTGCCCGAAAATTTTCAAATTCTGACGCCGGCCCGAAAATTTTCAAAGTCTGATGCTTGCCAAAAAATTTTTCAAAGTCTGACGCCTGCCTGAAATTTTTCAAGGTCCCACGCTGGCCAGAATTTTTTCCAAGTCTGATGCAGGCCTGAAATATTTCAAAGTCTGACGCCTGCCCGAAATATTTCAGAGTCTCACGCCTACCCGAAATTTTTCAAAGTCTGATGCAGGCCTGAAATATTTCAAAGTCTGACGCCTGCCCGAAATTTTTCAAAGTCTCACGCCTGCCCGAAATTTTTCAAAGTCTGATGCTTGCCCGAAAATTTTCAATGTCTGATGCCTGACCGAAAATTTTCAAAGTCTGACAACTGCCTGAATTTTTTCAAAGACCCACACCATTCATTTCAATAGCCTGGGTTACCAGGGTTGCAGTACCGCGGGCCACCATCGGGGGTCGCTGCAGATAGGGCACCCGGGTCCCTATCTTGGCACCTTTCCACCTAAACCGGAAAATGGAGTTGTCACGATTTCAGAAGGGAGCAATTTCAGACGAGCACCTCCAGGGCTGAACAAGGGAGGATCGCCAGACTTACTTACGACAAAGAGGAGGGTTGGGGCGGCCTCCTTGGGCAGACGGCCTGCTCTCTGGCCTGGTTGTCAGATTTTTTCAAAGTCTGACGCCTGCCCGAAATATTTCAAAGTCCCACACCATTCATTTCAATATCCTGGGTCACCAGGCCCGAAAATTTTCAAAGTCCAACGCCTGTCCGAAAATTTTCAAAGTCCCACACTTGTCCGAAAATTTTCAAAGTCCCACGACTGCCCGAAAATTTTCAAAGTCTGACGCAGGCCCAAACATTTTCAAAGTCTGATGCAGGCCCGAAAATTTTCAAAGTCCCACTCCTGCCCGAAAATTTTCAAAGTCCAAAGCCTGCCCGAAAATATTCAAAGTCTGACGCCTGCCCAAAAATTTCCAAAGTCCCACTCCTGCCCGAAAATTTTCCAAGTCTCACGCCTGCCCGAAAATTTTCAGTCTGATGCAGGCTCGAAATAATTCTAAGTCCAACGCCTGTCTGAAAATTTTCAAAGTCTGATGCAGGCCCAAACATTTTCAAAGTTCCACGCCTGTCCAAAAATTTTCAAAGTCCCACACCATTCATTTCAATAGCCTGGGTTAAAAGGGTTGCAGCACCGCAGATAGGGCACCCGGTTCCCTATCTGGGGACCTTTCCACCCAAACCGCAAAATGGAGTTGTCACGATTTCTGAAGGGAGAAATTTCAGACGAGGCACCTCCAGGGCCGAACAAGGGAGGCTCACCAGACTTATGTCCGACAAAGAGGAGGGTTGGGGCGGCCTCCTTGGGCAGACGGCCTGCTCTCTGGCCTGGTTGTCAGATTTTTTCAAAGTCTGACGCCTGCCCGAAATATTTCAAAGTCCCACACCATTCATTTCAATAGCCTGGGTCACCAGGCCCGAAAATTTTCAAAATCCAACGCCTGTCCGAAAATGTTCAAAGTCCCACACCTTCCTGAAAATTTTCAAAGTCCCACGCCTGCCCGAAAATTTTAAAAGTCCCACACTTGTCCGCAAATTTTCAAAGTCCCACGCCTGCCTGAAAATTTTAAAAGTCCAACGCCTGTCCGAAAATTTTCAAAGTCCCACGCCTGCCCGAAAATTTTCAAAGTCTGACGCAGGCCCAAACATTTTCAAAGTCCCACGCCTGTCCGAAAATTTTCAAAGTCCCACGCCTGTCTGAAAATTTTCAAAGTCCCACACCAATCTTTTCAATAGCCTGGGTTAAAAGGGTTGCAGTACCGCCGGCCACCATCGGGGGGCGCTGCAGATAGGGCACCCGGTTCCCTATCTGGGGACCTTTCCACCCAAACCGCAAAATGGAGTTGTCACGATTTCTGAAGGGAGCAATTTCAGACGAGGCACCTCCAGGGCCGAACAAGGGAGGCTCACCAGACTTATGTCCGACAAAGAGGAGGGTTGGGGCGGCCTCCTTGCGCAGACGGCCTGCTCTCTGGCCTGGTTGTCAGATTTTTTCAAAGTCTGACGCCTGCCCGAAATATTTCAAAGTCCCACACCATTCATTTCAATAGCCTGGGTCACCAGGCCCGAAAATTTTCAAAATCCAACGCCTGTCCGAAAATGTTCAAAGTCTGATGCCTGCCCGAAAATTTTCAAAGTCCCACACTTGTCCAAAAATTTTCAAAGTCCCACGCCTGCCCGAAAATTTTCAAAGTCTGACGCAGTCCCAAACATTTTCAAAGTCTGACGCCTGTCCGAAAATTTTCAAAGTCCCACGCCTGCCCGAAAATGTTCAAAGTCTGACGCAGGCCCAAACATTTTCAAAGTCTGATGCAGGCCCAAACATTTTCAAAGTCCCATGCCTGTCCGAAAATTTTCAAAGTCCAACGCCTGTCCGAAAATTTTCAAAGTCTGACGCAGTCCCAAACATTTTCAAAGTCTGACGCCTGTCCGAAAATTTTCAAAGTCCCACGCCTGTCCGAAAATTTTCAAAGTCCCACACTTGTCCGAAAATTTTCAAAGTCTGATGCAGGCCCAAACATTTTCAAAGTCCCACGCCTGTCCGAAAATTTTCAAAGTCCCACTCCTGCCCGAAAATTTTCAAAGTCCGACGCAGGCCCAAACATTTTCAGTCTGATGCAGGCCCAAACATTTTCAACGTCTGATGCAGGCCCAAACATTTTCAAAGTCTGATGCAGGCCCAAACATTTTCAAAGTCCAACGCCTGCCCGAAAATTTTCAAAGTCTGACGCAGGCCTAAACATTTTCAAAGTCCAACGCCTGCACGAAAATTTTCAAAGTCTGACGCAGGCCCAAACATTTTCAAAGTATGACGCCTGTCCGAAAATTTTCAAAGTCTGACGCAGGCCCAAACATTTTCAAAGTCTGATGCAGGCCCAAACATTTTCAAAGTCCAACGCCTATCTGAAAATTTTCAAAGTCCCACACTTGTCCGAAAATTTTCAAAGTCTGATGCAGGCCCAAACATTTTCAAAGTCCCACACTTGTCCGAAAATTTTCAAAGTCCCACGACTGCCCGAAAATTTTCAAAGTCTGACGCAGGCCCAAACATTTTCAAAGTCTGATGCAGGCCCAAACATTTTCAAAGTCCCACGCCTGTCCGAAAATTTTCAAAGTCTCACGCCTGCCCGAAAATTTTCAAAGTCTGATGCAGGCCCAAACATTTTCAAAGTCCCACTCCTGACCGAAAATTTTCAAAGTCTCACGCCTGCCCGAAAATTTTCAAAGTCCCACTCCTGCCCGAAAATTTTCAAAGTCCAAAGCCTGCCCGAAAATGTTCAAAGTCTGACGCCTGCCCAAAAATTTCCAAAGTCCCACTCCTGCCCGAAAATTTTCCAAGTCTCACGCCTGCCCGAAAATTTTCAGTCTGATGCAGGCTCGAAATAATTCTAAGTCCAACGCCTGTCTGAAAATTTTCAAAGTCTGATGCAGGCCCAAACATTTTCAAAGTTCCACGCCTGTCCAAAAATTTTCAAAGTCCCACACCATTCATTTCAATAGCCTGGGTTAAAAGGGTTGCAGCACCGCAGATAGGGCACCCGGTTCCCTATCTGGGGACCTTTCCACCCAAACCGCAAAATGGAGTTGTCACGATTTCTGAAGGGAGCAATTTCAGACGAGGCACCTCCAGGGCCGAACAAGGGAGGCTCACCAGACTTATGTCCGACAAAGAGGAGGGTTGGGGCGGCCTCCTTGGGCAGACGGCCTGCTCTCTGGCCTGGTTGTCAGATTTTTTCAAAGTCTGACGCCTGCCCAAAATATTTCAAAGTCCCACACCATTCATTTCAATAGCCTGGGTCACCAGGCCCGAAAATTTTCAAAATCCAACGCCTGTCCGAAAATGTTCAAAGTCCCACACCTTCCTGAAAATTTTCAAAGTCCCACGCCTGCCTGAAAATTTTAAAAGTCCAACGCCTGTCCGAAAATTTTCAAAGTCCCACGCCTGCCCGAAAATTTTCAAAGTCTGACGCAGGCCCAAACATTTTCAAAGTCCCACGCCTGTCCGAAAATTTTCAAAGTCCCACGCCTGTCTGAAAATTTTCAAAGTCCCACACCAATCTTTTCAATAGCCTGGGTTAAAAGGGTTGCAGTACCGCCGGCCACCATCGGGGGGGCGCTGCAGATAGGGCACCCGGTTCCCTATCTGGGGACCTTTCCACCCAAACCGCAAAATGGAGTTGTCACGATTTCTGAAGGGAGCAATTTCAGACGAGGCACCTCCAGGGCCGAACAAGGGAGGCTCACCAGACTTATGTCCGACAAAGAGGAGGGTTGGGGCGGCCTCCTTGCGCAGACGGCCTGCTCTCTGGCCTGGTTGTCAGATTTTTTCAAAGTCTGACGCCTGCCCGAAATATTTCAAAGTCCCACACCATTCATTTCAATAGCCTGGGTCACCAGGCCCGAAAATTTTCAAAATTCAACGCCTGTCCGAAAATGTTCAAAGTCCCACACCTTCCTGAAAATTTTCAAAGTACCACGCCTGCCCGAAAATTTTCAAAGTCTGACGCTTGCCCGAAAATTTTCAAAGTCCCACACTTGTCCAAAAATTTTCAAAGTCCCACGCCTGCCCGAAAATTTTCAAAGTCTGACGCAGGCCCAAACATTTTCAAAGTCTGATGCAGGCCCAAACATTTTCAAAGTCCCATGCCTGTCCGAAAATTTTCAAAGTCCAACGCCTGTCCGAAAATTTTCAAAGTCTGACGCAGTCCCAAACATTTTCAAAGTCTGACGCCTGTCCGAAAATTTTCAAAGTCCCACGCCTGTCCGAAAATTTTCAAAGTCCCACACTTGTCCGAAAATTTTCAAAGTCTGATGCAGGCCCAAACATTTTCAAAGTCCCACGCCTGTCCGAAAATTTTCAAAGTCCCACTCCTGCCCGAAAATTTTCAAAGTCCGACGCAGGCCCAAACATTTTCAGTCTGATGCAGGCCCAAACATTTTCAACGTCTGATGCAGGCCCACACATTTTCAAAGTCTGATGCAGGCCCAAACATTTTCAAAGTCCAACGCCTGCCCGAAAATTTTCAAAGTCTGACGCAGGCCTAAACATTTTCAAAGTCCAACGCCTGCCCGAAAATTTTCAAAGTCTGACGCAGGCCCAAACATTTTCAAAGTATGACGCCTGTCCGAAAATTTTCAAAGTCTGACGCAGGCCCAAACATTTTCAAAGTCTGATGCAGGCCCAAACATTTTCAAAGTCCAACGCCTATCTGAAAATTTTCAAAGTCCCACACTTGTCCGAAAATTTTCAAAGTCTGATGCAGGCCCAAACATTTTCAAAGTCCCACACTTGTCCGAAAATTTTGAAAGTCCCACGACTGCCCGAAAATTTTCAAAGTCTGACGCAGGCCCAAACATTTTCAAAGTCTGATGCAGGCCCAAACATTTTCAAAGTCCCACGCCTGTCCGAAAATTTTCAAAGTCTCACTCCTGCCCGAAAATTTTCAAAGTCTGATGCAGGCCCAAACATTTTCAAAGTCCCACTCCTGACCGAAAATTTTCAAAGTCTCACGCCTGCCCGAAAATTTTCAAAGTCCCACTCCTGCCCGAAAATTTTCAAAGTCCAAAGCCTGCCCGAAAATGTTCAAAGTCTGACGCCTGCCCAAAAATTTCCAAAGTCCCACTCCTGCCCGAAAATTTTCCAAGTCTCACGCCTGCCCGAAAATTTTCAGTCTGATGCAGGCTCGAAATAATTCTAAGTCCAACGCCTGTCTGAAAATTTTCAAAGTCTGATGCAGGCCCAAACATTTTCAAAGTTCCACGCCTGTCCAAAAATTTTCAAAGTCCCACACCATTCATTTCAATAGCCTGGGTTAAAAGGGTTGCAGCACCGCAGATAGGGCACCCGGTTCCCTATCTGGGGACCTTTCCACCCAAACCGCAAAATGGAGTTGTCACGATTTCTGAAGGGAGCAATTTCAGACGAGGCACCTCCAGGGCCGAACAAGGGAGGCTCACCAGACTTATGTCCGACAAAGAGGAGGGTTGGGGCGGCCTCCTTGGGCAGACGGCCTGCTCTCTGGCCTGGTTGTCAGATTTTTTCAAAGTCTGACGCCTGCCCAAAATATTTCAAAGTCCCACACCATTCATTTCAATAGCCTGGGTCACCAGGCCCGAAAATTTTCAAAATCCAATGCCTGTCCGAAAATGTTCAAAGTCCCACACCTTCGTGAAAATTTTCAAAGTCCCACGCCTGCCTGAAAATTTTAAAAGTCCAACGCCTGTCCGAAAATTTTCAAAGTCCCACGCCTGCCCGAAAATTTTCAAAGTCTGACGCAGGCCCAAACATTTTCAAAGTCCCACGCCTGTCCGAAAATTTTCAAAGTCCCACGCCTGTCTGAAAATTTTCAAAGTCCCACACCAATCTTTTCAATAGCCTGGGTTAAAAGGGTTGCAGTACCGCCGGCCACCATCGGGGGGGGCGCTGCAGATAGGGCACCCGGTTCCCTATCTGGGGACCTTTCCACCCAAACCGCAAAATGGAGTTGTCACGATTTCTGAAGGGAGCAATTTCAGACGAGGCACCTCCAGGGCCGAACAAGGGAGGCTCACCAGACTTATGTCCGACAAAGAGGAGGGTTGGGGCGGCCTCCTTGCGCAGACGGCCTGCTCTCTGGCCTGGTTGTCAGATTTTTTCAAAGTCTGACGCCTGCCCGAAATATTTCAAAGTCCCGCACCATTCATTTCAATAGCCTGGGTCACCAGGCCCGAAAATTTTCAAAATTCAACGCCTGTCCGAAAATGTTCAAAGTCCCACACCTTCCTGAAAATTTTCAAAGTCCCACGCCTGCCCGAAAATTTTCAGTCTGACGCCTGCCCGAAAATTTTCAAAGTCCCACACTTGTCCAAAAATTTTCAAAGTCCCACGCCTGCCCGAAAATTTTCAAAGTCTGACGCAGGCCCAAACATTTCCAAAGTCTGATGCAGGCCCAAACATTTTCAAAGTCCCATGCCTGTCCGAAAATTTTCAAAGTCCAACGCCTGTCCGAAAATTTTCAGTCTGACGCAGTCCCAAACATTTTCAAAGTCTGACGCCTGTCCGAAAATTTTCAAAGTCCCACGCCTGTCCGAAAATTTTCAAAGTCCCACACTTGTCCGAAAATTTTCAAAGTCTGATGCAGGCCCAAACATTTTCAAAGTCCCACGCCTGTCCGAAAATTTTCAAAGTCCCACTCCTGCCCGAAAATTTTCAAAGTCCGACGCAGGCCCAAACATTTTCAGTCTGATGCAGGCCCAAACATTTTCAACGTCTGATGCAGGCCCAAACATTTTCAAATTCTGATGCAGGCCCAAACATTTTCAAAGTCCAACGCCTGCCCGAAAATTTTCAAAGTCCGACGCAGGCCCAAACATTTTCAGTCTGATGCAGGCCCAAACATTTTCAACGTCTGATGCAGGCCCAAACATTTTCAAAGTCTGATGCAGGCCCAAACATTTTCAAAGTCCAACGCCTGCCCGAAAATTTTCAAAGTCTGACGCAGGCCTAAACATTTTCAAAGTCCCACGCCTGCCTGAAAATTTTAAAAGTCCAACGCCTGTCCGAAAATTTTCAAAGTCCCACGCCTGCCCGAAAATTTTCAAAGTCTGACGCGGGCCCAAACATTTTCAAAGTCCCACGCCTGTCCGAAAATTTTCAAAGTCCCACGCCTGTCTGAAAATTTTCAAAGTCCCACACCAATCTTTTCAATAGCCTGGGTTAAAAGGGTTGCAGTACCGCCGGCCACCATCGGGGGGGGGGGGCGCTGCAGATAGGGCACCCGGTTCCCTATCTGGGGACCTTTCCACCCAAACCGCAAAATGGAGTTGTCACGATTTCTGAAGGGAGCAATTTCAGACGAGGCACCTCCAGGGTCGAACAAGGGAGGCTCACCAGACTTATGTCCGACAAAGAGGAGGGTTGGGGCGGCCTCCTTGCGCAGACGGCCTGCTCTTTGGCCTGGTTGTCAGATTTTTTCAAAGTCTGACGCCTGCCCGAAATATTTCAAAGTCCCACACCATTCATTTCAATAGCCTGGGTCACCAGGCCCGAAAATTTTCAAAATCCAACGCCTGTCCGAAAATGTTCAAAGTACCACACCTTCCTGAAAATTTTCAAAGTCCCACGCCTGCCCGAAAATTTTCAAAGTCTGACGCCTGCCCGAAAATTTTCAAAGTCCCACACTTGTCCAAAAATTTTCAAAGTCCCACGCCTGCCCGAAAATTTACAAAGTCTGACGCAGGCCCAAACATTTCCAAAGTCTGATGCAGGCCCAAACATTTTCAAAGTCCCATGCCTGTCCGAAAATTTTCAAAGTCTGACGCAGTCCCAAACATTTTCAAAGTCTGACGCCTGTCCGAAAATTTTCAAAGTCCCACGCCTGTCCGAAAATTTTCAAAGTCCCACACTTGTCCGAAAATTTTCAAAGTCTGATGCAGGCCCAAACATTTTCAAAGTCCCACGCCTGTCCGAAAATTTTCAAAGTCCCACTCCTGCCCGAAAATTTTCAAAGTCCGACGCAGGCCCAAACATTTTCAGTCTGATGCAGGCCCAAACATTTTCAACGTCTGATGCAGGCCCAAACATTTTCAAAGTCTGATGCAGGCCCAAACATTTTCAAAGTCCAACGCCTGCCCGAAAATTTTCAAAGTCCGACGCAGGCCCAAACATTTTCAGTCTGATGCAGGCCCAAACATTTTCAACGTCTGATGCAGGCCCAAACATTTTCAAAGTCTGATGCAGGCCCAAACATTTTCAAAGTCCAACGCCTGCCCGAAAATTTTCAAAGTCTGACGCAGGCCTAAACATTTTCAAAGTCCCACGCCTGCCTGAAAATTTTAAAAGTCCAACGCCTGTCCGAAAATTTTCAAAGTCCCACGCCTGCCCGAAAATTTTCAAAGTCTGACGCGGGCCCAAACATTTTCAAAGTCCCACGCCTGTCCGAAAATTTTCAAAGTCCCACGCCTGTCTGAAAATTTTCAAAGTCCCACACCAATCTTTTCAATAGCCTGGGTTAAAAGGGTTGCAGTACCGCCGGCCACCATCGGGGGGGGGGCGCTGCAGATAGGGCACCCGGTTCCCTATCTGGGGACCTTTCCACCCAAACCGCAAAATGGAGTTGTCACGATTTCTGAAGGGAGCAATTTCAGACGAGGCACCTCCAGGGCCGAACAAGGGAGGCTCATCAGACTTATGTCCGACAAAGAGGAGGGTTGGGGCGGCCTCCTTGCGCAGACGGCCTGCTCTCTGGCCTGGTTGTCAGATTTTTTCAAAGTCTGACGCCTGCCCGAAATATTTCAAAGTCCCACACCATTCATTTCAATAGCCTGGGTCACCAGGCCCGAAAATTTTCAAAATCCAACGCCTGTCCGAAAATGTTCAAAGTCCCACACCTTCCTGAAAATTTTCAAAGTCCCACGCCTGCCCGAAAATTTTCAAAGTCTGACGCCTGCCCGAAAATTTTCAAAGTCCCACACTTGTCCAAAAATTTTCAAAGTCCCACGCCTGCCCGAAAATTTTCAAAGTCTGACGCAGGCCCAAACATTTTCAAAGTCTGATGCAGGCCCAAACATTTTCAAAGTCCCATGCCTGTCCGAAAATTTTCAAAGTCTGACGCAGTCCCAAACATTTTCAAAGTCTGACGCCTGTCCGAAAATTTTCAAAGTCCCACGCCTGTCCGAAAATTTTCAAAGTCCCACACTTGTCCGAAAATTTTCAAAGTCTGATGCAGGCCCAAACATTTTCAAAGTCCCACGCCTGTCCGAAAATTTTCAAAGTCCCACTCCTGCCCGAAAATTTTCAAAGTCCGACGCAGGCCCAAACATTTTCAGTCTGATGCAGGCCCAAACATTTTCAACGTCTGATGCAGGCCCAAACATTTTCAAAGTCTGATGCAGGCCCAAACATTTTCAAAGTCCAACGCCTGCCCGAAAATTTTCAAAGTCCGACGCAGGCCCAAACATTTTCAGTCTGATGCAGGCCCAAACATTTTCAACGTCTGATGCAGGCCCAAACATTTTCAAAGTCTGATGCAGGCCCAAACATTTTCAAAGTCCAACGCCTGCCCGAAAATTTTCAAAGTCTGACGCAGGCCTAAACATTTTCAAAGTCCCACGCCTGCCTGAAAATTTTAAAAGTCCAACGCCTGTCCGAAAATTTTCAAAGTCCCACGCCTGCCCGAAAATTTTCAAAGTCTGACGCGGGCCCAAACATTTTCAAAGTCCCACGCCTGTCCGAAAATTTTCAAAGTCCCACGCCTGTCTGAAAATTTTCAAAGTCCCACACCAATCTTTTCAATAGCCTGGGTTAAAAGGGTTGCAGTACCGCCGGCCACCATCGGGGGGGGGGCGCTGCAGATAGGGCACCCGGTTCCCTATCTGGGGACCTTTCCACCCAAACCGCAAAATGGAGTTGTCACGATTTCTGAAGGGAGCAATTTCAGACGAGGCACCTCCAGGGCCGAACAAGGGAGGCTCACCAGACTTATGTCCGACAAAGAGGAGGGTTGGGGCGGCCTCCTTGCGCAGACGGCCTGCTCTCTGGCCTGGTTGTCAGATTTTTTCAAAGTCTGACGCCTGCCCGAAATATTTCAAAGTCCCACACCATTCATTTCAATAGCCTGGGTCACCAGGCCCGAAAATTTTCAAAATCCAACGCCTGTCCGAAAATGTTCAAAGTCCCACACCTTCCTGAAAATTTTCAAAGTCCCACGCCTGCCCGAAAATTTTCAAAGTCTGACGCCTGCCCGAAAATTTTCAAAGTCCCACACTTGTCCAAAAATTTTCAAAGTCCCACGCCTGCCCGAAAATTTTCAAAGTCTGACGCAGGCCCAAACATTTTCAAAGTCTGATGCAGGCCCAAACATTTTCAAAGTCCCATGCCTGTCCGAAAATTTTCAAAGTCCAACGCCTGTCTGAAAATTTTCAGTCTGACGCAGTCCCAAACATTTTCAAAGTCTGACGCCTGTCCGAAAATTTTCAAAGTCCCACGCCTGTCCGAAAATTTTCAAAGTCCCACACTTGTCCGAAAATTTTCAAAGTCTGATGCAGGCCCAAACATTTTCAAAGTCCCACGCCTGTCCGAAAATTTTCAAAGTCCGACGCAGGCCCAAACATTTTCAGTCTGATGCAGGCCCAAACATTTTCAACGTCTGATGCAGGCCCAAACATTTTCAGTCTGATGCAGGCCCAAACATTTTCAAAGTCCAACGCCTGCCCGAAAATGTTCAAAGTCTGACGCAGGCCTAAACATTTTCAAAGTCCCACACTTGTCCGAAAATTTTCAAAGTCTGATGCAGGCCCAAACATTTTCAAAGTCCCACACTTGTCCGAAAATTTTCAAAGTCCCACGACTGCCCGAAAATTTTCAAAGTCTGACGCAGGCCCAAACATTTTCAAAGTCTGATGCAGGCCCAAACATTTTCAAAGTCCCACGCCTGTCCGAAAATTTTCAAAGTCTCACGCCTGCCCGAAAATTTTCAGTCTGATGCAGGCCCAAACATTTTCAAAGTCCCACTCCTGACCGAAAATTTTCAAAGTCTCATGCCTGCCCGAAAATTTTCAAAGTCCCACTCCTGCCCGAAAATTTTCAAAGTCCAAAGCCTGCCCGAAAATGTTCAAAGTCTGACGCCTGCCCAAAAATTTCCAAAGTCCCACTCCTGCCCGAAAATTTTCCAAGTCTCACGCCTGCCCGAAAATTTTCAGTCTGATGCAGGCTCAAACATTTTCAAAGTCCCATGCCTGCCCAAAAATTTTCAAAGTCTGACGCAGGCCCAAACATTTTCAAAGTCCCACGCCTGTCTGAAAATTTTCAAAGTCCCACGCCTGTCCGACAATTTTCAAAGTCCGACGCAGGCCCAAACATTTTCAGTCTGACGCCTGCCTGAAATATTTCAAAGTCCCATGCAGGCCAGAATTTTTTCTAAGTCTGACGCCTGGCCGAAAATTTTCAAAGTCCCATGCTGTCCAGAATTTTTTCAAAGTCCCATGCTGACCAGAATTTTTTCTAAGTCTGACGACTGGCCGGAAATTTTCAAAGTCCCATGATGGCCAGAATTTTTTCAAAGTCCCATGCTGGCCAGAATTTTTTCAAAGTCCCATGCTGGCCAGAATTTTTTCTAAGTCTGACGCTTGGCCAAAAATTTTCAAAGTCCCATGCTGTCCAGAATTTTTTCTAAGTCCCATGCTGGCCAGAATTTTTTCTAAGTCTGACGCTTGGCTAAGAATTTTCAAAGTCCCATGCTGGCCAGAATTTTTTCTAAGTCTGACACCTGCCTGAAATATTTCAAAGTCCCATGCTGGCCAGAATTTTTTCTAAGTCTGACTCCTGGCCGAAAATTTTCAAAGTCCCATGCTGGCCAGAATTTTTTCTAAGTCTGACACCTGTCTGAAATATTTCAAAGTCCCATGCTGGCCAGAATTTTTTCTAAGTCTGACGCCCGGCCGAAAATTTTCAAAGTCCCATGCTGGCCAGAATTTTTTCTAAGTCTGACACCTGTCTGAAATATTTCAAAGTCCCATGCTGGCCAGAATTTTTTCTAAGTCTGACGCCTGCCTGAAATATTTCAAAGTCCCATGCTGGCCAGAATTTTTTCTAAGTCTGATGCCTGGCTGAAAATTTTCAAAGTCCCATGCTGGCCAGAATTTTTTCTAAGTGATGCCTGGCTGAAAATTTTCAAAGTCCCATGCTGGCCAGAATTTTTTCTAAGTCTGACGCCTGCCTGAAATATTTCAAAGTCCCATGCAGGCCAGAATTTTTTCTAAGTCTGACGCTTGGCCAAAAATTTTCAAAGTCCCATGCTGTCCAGAATTTTTTCAAAGTCCCATGCTGGCCAGAATTTTTTCTAAGTCTGACACCTGCCTGAAATATTTCAAAGTCCCATGGAGGCCAGAATTTTTTCTAAGTCTGACTCCTGGCCGAAAATTTTAAAAGTCCCATGCTGGCCAGAATTTTTTCTAAGTCTGACACCTGTCTGAAATATTTCAAAGTCCCATGCTGGCCAGAATTTTTTCTAAGTCTGACGCCCGGCCGAAAATTTTCAAAGTCCCATGCTGTCCAGAATTTTTTCAAAGTCCCATGCTGGCCAGAATTTTTTCTAAGTCTGACGCTTTGCCAAAAATTTTCAAAGTCCCATGCTGGCCAGAATTTTTTCTAAGTCTGACACCTGCCTGAAATATTTCAAAGTCCCATGCAGGCCAGAATTTTTTCTAAGTCTGACGCCTGGCCGAAAATTTTCAAAGTCCCATGCTGGCCAGAATTTTTTGAAAGTCCCATGCTGGCCAGAATTTTTTCAAAGTCCCATGCTGGCCAGAATATTTTCTAAGTCTGACGCCTGCCTGAAATATTTCAAAGTCCCAAGCAGGCCAGAATTTTTTCTGTCTGATGCCTGGCTGAAAACTTTCAAAGTCCCATGCAGGCCAGAATTTTTTCTAAGTCTGACGCCTGGCCGAAAATTTTCAAAGTCCCATGCTGTCCAGAATTTTTTCAAAGTCCCATGCTGGCCAGAATTTTTTCTAAGTCTGACGCCTGGCCGGAAATTTTCAAAGTCCCATGCTGGCCAGAATTTTTTCAAAGTCCCATGCTGGCCAGAATTTTTTCAAAGTCCCATGCTGGCCAGAATTTTTTCTAAGTCTGACGCTTGGCCAAAAATTTTCAAAGTCCCATGCTGGCCAGAATTTTTTCTAAGTCTGACGCCTCTCCGAAAATTTTCAAAGTTCCACACCAATCTTTTCAATAGCCTTGGTTAAAAGGGTTGCAGTACCGCCGGCCACCATCGGGAGGTGCTGCAGATAGGGCACCCGGTTCCCTATCTGGGGGCCTTTCCACCCAAACCGCAAAATGGAGTTGTCACGATTTCAGAAGGGAGCAATTTCAGACGAGGCACCTCCAGGGCCGAACAAGGGAGGCTCACCAGACTTATGTCCGACAAAGAGGAGGGTTGGGGCGGCCTCCTTGGGCAGACGGCCTGCTCTCTGGCCTGGTTGTCAGATTTTTTCAAAGTCTGACGCCTGCCCAAAATATTTCAAAGTCCCACACCATTCATTTCAATAGCCTGGGTCACCAGGCCCGAAAATTTTCAAAGTCCAACGCCTGTCCGAAAATTTTCAAAGTCCCATGCTGTCCAGAGTTTTTTCAAAGTCCCATGCTGGCCAGAATTTTTTCTAAGTCTGACGCCTGGCTAAAAATTTTCAAAGTCCCATGCTGGCCAGAATTTTTTCTAAGTCTGACACCTGCCTGAAATATTTCAAAGTCCCATGCTGGCCAGAATTTTTTCTAAGTCTGACACCTGCCTGAAATATTTCAAAGTCCCATGCTGGCCAGAATTTTTTCAAAGTCCCATGCTGGCCAGAATTTTTTCTAAGTCTGACGCCTGCCTGAAAATTTTCAAAGTCCCATGCTGTCCAGAATTTTTTCAAAGTCCCATGCTGGCCAGATTTTTTTCTAAGTCTGACGCCTGCCTTAAATATTTCAAAGTCCCATGCTGGCCAGAATTTTTTCTAAGTCTGACGCCTGGCCGAAAATTTTCAAAGTCCCATGCTGGCCAGAATTTTTTCTAAGTCTGATGCCTGGCTGAAAATTTTCAAAGTCCCAAGCTGGCCAGAATTTTTTCTAAGTCTGATGCCTGGCTGAAAATTTTCAAAGTCCCATGCTGTCCAGAATTTTTTCAAAGTCCCATGCTGGCCAGAATTTTTTCTAAGTCTGATGCAAGGCTGAAATATTTCAAAGTCCCATGCTGGCCAGAATTTTTTCTAAGTCTGACGCCTGGCCGAAAATTTTCAAAGTCCCATGCTGGCCAGAATTTTTTCTAAGTCTGATGCCTGGATGAAAATTTTCAAAGTCCCATGCTGGCCAGAATTTTTTCTAAGTCTGACGCCTGCCTGAAATATTTCAAAGTCCCATGCTGGCCAGAATTTTTTCAAAGTCCTATGCTGGCCAGAATTTTTTCTAAGTCTGACGCTTGGCCAAAAATTTTCAAAGTCCCATGCTGTCCAGAATTTTTTCAAAGTCCCATGCTGGCCAGAATTTTTTCTAAGTCTGACGCTTGGCCAAAAATTTTCAAAGTCCCATGCTGGCCAGAATTTTTTCTAAGTCCCATGCTGGCCAGAATTTTTTTCTAAGTCTGACGCCTGGCCGAAAATTTTCAAAGTCCCATGCTGGCCAGAATTTTTTCTAAGTCTGATGCCTGGCTGAAATATTTCAAAGTCCCATGCTGGCCAGAATTTTTTCTAAGTCTGATGCCTGGCTGAAAATTTTCAAAGTCCCATGCTGGCCAGAATTTTTTCTAAGTGATGCCTGGCTGAAAATTTTCAAAGTCCCATGCTGGCCAGAATTTTTTTAAAGTCCCATGCTGGCCAGATTTTTTTCTAAGTCTGACGCCTGCCTTAAATATTTCAAAGTCCCATGCTGGCCAGAATTTTTTTCTAAGTCTGACGCCTGGCCGAAAATTTTCAAAGTCCCATGCTGGCCAGAATTTTTTCTAAGTCTGATGCCTGGCTGAAAATTTTCAAAGTCCCATGCTGTCCAGAATTTTTTCTAAGTCCCATGCTGGCCAGAATTTTTTCTAAGTCTGACGCCTGCCTGAAATATTTCAAAGTCCCATGCTGGCCAGAATTTTTTCTAAGTCTGACGCCTGCCTGAAAATTTTCAAAGTCCCATGCTGTCCAGAATTTTTTCAAAGTCCCATGCTGGCCAGATTTTTTTCCAAGTCTGACGCCTGCCTTAAATATTTCAAAGTCCCATGCTGGCCAGATTTTTTTCTAAGTCTGACGCCTGCCTTAAATATTTCAAAGTCCCATGCTGGCCAGAATTGTTTCTAAGTCTGACGCCTGCCTGAAATATTTCAAAGTCCCATGCTGGCCAGAATTTTTTCTAAGTCTGATGCCTGGCTGAAAATTTTCAAAGTCCCATGCTGGCCAGAATTTTTTCTAAGTCTGATGCCTGCCTGAAAATTTTCAAAGTCCCATGCTGGCCAGAATTTTTTCTAAGTCTGATGCCTGGCTGAAAATTTTCAAAGTCCCATGCTGTCCAGAATTTTTTCAAAGTCCCATGCTGGCCAGAATTTTTTCTAAGTCTGATGCCTGGCTGAAAATTTTCAAAGTCCCATGCTGTCCAGAATTTTTTCAAAGTCCCATGCTGGCCAGAATTTTTTCTAAGTCTGATGCCTGCCGGAAATATTTCAAAGTCCCATGCTGGCCAGAATTTTTTCAAAGTCCCATGCTGGCCAGAATTTTTTCTAAGTCTGACGCTTTGCCAAAAATTTTCAAAGTCCCATGCTGGCCAGAATTTTTTCTAAGTCTGACACCTGCCTGAAATATTTCAAAGTCCCATGCAGGCCAGAATTTTTTCTAAGTCTGACGCCTGGCCGAAAATTTTCAAAGTCCCATGCTGGCCAGAATTTTTTCAAAGTCCCATGCTGGCCAGAATTTTTTCAAAGTCCCATGCTGGCCAGAATATTTTCTAAGTCTGACGCCTGCCTGAAATATTTCAAAGTCCCAAGCAGGCCAGAATTTTTTCTGTCTGATGCCTGGCTGAAAACTTTCAAAGTCCCATGCTGGCCAGAATTTTTTCTAAGTCCCATGCTGGCCAGAATTTTTTCTAAGTCTGACGCCTGGCCGGAAATTTTCAAAGTCCCATGCTGGCCAGAATTTTTTCAAAGTCCCATGCTGGCCAGAATTTTTTCAAAGTCCCATGCTGGCCAGAATTTTTTCTAAGTCTGACGCTTGGCCAAAAATTTTCAAAGTCCCATGCTGGCCAGAATTTTTTCTAAGTCTGACGCCTCTCCGAAAATTTTCAAAGTTCCACACCAATCTTTTCAATAGCCTTGGTTAAAAGGGTTGCAGTACCGCCGGCCACCATCGGGAGGTGCTGCAGATAGGGCACCCGGTTCCCTATCTGGGGGCCTTTCCACCCAAACCGCAAAATGGAGTTGTCACGATTTCAGAAGGGAGCAATTTCAGACGAGGCACCTCCAGGGCCGAACAAGGGAGGCTCACCAGACTTATGTCCGACAAAGAGGAGGGTTGGGGCGGCCTCCTTGGGCAGACGGCCTGCTCTCTGGCCTGGTTGTCAGATTTTTTCAAAGTCTGACGCCTGCCCAAAATATTTCAAAGTCCCACACCATTCATTTCAATAGCCTGGGTCACCAGGCCCGAAAATTTTCAAAGTCCAACGCCTGTCCGAAAATTTTCAAAGTCCCATGCTGTCCAGAGTTTTTTCAAAGTCCCATGCTGGCCAGAATTTTTTCTAAGTCTGACGCCTGGCTAAAAATTTTCAAAGTCCCATGCTGGCCAGAATTTTTTCTAAGTCTGACACCTGCCTGAAATATTTCAAAGTCCCATGCTGGCCAGAATTTTTTCTAAGTCTGACACCTGCCTGAAATATTTCAAAGTCCCATGCTGGCCAGAATTTTTTCAAAGTCCCATGCTGGCCAGAATTTTTTCTAAGTCTGACGCCTGCCTGAAAATTTTCAAAGTCCCATGCTGTCCAGAATTTTTTCAAAGTCCCATGCTGGCCAGATTTTTTTCTAAGTCTGACGCCTGCCTTAAATATTTCAAAGTCCCATGCTGGCCAGAATTTTTTCTAAGTCTGACGCCTGGCCGAAAATTTTCAAAGTCCCATGCTGGCCAGAATTTTTTCTAAGTCTGATGCCTGGCTGAAAATTTTCAAAGTCCCATGCTGGCCAGAATTTTTTCTAAGTCTGATGCCTGGCTGAAAATTTTCAAAGTCCCATGCTGTCCAGAATTTTTTCAAAGTCCCATGCTGGCCAGAATTTTTTCTAAGTCTGATGCAAGGCTGAAATATTTCAAAGTCCCATGCTGGCCAGAATTTTTTCTAAGTCTGACGCCTGGCCGAAAATTTTCAAAGTCCCATGCTGGCCAGAATTTTTTCTAAGTCTGATGCCTGGATGAAAATTTTCAAAGTCCCATGCTGGCCAGAATTTTTTCTAAGTCTGACGCCTGCCTGAAATATTTCAAAGTCCCATGCTGGCCAGAATTTTTTCAAAGTCCTATGCTGGCCAGAATTTTTTCTAAGTCTGACGCTTGGCCAAAAATTTTCAAAGTCCCATGCTGTCCAGAATTTTTTCAAAGTCCCATGCTGGCCAGAATTTTTTCTAAGTCTGACGCTTGGCCAAAAATTTTCAAAGTCCCATGCTGGCCAGAATTTTTTCTAAGTCCCATGCTGGCCAGAATTTTTTTCTAAGTCTGACGCCTGGCCGAAAATTTTCAAAGTCCCATGCTGGCCAGAATTTTTTCTAAGTCTGATGCCTGGCTGAAATATTTCAAAGTCCCATGCTGGCCAGAATTTTTTCTAAGTCTGATGCCTGGCTGAAAATTTTCAAAGTCCCATGCTGGCCAGAATTTTTTCTAAGTGATGCCTGGCTGAAAATTTTCAAAGTCCCATGCTGGCCAGAATTTTTTTAAAGTCCCATGCTGGCCAGATTTTTTTCTAAGTCTGACGCCTGCCTTAAATATTTCAAAGTCCCATGCTGGCCAGAATTTTTTCAAAGTCCTATGCTGGCCAGAATTTTTTCTAAGTCTGACGCTTGGCCAAAAATTTTCAAAGTCCCATGCTGTCCAGAATTTTTTCAAAGTCCCATGCTGGCCAGAATTTTTTCTAAGTCTGACGCTTGGCCAAAAATTTTCAAAGTCCCATGCTGGCCAGAATTTTTTCTAAGTCCCATGCTGGCCAGAATTTTTTTCTAAGTCTGACGCCTGGCCGAAAATTTTCAAAGTCCCATGCTGGCCAGAATTTTTTCTAAGTCTGATGCCTGGCTGAAATATTTCAAAGTCCCATGCTGGCCAGAATTTTTTCTAAGTCTGATGCCTGGCTGAAAATTTTCAAAGTCCCATGCTGGCCAGAATTTTTTCTAAGTGATGCCTGGCTGAAAATTTTCAAAGTCCCATGCTGGCCAGAATTTTTTTAAAGTCCCATGCTGGCCAGATTTTTTTCTAAGTCTGACGCCTGCCTTAAATATTTCAAAGTCCCATGCTGGCCAGAATTTTTTTCTAAGTCTGACGCCTGGCCGAAAATTTTCAAAGTCCCATGCTGGCCAGAATTTTTTCTAAGTCTGATGCCTGGCTGAAAATTTTCAAAGTCCCATGCTGTCCAGAATTTTTTCTAAGTCCCATGCTGGCCAGAATTTTTTCTAAGTCTGACGCCTGCCTGAAATATTTCAAAGTCCCATGCTGGCCAGAATTTTTTCTAAGTCTGACGCCTGCCTGAAAATTTTCAAAGTCCCATGCTGTCCAGAATTTTTTCAAAGTCCCATGCTGGCCAGATTTTTTTCCAAGTCTGACGCCTGCCTTAAATATTTCAAAGTCCCATGCTGGCCAGAATTTTTTCTAAGTCTGACGCCTGCCTGAAATATTTCAAAGTCCCATGCTGGCCAGAATTTTTTCTAAGTCTGACGCCTGCCTGAAAATTTTCAAAGTCCCATGCTGTCCAGAATTTTTTCAAAGTCCCATGCTGGCCAGATTTTTTTCTAAGTCTGACGCCTGCCTTAAATATTTCAAAGTCCCATGCTGGCCAGAATTGTTTCTAAGTCTGACGCCTGCCTGAAATATTTCAAAGTCCCATGCTGGCCAGAATTTTTTCTAAGTCTGATGCCTGGCTGAAAATTTTCAAAGTCCCATGCTGGCCAGAATTTTTTCTAAGTCTGATGCCTGCCTGAAAATTTTCAAAGTCCCATGCTGGCCAGAATTTTTTCTAAGTCTGATGCCTGGCTGAAAATTTTCAAAGTCCCATGCTGTCCAGAATTTTTTCAAAGTCCCATGCTGGCCAGAATTTTTTCTAAGTCTGATGCCTGGCTGAAAATTTTCAAAGTCCCATGCTGTCCAGAATTTTTTCAAAGTCCCATGCTGGCCAGAATTTTTTCTAAGTCTGATGCCTGCCGGAAATATTTCAAAGTCCCATGCTGGCCAGAATTTTTTCAAAGTCCCATGCTGGCCAGAATTTTTTCTAAGTCTGACGCTTTGCCAAAAATTTTCAAAGTCCCATGCTGGCCAGAATTTTTTCTAAGTCTGACACCTGCCTGAAATATTTCAAAGTCCCATGCAGGCCAGAATTTTTTCTAAGTCTGACGCCTGGCCGAAAATTTTCAAAGTCCCATGCTGGCCAGAATTTTTTCAAAGTCCCATGCTGGCCAGAATTTTTTCAAAGTCCCATGCTGGCCAGAATATTTTCTAAGTCTGACGCCTGCCTGAAATATTTCAAAGTCCCAAGCAGGCCAGAATTTTTTCTGTCTGATGCCTGGCTGAAAACTTTCAAAGTCCCATGCTGGCCAGAATTTTTTCTAAGTCCCATGCTGGCCAGAATTTTTTCTAAGTCTGACGCCTGGCCGGAAATTTTCAAAGTCCCATGCTGGCCAGAATTTTTTCAAAGTCCCATGCTGGCCAGAATTTTTTCAAAGTCCCATGCTGGCCAGAATTTTTTCTAAGTCTGACGCTTGGCCAAAAATTTTCAAAGTCCCATGCTGGCCAGAATTTTTTCTAAGTCTGACGCCTCTCCGAAAATTTTCAAAGTTCCACACCAATCTTTTCAATAGCCTTGGTTAAAAGGGTTGCAGTACCGCCGGCCACCATCGGGAGGTGCTGCAGATAGGGCACCCGGTTCCCTATCTGGGGGCCTTTCCACCCAAACCGCAAAATGGAGTTGTCACGATTTCAGAAGGGAGCAATTTCAGACGAGGCACCTCCAGGGCCGAACAAGGGAGGCTCACCAGACTTATGTCCGACAAAGAGGAGGGTTGGGGCGGCCTCCTTGGGCAGACGGCCTGCTCTCTGGCCTGGTTGTCAGATTTTTTCAAAGTCTGACGCCTGCCCAAAATATTTCAAAGTCCCACACCATTCATTTCAATAGCCTGGGTCACCAGGCCCGAAAATTTTCAAAGTCCAACGCCTGTCCGAAAATTTTCAAAGTCCCATGCTGTCCAGAGTTTTTTCAAAGTCCCATGCTGGCCAGAATTTTTTCTAAGTCTGACGCCTGGCTAAAAATTTTCAAAGTCCCATGCTGGCCAGAATTTTTTCTAAGTCTGACACCTGCCTGAAATATTTCAAAGTCCCATGCTGGCCAGAATTTTTTCTAAGTCTGACACCTGCCTGAAATATTTCAAAGTCCCATGCTGGCCAGAATTTTTTCAAAGTCCCATGCTGGCCAGAATTTTTTCTAAGTCTGACGCCTGCCTGAAAATTTTCAAAGTCCCATGCTGTCCAGAATTTTTTCAAAGTCCCATGCTGGCCAGATTTTTTTCTAAGTCTGACGCCTGCCTTAAATATTTCAAAGTCCCATGCTGGCCAGAATTTTTTCTAAGTCTGACGCCTGGCCGAAAATTTTCAAAGTCCCATGCTGGCCAGAATTTTTTCTAAGTCTGATGCCTGGCTGAAAATTTTCAAAGTCCCATGCTGGCCAGAATTTTTTCTAAGTCTGATGCCTGGCTGAAAATTTTCAAAGTCCCATGCTGTCCAGAATTTTTTCAAAGTCCCATGCTGGCCAGAATTTTTTCTAAGTCTGATGCAAGGCTGAAATATTTCAAAGTCCCATGCTGGCCAGAATTTTTTCTAAGTCTGACGCCTGGCCGAAAATTTTCAAAGTCCCATGCTGGCCAGAATTTTTTCTAAGTCTGATGCCTGGATGAAAATTTTCAAAGTCCCATGCTGGCCAGAATTTTTTCTAAGTCTGACGCCTGCCTGAAATATTTCAAAGTCCCATGCTGGCCAGAATTTTTTCAAAGTCCTATGCTGGCCAGAATTTTTTCTAAGTCTGACGCTTGGCCAAAAATTTTCAAAGTCCCATGCTGTCCAGAATTTTTTCAAAGTCCCATGCTGGCCAGAATTTTTTCTAAGTCTGACGCTTGGCCAAAAATTTTCAAAGTCCCATGCTGGCCAGAATTTTTTCTAAGTCCCATGCTGGCCAGAATTTTTTTCTAAGTCTGACGCCTGGCCGAAAATTTTCAAAGTCCCATGCTGGCCAGAATTTTTTCTAAGTCTGATGCCTGGCTGAAATATTTCAAAGTCCCATGCTGGCCAGAATTTTTTCTAAGTCTGATGCCTGGCTGAAAATTTTCAAAGTCCCATGCTGGCCAGAATTTTTTCTAAGTGATGCCTGGCTGAAAATTTTCAAAGTCCCATGCTGGCCAGAATTTTTTTAAAGTCCCATGCTGGCCAGATTTTTTTCTAAGTCTGACGCCTGCCTTAAATATTTCAAAGTCCCATGCTGGCCAGAATTTTTTCTAAGTCTGACGCCTGGCCGAAAATTTTCAAAGTCCCATGCTGGCCAGAATTTTTTCTAAGTCTGATGCCTGGCTGAAAATTTTCAAAGTCCCATGCTGGCCAGAATTTTTTCTAAGTCTGATGCCTGGCTGAAAATTTTCAAAGTCCCATGCTGTCCAGAATTTTTTCAAAGTCCCATGCTGGCCAGAATTTTTTCTAAGTCTGATGCAAGGCTGAAATATTTCAAAGTCCCATGCTGGCCAGAATTTTTTCTAAGTCTGACGCCTGGCCGAAAATTTTCAAAGTCCCATGCTGGCCAGAATTTTTTCTAAGTCTGATGCCTGGATGAAAATTTTCAAAGTCCCATGCTGGCCAGAATTTTTTCTAAGTCTGACGCCTGCCTGAAATATTTCAAAGTCCCATGCTGGCCAGAATTTTTTCAAAGTCCTATGCTGGCCAGAATTTTTTCTAAGTCTGACGCTTGGCCAAAAATTTTCAAAGTCCCATGCTGTCCAGAATTTTTTCAAAGTCCCATGCTGGCCAGAATTTTTTCTAAGTCTGACGCTTGGCCAAAAATTTTCAAAGTCCCATGCTGGCCAGAATTTTTTCTAAGTCCCATGCTGGCCAGAATTTTTTTCTAAGTCTGACGCCTGGCCGAAAATTTTCAAAGTCCCATGCTGGCCAGAATTTTTTCTAAGTCTGATGCCTGGCTGAAATATTTCAAAGTCCCATGCTGGCCAGAATTTTTTCTAAGTCTGATGCCTGGCTGAAAATTTTCAAAGTCCCATGCTGGCCAGAATTTTTTCTAAGTGATGCCTGGCTGAAAATTTTCAAAGTCCCATGCTGGCCAGAATTTTTTTAAAGTCCCATGCTGGCCAGATTTTTTTCTAAGTCTGACGCCTGCCTTAAATATTTCAAAGTCCCATGCTGGCCAGAATTTTTTTCTAAGTCTGACGCCTGGCCGAAAATTTTCAAAGTCCCATGCTGGCCAGAATTTTTTCTAAGTCTGATGCCTGGCTGAAAATTTTCAAAGTCCCATGCTGGCCAGAATTTTTTCAAAGTCCCATGCTGGCCAGAATTGTTTCTAAGTCTGACGCCTGCCTGAAATATTTCAAAGTCCCATGCTGGCCAGAATTTTTTCTAAGTCTGATGCCTGGCTGAAAATTTTCAAAGTCCCATGCTGGCCAGAATTTTTTCTAAGTCTGATGCCTGGCTGAAAATTTTCAAAGTCCCATGCTGTCCAGAATTTTTTCAAAGTCCCATGCTGGCCAGAATTTTTTCTAAGTCTGATGCCTGGCTGAAAATTTTCAAAGTCCCATGCTGTCCAGAATTTTTTCAAAGTCCCATGCTGGCTAGAATTTTTTCTAAGTCTGATACCTGCCGGAAATATTTCAAAGTCCCATGCTGGCCAGAATTTTTTCAAAGTCCCATGCTGGCCAGAATTTTTTCTAAGTCTGACGCTTGGCCAAAAATTTTCAAAGTCCCATGCTGGCCAGAATTTTTTCTAAGTCCCATGCTGGCCAGAATTTTTTCAAAGTCCCATGCTGGCCAGAATTTTTTCTAAGTCTGACGCCTGCCTGAAAATTTTCAAAGTCCCATGCTGTCCAGAATTTTTTCAAAGTCCCATGCTGGCCAGATTTTTTTCTAAGTCTGACGCCTGCCTTAAATATTTCAAAGTCCCATGCTGGCCAGAATTTTTTCTAAGTCTGACGCCTGGCCGAAAATTTTCAAAGTCCCATGCTGGCCAGAATTTTTTCTAAGTCTGATGCCTGGCTGAAAATTTTCAAAGTCCCATGCTGGCCAGAATTTTTTCTAAGTCTGATGCCTGGCTGAAAATTTTCAAAGTCCCATGCTGTCCAGAATTTTTTCAAAGTCCCATGCTGGCCAGAATTTTTTCTAAGTCTGATGCAAGGCTGAAATATTTCAAAGTCCCATGCTGGCCAGAATTTTTTCTAAGTCTGACGCCTGGCCGAAAATTTTCAAAGTCCCATGCTGGCCAGAATTTTTTCTAAGTCTGATGCCTGGATGAAAATTTTCAAAGTCCCATGCTGGCCAGAATTTTTTCTAAGTCTGACGCCTGCCTGAAATATTTCAAAGTCCCATGCTGGCCAGAATTTTTTCAAAGTCCTATGCTGGCCAGAATTTTTTCAAAGTCCCATGCTGGCCAGATTTTTTTCTAAGTCTGACGCCTGCCTTAAATATTTCAAAGTCCCATGCTGGCCAGAATTTTTTTCTAAGTCTGACGCCTGGCCGAAAATTTTCAAAGTCCCATGCTGGCCAGAATTTTTTCTAAGTCTGATGCCTGGCTGAAAATTTTCAAAGTCCCATGCTGGCCAGAATTTTTTCTAAGTCTGATGCCTGGCTGAAAATTTTCAAAGTCCCATGCTGTCCAGAATTTTTTCAAAGTCCCATGCTGGCCAGAATTTTTTCTAAGTCTGATGCCTGCCGGAAATATTTCAAAGTCCCATGCTGGCCAGAATTTTTTCAAAGTCCCATGCTGGCCAGAATTTTTTCTAAGTCTGATGCTTGGCCAAAAATTTTCAAAGTCCCATGCTGGCCAGAATTTTTTCTAAGTCCCATGCTGGCCAGAATTTTTTCAAAGTCCCATGCTGGCCAGAATTTTTTCTAAGTCTGACGCCTGCCTGAAAATTTTCAAAGTCCCATGCTGTCCAGAATTTTTTCAAAGTCCCATGCTGGCCAGATTTTTTTCTAAGTCTGACGCCTGCCTTAAATATTTCAAAGTCCCATGCTGGCCAGAATTTTTTCTAAGTCTGACGCCTGGCCGAAAATTTTCAAAGTCCCATGCTGGCCAGAATTTTTTCTAAGTCTGATGCCTGGCTGAAAATTTTCAAAGTCCCATGCTGGCCAGAATTTTTTCTAAGTCTGATGCCTGCCTGAAAATTTTCAAAGTCCCATGCTGGCCAGAATTTTTTCTAAGTCTGATGCCTGGCTGAAAATTTTCAAAGTCCCATGCTGTCCAGAATTTTTTCAAAGTCCCATGCTGGCTAGAATTTTTTCTAAGTCTGATACCTGCCGGAAATATTTCAAAGTCCCATGCTGGCCAGAATTTTTTCAAAGTCCCATGCTGGCCAGAATTTTTTCTAAGTCTGACGCTTGGCCAAAAATTTTCAAAGTCCCATGCTGGCCAGAATTTTTTCTAAGTCCCATGCTGGCCAGAATTTTTTCAAAGTCCCATGCTGGCCAGAATTTTTTCTAAGTCTGACGCCTGCCTGAAAATTTTCAAAGTCCCATGCTGTCCAGAATTTTTTCAAAGTCCCATGCTGGCCAGATTTTTTTCTAAGTCTGACGCCTGCCTTAAATATTTCAAAGTCCCATGCTGGCCAGAATTTTTTCTAAGTCTGACGCCTGGCCGAAAATTTTCAAAGTCCCATGCTGGCCAGAATTTTTTCTAAGTCTGATGCCTGGCTGAAAATTTTCAAAGTCCCATGCTGGCCAGAATTTTTTCTAAGTCTGATGCCTGGCTGAAAATTTTCAAAGTCCCATGCTGTCCAGAATTTTTTCAAAGTCCCATGCTGGCCAGAATTTTTTCTAAGTCTGATGCAAGGCTGAAATATTTCAAAGTCCCATGCTGGCCAGAATTTTTTCTAAGTCTGACGCCTGGCCGAAAATTTTCAAAGTCCCATGCTGGCCAGAATTTTTTCTAAGTCTGATGCCTGGATGAAAATTTTCAAAGTCCCATGCTGGCCAGAATTTTTTCTAAGTCTGACGCCTGCCTGAAATATTTCAAAGTCCCATGCTGGCCAGAATTTTTTCAAAGTCCTATGCTGGCCAGAATTTTTTCAAAGTCCCATGCTGGCCAGATTTTTTTCTAAGTCTGACGCCTGCCTTAAATATTTCAAAGTCCCATGCTGGCCAGAATTTTTTTCTAAGTCTGACGCCTGGCCGAAAATTTTCAAAGTCCCATGCTGGCCAGAATTTTTTCTAAGTCTGATGCCTGGCTGAAAATTTTCAAAGTCCCATGCTGGCCAGAATTTTTTCTAAGTCTGATGCCTGGCTGAAAATTTTCAAAGTCCCATGCTGTCCAGAATTTTTTCAAAGTCCCATGCTGGCCAGAATTTTTTCTAAGTCTGATGCCTGCCGGAAATATTTCAAAGTCCCATGCTGGCCAGAATTTTTTCAAAGTCCCATGCTGGCCAGAATTTTTTCTAAGTCTGACGCTTGGCCAAAAATTTTCAAAGTCCCATGCTGGCCAGAATTTTTTCTAAGTCCCATGCTGGCCAGAATTTTTTCAAAGTCCCATGCTGGCCAGAATTTTTTCTAAGTCTGACGCCTGCCTGAAAATTTTCAAAGTCCCATGCTGTCCAGAATTTTTTCAAAGTCCCATGCTGGCCAGATTTTTTTCTAAGTCTGACGCCTGCCTTAAATATTTCAAAGTCCCATGCTGGCCAGAATTTTTTCTAAGTCTGACGCCTGGCCGAAAATTTTCAAAGTCCCATGCTGGCCAGAATTTTTTCTAAGTCTGATGCCTGGCTGAAAATTTTCAAAGTCCCATGCTGGCCAGAATTTTTTCTAAGTCTGATGCCTGGCTGAAAATTTTCAAAGTCCCATGCTGGCCAGAATTTTTTCAAAGTCCCATGCTGGCCAGAATTTTTTCTAAGTCTGATGCAAGGCTGAAATATTTCAAAGTCCCATGCTGGCCAGAATTTTTTCTAAGTCTGACGCCTGGCCGAAAATTTTCAAAGTCCCATGCTGGCCAGAATTTTTTCTAAGTCTGATGCCTGGATGAAAATTTTCAAAGTCCCATGCTGGCCAGAATTTTTTCTAAGTCTGACGCCTGCCTGAAATATTTCAAAGTCCCATGCTGGCCAGAATTTTTTCAAAGTCCCATGCTGGCCAGAATTTTTTCTAAGTCCCATGCTGGCCAGAATTTTTTTCTAAGTCTGACGCCTGGCCGAAAATTTTCAAAGTCCCATGCTGGCCAGAATTTTTTCTAAGTCTGATGCCTGGCTGAAATATTTCAAAGTCCCATGCTGGCCAGAATTTTTTCTAAGTCTGATGCCTGGCTGAAAATTTTCAAAGTCCCATGCTGGCCAGAATTTTTTCTAAGTCTGACGCCTGCCTGAAATATTTCAAAGTCCCATGCTGGCCAGAATTTTTTCAAAGTCCTATGCTGGCCAGAATTTTTTCAAAGTCCCATGCTGGCCAGATTTTTTTCTAAGTCTGACGCCTGCCTTAAATATTTCAAAGTCCCATGCTGGCCAGAATTTTTTTCTAAGTCTGACGCCTGGCCGGAAATTTTCAAAGTCCCATGCTGGCCAGAATTTTTTCTAAGTCTGATGCCTGGCTGAAAATTTTCAAAGTCCCATGCTGGCCAGAATTTTTTCTAAGTCTGATGCCTGGCTGAAAATTTTCAAAGTCCCATGCTGTCCAGAATTTTTTCAAAGTCCCATGCTGGCCAGAATTTTTTCTAAGTCTGATGCCTGCCGGAAATATTTCAAAGTCCCATGCTGGCCAGAATTTTTTCAAAGTCCCATGCTGGCCAGAATTTTTTCTAAGTCTGACACTTGGCCAAAAATTTTCAAAGTCCCATGCTGGCCAGAATTTTTTCTAAGTCCCATGCTGGCCAGAATTTTTTCAAAGTCCCATGCTGGCCAGAATTTTTTCTAAGTCTGACGCCTGCCTGAAAATTTTCAAAGTCCCATGCTGTCCAGAATTTTTTCAAAGTCCCATGCTGGCCAGATTTTTTTCTAAGTCTGACGCCTGCCTTAAATATTTCAAAGTCCCATGCTGGCCAGAATTTTTTCTAAGTCTGACGCCTGGCCGAAAATTTTCAAAGTCCCATGCTGGCCAGAATTTTTTCTAAGTCTGATGCCTGGCTGAAAATTTTCAAAGTCCCATGCTGGCCAGAATTTTTTCTAAGTCTGATGCCTGGCTGAAAATTTTCAAAGTCCCATGCTGGCCAGAATTTTTTCAAAGTCCCATGCTGGCCAGAATTTTTTCTAAGTCTGATGCAAGGCTGAAATATTTCAAAGTCCCATGCTGGCCAGAATTTTTTCTAAGTCTGACGCCTGGCCGAAAATTTTCAAAGTCCCATGCTGGCCAGAATTTTTTCTAAGTCTGATGCCTGGATGAAAATTTTCAAAGTCCCATGCTGTCCAGAATTTTTTCAAAGTCCCATGCTGGCCAGAATTTTTTCTAAGTCTGACGCCTGGCCGAAAATTTTCAGTCCCATGCTGGCCAGAATTTTTTCTAAGTCTGACGCCTGCCTGAAATATTTCAAAGTCCCATGCTGTCCAGAATTTTTTCAAAGTCCCATGCTGGCCAGAATTTTTTCTAAGTCTGACGCTTGGCCAAAAATTTTCAAAGTCCCATGCTGGCCAGAATTTTTTCTAAGTCCCATGCTGGCCAGAATTTTTTTCTAAGTCTGACGCCTGGCCGAAAATTTTCAAAGTCCCATGCTGGCCAGAATTTTTTCTAAGTCTGATGCCTGGCGGAAATATTTCAAAGTCCCATGCTGGCCAGAATTTTTTCTAAGTCTGATGCCTGGCTGAAAATTTTCAAAGTCCCATGCTGGCCAGAATTTTTTCTAAGTGATGCCTGGCTGAAAATTTTCAAAGTCCCATGCTGGCCAGAATTTTTTCTAAGTCTGACGCCTGCCTGAAATATTTCAAAGTCCCATGCAGGCCAGAATTTTTTCTAAGTCTGACGCCTGGCCGAAAATTTTCAAAGTCCCATGCTGGCCAGAATTTTTTCTAAGTCTGATGCCTGGCTGAAAATTTTCAAAGTCCCATGCTGGCCAGAATTTTTTCTAAGTCTGACGCCTGCCTGAAAATTTTCAAAGTCCCATGCTGTCCAGAATTTTTTCAAAGTCCCATGCTGGCCAGATTTTTTTTCTAAGTCTGACGCCTGCCTTAAATATTTCAAAGTCCCATGCTGGCCAGAATTTTTTCTAAGTCTGACGCCTGGCCGAAAATTTTCAAAGTCCCATGCTGGCCAGAATTTTTTTCTAAGTCTGACGCCTGGCCGAAAATTTTCAAAGTCCCATGCTGTCCAGAATTTTTTCAAAGTCCCATGCTGGCCAGAATTGTTTCTAAGTCTGACGCCTGCCTGAAATATTTCAAAGTCCCATGCTGGCCAGAATTTTTTCTAAGTCTGATGCCTGGCTGAAAATTTTCAAAGTCCCATGCTGGCCAGAATTTTTTCTAAGTCTGATGCCTGGCTGAAAATTTTCAAAGTCCCATGCTGGCCAGAATTTTTTCTAAGTCTGATGCCTGGCTGAAAATTTTCAAAGTCCCATGCTGTCCAGAATTTTTTCAAAGTCCCATGCTGGCCAGAATTTTTTCTAAGTCTGATGCCTGCCTGAAATATTTCAAAGTCCCATGCTGGCCAGAATTTTTTCTAAGTCTGACACCTGCCTGAAATATTTCAAAGTCCCATGCAGGCCAGAATTTTTTCTAAGTCTGACTCCTGGCCGAAAATTTTCAAAGTCCCATGCTGGCCAGAATTTTTTCTAAGTCTGACGCCTCTCCGAAAATTTTCAAAGTTCCACACCAATCTTTTCAATAGCCTGGGTTAAAAGGGTTGCAGTACCGCCGGCCACCATCTGGAGGCGCTGCAGATAGGGCACCCGGTTCCCTATCTGGGGGCCTTTCCACCCAAACCGCAAAATGGAGTTGTCACGATTTCAGAAGGGAGCAATTTCAGACGAGGCACCTCCAGGGCCGAACAAGGGAGGCTCACCAGACTTATGTCCGACAAAGAGGAGGGTTGGGGCGCCCTCCTTGGGCAGACGGCCTGCTCTCTGGCCTGGTTGTCAGATTTTTTCAAAGTCTGACGCCTGCCCAAAATATTTCAAAGTCCCACACCATTCATTTCAATAGCCTGGGTCACCAGGCCCGAAAATTTTCAAAGTCCAACGCCTGTCCGAAAATTTTCAAAGTCCCATGCTGGCCAGAATTTTCAAAGTCCCATGTTGGCCAGAATTTTTTCTAAGTCTGACGCCTGCCTGAAATATTTCAAAGTCCCATGCTGTCCAGAATTTTTTCAAAGTCCTATGCTGGCCAGAATTTTTTCTAAGTCTGACGCTTGGACAAAAATTTTCAAAGTCCCATGCTGTCCAGAATTTTTTCAAAGTCCCATGCTGGCCAGAATTTTTTCTAAGTCTGACGCTTGGCCAAAAATTTTCAAAGTCCCATGCTGGCCAGAATTTTTTCTAACTCTGACGCTTGGCCAAAAATTTTCAAAGTCCCATGCTGTCCAGAATTTTTTCAAAGTCCCATGCTGGCCAGAATTTTTTCTAAGTCTGAAACTTGGCCAAAAATTTTCAAAGTCCCATGCTGGCCAGAATTTTTTCTAAGTCCCATGCTGGCCAGAATTTTTTCTAAGTCTGATGCCTGGCTGAAAATTTTCAAAGTCCCATGCTGGCCAGAATTTTTTCTAAGTCTGACGCCTGCCTGAAATATTTCAAAGTCCCATGCTGGCCAGAATTTTTTTTAAGTCTGATGCCTGGCTGAAAATTTTCAAAGTCCCATGCTGGCCAGAATTTTTTCTAAGTGATGCCTGGCTGAAAATTTTCAAAGTCCCACACTGGCCAGAATTTTTTCTAAGTCTGACGCCTGCCTGAAATATTTCAAAGTCCCATGCAGGCCAGAATTTTTTCTAAGTCTGACGCCTGGCCGAAAATTTTCAAAGTCCCATGCTGGCCAGAATTTTTTCTAAGTCTGATGCCTGGCTGAAAATTTTCAAAGTCCCATGCTGGCCAGAATTTTTTCTAAGTCTGACGCCTGCCTGAAAATTTTCAAAGTCCCATGCTGTCCAGAATTTTTTCAAAGTCCCATGCTGGCCAGATTTTTTTCTAAGTCTGACGCCTGCCTGAAATATTTCAAAGTCCCATGCAGGCCAGAATTTTTTCTAAGTCTGACGCCTGGCCGAAAATTTTCAAAGTCCCATGCTGGCCAAAATTTTTTCTAAGTCTGATGCCTGGCTGAAAATTTTCAAAGTCCCATGCTGGCCAGAATTTTTTCTAAGTCTGATGCCTGGCTGAAAATTTTCAAAGTCCCATGCTGTCCAGAATTTTTTCAAAGTCCCATGCTGGCCAGAATTTTTTCTAAGTCTGACGCCTGCCTGAAATATTTCAAAGTCCCATGCAGGCCAGAATTTTTTCTAAGTCTGACGCCTGGCCGAAAATTTTCAAAGTCCCATGCTGGCCAGAATTTTTTCTAAGTCTGATGCCTGGCTGAAAATTTTCAAAGTCCCATGCTGGCCAGAATTTTTTCAAAGTCCCATGCTGGCCAGAATTTTTTCTAAGTCTGACGCCTGCCTGAAATATTTCAAAGTCCCATGCAGGCCAGAATTTTTTCTAAGTCTGATGCCTGGCTGAAAATTTTCAAAGTCCCATGCTGGCCAGAATTTTTTCTAAGTCTGATGCCTGGCTGAAAATTTTCAAAGTCCCATGCTGGCCAGAATTTTTTCAAAGTCCCATGCTGGCCAGAATTTTTTCTAAGTCTGACGCCTGCCTGAAATATTTCAAAGTCCCATGCTGGCCAGAATTTTTTCTAAGTCTGACACCTGCCTGAAATATTTCAAAGTCCCATGCAGGCCAGAATTTTTTCTAAGTCTGACTCCTGGCCGAAAATTTTCAAAGTCCCATGCTGGCCAGAATTTTTTCTAAGTCTGACGCCTCTCCGAAAATTTTCAAAGTTCCACACCAATCTTTTCAATAGCCTGGGTTAAAAGGGTTGCAGTACCGCCGGCCACCATCTGGAGGCGCTGCAGATAGGGCACCCGGTTCCCTATCTGGGGGCCTTTCCACCCAAACCGCAAAATGGAGTTGTCACGATTTCAGAAGGGAGCAATTTCAGACGAGGCACCTCCAGGGCCGAACAAGGGAGGCTCACCAGACTTATGTCCGACAAAGAGGAGGGTTGGGGTGGCCTCCTTGGGCAGACGGCCTGCTCTCTGGCCTGGTTGTCAGATTTTTTCAAAGTCTGACGCCTGCCCAAAATATTTCAAAGTCCCACACCATTCATTTCAATAGCCTGGGTCACCAGGCCCGAAAATTTTCAAAGTCCAACGCCTGTCCGAAAATTTTCAAAGTCCCATGCTGGCCAGAATTTTCAAAGTCCCATGCTGGCCAGAATTTTTTCTAAGTCTGACGCTTGGCCAAAAATTTTCAAAGTCCCATGCTGTCCAGAATTTTTTCAAAGTCCCATGCTGGCCAGAATTTTTTCTAAGTCTGACGCTTGGCCAAAAATTTTCAAAGTCCCATGCTGGCTAGAATTTTTTCTAAGTCCCATGCTGGCCAGAATTTTTTTCTAAGTCTGACGCCTGGCCGAGAATTTTCAAAGTCCCATGCTGGCCAGAATTTTTTCTAAGTCTGATGCCTGGCTGAAAATTTTCAAAGTCCCATGCTGTCCAGAATTTTTTCAAAGTCCCATGCTGGCCAGAATTTTTTCTAAGTCTGACGCCTGCCTGAAATATTTCAAAGTCCCATGCTGGCCAGAATTTTTTCTAAGTCTGATGCCTGGCTGAAAATTTTCAAAGTCCCATGCTGGCCAGAATTTTTTCTAAGTCTGACGCCTGCCTGAAAATTTTCAAAGTCCCATGCTGTCCAGAATTTTTTCAAAGTCCCATGCTGGCCAGATTTTTTTCTAAGTCTGACGCCTGCCTTAAATATTTCAAAGTCCCATGCTGGCCAGAATTTTTTCTAAGTCTGATGCCTGGCTGAAAATTTTCAAAGTCCCATGCTGTCCAGAATTTTTTCAAAGTCCCATGCTGGCCAGAATTTTTTCTAAGTCTGACGCCTGCCTGAAATATTTCAAAGTCCCATGCAGGCCAGAATTTTTTCTAAGTCTGACGCCTGGCCGAAAATTTTCAAAGTCCCATGCTGGCCAGAATTTTTTCTAAGTCTGATGCCTGGCTGAAAATTTTCAAAGTCCCATGCTGGCCAGAATTTTTTCTAAGTCTGACACCTGCCTGAAATATTTCAAAGTCCCATGCAGGCCAGAATTTTTTCTAAGTCTGACTCCTGGCCGAAAATTTTCAAAGTCCCATGCTGGCCAGAATTTTTTCTAAGTCTGATGCCTGGCTGAAAATTTTCAAAGTCCCATGCTGGCCAGAATTTTTTCTAAGTCTGATGCCTGGCTGAAAATTTTCAAAGTCCCATGCTGTCCAGAATTTTTTCAAAGTCCCATGCTGGCCAGAATTTTTTCTAAGTCTGATGCCTGCCTGAAATATTTCAAAGTCCCATGCTGGCCAGAATTTTTTCAAAGTCCCATGCTGGCCAGAATTTTTTCTAAGTCTGACGCTTGGCCAAAAATTTTCAAAGTCCCATGCTGGCCAGAATTTTTTCTAAGTCTGACGCCTGCCTGAAATATTTCAAAGTCCCATGCAGGCCAGAATTTTTTCTAAGTCTGACGCCTGGCCGAAAATTTTCAAAGTCCCATGCTGGCCAGAATTTTTTCTAAGTCTGATGCCTGGCTGAAAATTTTCAAAGTCCCATGCTGGCCAGAATTTTTTCAAAGTCCCATGCTGGCCAGAATTTTTTCTAAGTCTGACGCCTGCCTGAAATATTTCAAAGTCCCATGCAGGCCAGAATTTTTTCTAAGTCTGATGCCTGGCTGAAAATTTTCAAAGTCCCATGCTGGCCAGAATTTTTTCTAAGTCTGATGCCTGGCTGAAAATTTTCAAAGTCCCATGCTGGCCAGAATTTTTTCAAAGTCCCATGCTGGCCAGAATTTTTTCTAAGTCTGACGCCTGCCTGAAATATTTCAAAGTCCCATGCTGGCCAGAATTTTTTCTAAGTCTGACACCTGCCTGAAATATTTCAAAGTCCCATGCAGGCCAGAATTTTTTCTAAGTCTGACTCCTGGCCGAAAATTTTCAAAGTCCCATGCTGGCCAGAATTTTTTCTAAGTCTGACGCCTCTCCGAAAATTTTCAAAGTTCCACACCAATCTTTTCAATAGCCTGGGTTAAAAGGGTTGCAGTACCGCCGGCCACCATCTGGAGGCGCTGCAGATAGGGCACCCGGTTCCCTATCTGGGGGCCTTTCCACCCAAACCGCAAAATGGAGTTGTCACGATTTCAGAAGGGAGCAATTTCAGACGAGGCACCTCCAGGGCCGAACAAGGGAGGCTCACCAGACTTATGTCCGACAAAGAGGAGGGTTGGGGTGGCCTCCTTGGGCAGACGGCCTGCTCTCTGGCCTGGTTGTCAGATTTTTTCAAAGTCTGACGCCTGCCCAAAATATTTCAAAGTCCCACACCATTCATTTCAATAGCCTGGGTCACCAGGCCCGAAAATTTTCAAAGTCCAACGCCTGTCCGAAAATTTTCAAAGTCCCATGCTGGCCAGAATTTTCAAAGTCCCATGCTGGCCAGAATTTTTTCTAAGTCTGACGCTTGGCCAAAAATTTTCAAAGTCCCATGCTGTCCAGAATTTTTTCAAAGTCCCATGCTGGCCAGAATTTTTTCTAAGTCTGACGCTTGGCCAAAAATTTTCAAAGTCCCATGCTGGCTAGAATTTTTTCTAAGTCCCATGCTGGCCAGAATTTTTTTCTAAGTCTGACGCCTGGCCGAGAATTTTCAAAGTCCCATGCTGGCCAGAATTTTTTCTAAGTCTGATGCCTGGCTGAAAATTTTCAAAGTCCCATGCTGTCCAGAATTTTTTCAAAGTCCCATGCTGGCCAGAATTTTTTCTAAGTCTGACGCCTGCCTGAAATATTTCAAAGTCCCATGCTGGCCAGAATTTTTTCTAAGTCTGATGCCTGGCTGAAAATTTTCAAAGTCCCATGCTGGCCAGAATTTTTTCTAAGTCTGACGCCTGCCTGAAAATTTTCAAAGTCCCATGCTGTCCAGAATTTTTTCAAAGTCCCATGCTGGCCAGATTTTTTTCTAAGTCTGACGCCTGCCTTAAATATTTCAAAGTCCCATGCTGGCCAGAATTTTTTCTAAGTCTGATGCCTGGCTGAAAATTTTCAAAGTCCCATGCTGTCCAGAATTTTTTCAAAGTCCCATGCTGGCCAGAATTTTTTCTAAGTCTGACGCCTGCCTGAAATATTTCAAAGTCCCATGCAGGCCAGAATTTTTTCTAAGTCTGACGCCTGGCCGAAAATTTTCAAAGTCCCATGCTGGCCAGAATTTTTTCTAAGTCTGATGCCTGGCTGAAAATTTTCAAAGTCCCATGCTGGCCAGAATTTTTTCTAAGTCTGACACCTGCCTGAAATATTTCAAAGTCCCATGCAGGCCAGAATTTTTTCTAAGTCTGACTCCTGGCCGAAAATTTTCAAAGTCCCATGCTGGCCAGAATTTTTTCTAAGTCTGATGCCTGGCTGAAAATTTTCAAAGTCCCATGCTGGCCAGAATTTTTTCTAAGTCTGATGCCTGGCTGAAAATTTTCAAAGTCCCATGCTGTCCAGAATTTTTTCAAAGTCCCATGCTGGCCAGAATTTTTTCTAAGTCTGATGCCTGCCTGAAATATTTCAAAGTCCCATGCTGGCCAGAATTTTTTCAAAGTCCCATGCTGGCCAGAATTTTTTCTAAGTCTGACGCTTGGCCAAAAATTTTCAAAGTCCCATGCTGGCCAGAATTTTTTCTAAGTCTGACGCTTGGCCAAAAATTTTCAAAGTCCCATGCTGGCCAGAATTTTTTCTAAGTCCCATGCTGGCCAGAATTTTTTCTAAGTCTGATGCCTGGCTGAAAATTTTCAAAGTCCCATGCTGGCCAGAATTTTTTCTAAGTCTTACGCCTGCCTGAAATATTTCAAAGTCCCATGCTGGCCAGAATTTTTTTTAAGTCTGATGCCTGGCTGAAAATTGTCAAAGTCCCATGCTGGCCAGAATTTTTTCTAAGTGATGCCTGGCTGAAAATTTTCAAAGTCCCACACTGGCCAGAATTTTTTCTAAGTCTGACGCCTGCCTGAAATATTTCAAAGTCCCATGCAGGCCAGAATTTTTTCTAAGTCCCATGCTGGCCAGAATTTTTTCTAAGTCTGATGCCTGGCTGAAAATTTTCAAAGTCCCATGCTGGCCAGAATTTTTTCTAAGTCTGACGCCTGCCTGAAATATTTCAAAGTCCCATGCTGGCCAGAATTTTTTTTAAGTCTGATGCCTGGCTGAAAATTTTCAAAGTCCCATGCTGGCCAGAATTTTTTCTAAGTGATGCCTGGCTGAAAATTTTCAAAGTCCCACACTGGCCAGAATTTTTTCTAAGTCTGACGCCTGCCTGAAATATTTCAAAGTCCCATGCAGGCCAGAATTTTTTCTAAGTCTGACGCCTGGCCGAAAATTTTCAAAGTCCCATGCTGGCCAGAATTTTTTCTAAGTCTGATGCCTGGCTGAAAATTTTCAAAGTCCCATGCTGGCCAGAATTTTTTCTAAGTCTGACGCCTGCCTGAAAATTTTCAAAGTCCCATGCTGTCCAGAATTTTTTCAAAGTCCCATGCTGGCCAGATTTTTTTCTAAGTCTGACGCCTGCCTGAAATATTTCAAAGTCCCATGCAGGCCAGAATTTTTTCTAAGTCTGACGCCTGGCCGAAAATTTTCAAAGTCCCATGCTGAACAAAATTTTTTCTAAGTCTGATGCCTGGCTGAAAATTTTCAAAGTCCCATGCTGGCCAGAATTTTTTCTAAGTCTGATGCCTGGCTGAAAATTTTCAAAGTCCCATGCTGTCCAGAATTTTTTCAAAGTCCCATGCTGGCCAGAATTTTTTCTAAGTCTGACGCCTGCCTGAAATATTTCAAAGTCCCATGCAGGCCAGAATTTTTTCTAAGTCTGACGCCTGGCCGAAAATTTTCAAAGTCCCATGCTGGCCAGAATTTTTTCTAAGTCTGATGCCTGGCTGAAAATTTTCAAAGTCCCATGCTGGCCAGAATTTTTTCAAAGTCCCATGCTGGCCAGAATTTTTTCTAAGTCTGACGCCTGCCTGAAATATTTCAAAGTCCCATGCAGGCCAGAATTTTTTCTAAGTCTGATGCCTGGCTGAAAATTTTCAAAGTCCCATGCTGGCCAGAATTTTTTCTAAGTCTGATGCCTGGCTGAAAATTTTCAAAGTCCCATGCTGGCCAGAATTTTTTCAAAGTCCCATGCTGGCCAGAATTTTTTCTAAGTCTGACGCCTGCCTGAAATATTTCAAAGTCCCATGCTGGCCAGAATTTTTTCTAAGTCTGACACCTGCCTGAAATATTTCAAAGTCCCATGCAGGCCAGAATTTTTTCTAAGTCTGACTCCTGGCCGAAAATTTTCAAAGTCCCATGCTGGCCAGAATTTTTTCTAAGTCTGACGCCTCTCCGAAAATTTTCAAAGTTCCACACCAATCTTTTCAAAAGCCTGGGTTAAAAGGGTTGCAGTACCGCCGGCCACCATCTGGAGGCGCTGCAGATAGGGCACCCGGTTCCCTATCTGGGGGCCTTTCCACCCAAACCGCAAAATGGAGTTGTCACGATTTCAGAAGGGAGCAATTTCAGACGAGGCACCTCCAGGGCCGAACAAGGGAGGCTCACCAGACTTATGTCCGACAAAGAGGAGGGTTGGGGTGGCCTCCTTGGGCAGACGGCCTGCTCTCTGGCCTGGTTGTCAGATTTTTTCAAAGTCTGACGCCTGCCCAAAATATTTCAAAGTCCCACACCATTCATTTCAATAGCCTGGGTCACCAGGCCCGAAAATTTTCAAAGTCCAACGCCTGTCCGAAAATTTTCAAAGTCCCATGCTGGCCAGAATTTTCAAAGTCCCATGCTGGCCAGAATTTTTTCTAAGTCTGACGCTTGGCCAAAAATTTTCAAAGTCCCATGCTGTCCAGAATTTTTTCAAAGTCCCATGCTGGCCAGAATTTTTTCTAAGTCTGACGCTTGGCCAAAAATTTTCAAAGTCCCATGCTGGCCAGAATTTTTTCTAAGTCCCATGCTGGCCAGAATTTTTTTCTAAGTCTGACGCCTGGCCGAGAATTTTCAAAGTCCCATGCAGGCCAGAATTTTTTCTAAGTCTGATGCCTGGCTGAAAATTTTCAAAGTCCCATGCTGTCCAGAATTTTTTCAAAGTCCCATGCTGGCCAGAATTTTTTCTAAGTCTGACGCCTGCCTGAAATATTTCAAAGTCCCATGCTGGCCAGAATTTTTTCTAAGTCTGATGCCTGGCTGAAAATTTTCAAAGTCCCATGCTGGCCAGAATTTTTTCTAAGTCTGACGCCTGCCTGAAAATTTTCAAAGTCCCATGCTGTCCAGAATTTTTTCAAAGTCCCATGCTGGCCAGATTTTTTTCTAAGTCTGACGCCTGCCTTAAATATTTCAAAGTCCCATGCTGGCCAGAATTTTTTCTAAGTCTGATGCCTGGCTGAAAATTTTCAAAGTCCCATGCTGGCCAGAATTTTTTCTAAGTCTGATGCCTGGCTGAAAATTTTCAAAGTCCCATGCTGGCCAGAATTTTTTCTAAGTCTGACACCTGCCTGAAATATTTCAAAGTCCCATGCAGGCCAGAATTTTTTCTAAGTCTGACTCCTGGCCGAAAATTTTCAAAGTCCCATGCTGGCCAGAATTTTTTCTAAGTCTGATGCCTGGCTGAAAATTTTCAAAGTCCCATGCTGGCCAGAATTTTTTCTAAGTCTGATGCCTGGCTGAAAATTTTCAAAGTCCCATGCTGTCCAGAATTTTTTCAAAGTCCCATGCTGGCCAGAATTTTTTCTAAGTCTGATGCCTGCCTGAAATATTTCAAAGTCCCATGCTGGCCAGAATTTTTTCAAAGTCCCATGCTGGCCAGAATTTTTTCTAAGTCTGACGCTTGGCCAAAAATTTTCAAAGTCCCATGCTGGCCAGAATTTTTTCTAAGTCTGACGCTTGGCCAAAAATTTTCAAAGTCCCATGCTGGCCAGAATTTTTTCTAAGTCCCATGCTGGCCAGAATTTTTTCTAAGTCTGATGCCTGGCTGAAAATTTTCAAAGTCCCATGCTGGCCAGAATTTTTTCTAAGTCTTACGCCTGCCTGAAATATTTCAAAGTCCCATGCTGGCCAGAATTTTTTTTAAGTCTGATGCCTGGCTGAAAATTGTCAAAGTCCCATGCTGGCCAGAATTTTTTCTAAGTGATGCCTGGCTGAAAATTTTCAAAGTCCCACACTGGCCAGAATTTTTTCTAAGTCTGACGCCTGCCTGAAATATTTCAAAGTCCCATGCAGGCCAGAATTTTTTCTAAGTCTGACGCCTGGCCGAAAATTTTCAAAGTCCCATGCTGGCCAAAATTTTTTCTAAGTCTGATGCCTGGCTGAAAATTTTCAAAGTCCCATGCTGGCCAGAATTTTTTCTAAGTCTGACGCCTGCCTGAAAATTTTCAAAGTCCCATGCTGTCCAGAATTTTTTCAAAGTCCCATGCTGGCCAGATTTTTTTCTAAGTCTGACGCCTGCCTTAAATATTTCAAAGTCCCATGCTGGCCAGAATTTTTTCTAAGTCTGATGCCTGGCTGAAAATTTTCAAAGTCCCATGCTGTCCAGAATTTTTTCAAAGTCCCATGCTGGCCAGAATTTTTTCTAAGTCTGATGCCTGCCTGAAATATTTCAAAGTCCCATGCTGGCCAGAATTTTTTCTAAGTCTGACACCTGCCTGAAATATTTCAAAGTCCCATGCTGGCCAGAATTTTTTCTAAGTCTGATGCCTGCCTGAAATATTTCAAAGTCCCATGCTGGCCAGAATTTTTTCTAAGTCTGACGCCTCTCCGAAAATTTTCAAAGTTCCACACCAATCTTTTCAATAGCCTGGGTTAAAAGGGTTGCAGTACCGCCGGCCACCATCTGGAGGCGCTGCAGATAGGGCACCCGGTTCCCTATCTGGGGGCCTTTCCACCCAAACCGCAAAATGGAGTTGTCACGATTTCAGAAGGGAGCAATTTCAGACGAGGCACCTCCAGGGCCGAACAAGGGAGGCTCACCAGACTTATGTCCGACAAAGAGGAGGGTTGGGGCGCCCTCCTTGGGCAGACGGCCTGCTCTCTGGCCTGGTTGTCAGATTTTTTCAAAGTCTGACGCCTGCCCAAAATATTTCAAAGTCCCACACCATTCATTTCAATAGCCTGGGTCACCAGGCCCGAAAATTTTCAAAGTCCAACGCCTGTCCGAAAATTTTCAAAGTCCCATGCTGGCCAGAATTTTCAAAGTCCCATGTTGGCCAGAATTTTTTCTAAGTCTGACGCCTGCCTGAAATATTTCAAAGTCCCATGCTGTCCAGAATTTTTTCAAAGTCCTATGCTGGCCAGAATTTTTTCTAAGTCTGACGCTTGGACAAAAATTTTCAAAGTCCCATGCTGTCCAGAATTTTTTCAAAGTCCCATGCTGGCCAGAATTTTTTCTAAGTCTGACGCTTGGCCAAAAATTTTCAAAGTCCCATGCTGGCCAGAATTTTTTCTAACTCTGACGCTTGGCCAAAAATTTTCAAAGTCCCATGCTGTCCAGAATTTTTTCAAAGTCCCATGCTGGCCAGAATTTTTTCTAAGTCTGAAACTTGGCCAAAAATTTTCAAAGTCCCATGCTGGCCAGAATTTTTTCTAAGTCCCATGCTGGCCAGAATTTTTTCTAAGTCTGATGCCTGGCTGAAAATTTTCAAAGTCCCATGCTGGCCAGAATTTTTTCTAAGTCTGACGCCTGCCTGAAATATTTCAAAGTCCCATGCTGGCCAGAATTTTTTTTAAGTCTGATGCCTGGCTGAAAATTTTCAAAGTCCCATGCTGGCCAGAATTTTTTCTAAGTGATGCCTGGCTGAAAATTTTCAAAGTCCCACACTGGCCAGAATTTTTTCTAAGTCTGACGCCTGCCTGAAATATTTCAAAGTCCCATGCAGGCCAGAATTTTTTCTAAGTCTGACGCCTGGCCGAAAATTTTCAAAGTCCCATGCTGGCCAGAATTTTTTCTAAGTCTGATGCCTGGCTGAAAATTTTCAAAGTCCCATGCTGGCCAGAATTTTTTCTAAGTCTGACGCCTGCCTGAAAATTTTCAAAGTCCCATGCTGTCCAGAATTTTTTCAAAGTCCCATGCTGGCCAGATTTTTTTCTAAGTCTGACGCCTGCCTGAAATATTTCAAAGTCCCATGCAGGCCAGAATTTTTTCTAAGTCTGACGCCTGGCCGAAAATTTTCAAAGTCCCATGCTGGCCAAAATTTTTTCTAAGTCTGATGCCTGGCTGAAAATTTTCAAAGTCCCATGCTGGCCAGAATTTTTTCTAAGTCTGATGCCTGGCTGAAAATTTTCAAAGTCCCATGCTGTCCAGAATTTTTTCAAAGTCCCATGCTGGCCAGAATTTTTTCTAAGTCTGACGCCTGCCTGAAATATTTCAAAGTCCCATGCAGGCCAGAATTTTTTCTAAGTCTGACGCCTGGCCGAAAATTTTCAAAGTCCCATGCTGGCCAGAATTTTTTCTAAGTCTGATGCCTGGCTGAAAATTTTCAAAGTCCCATGCTGGCCAGAATTTTTTCAAAGTCCCATGCTGGCCAGAATTTTTTCTAAGTCTGACGCCTGCCTGAAATATTTCAAAGTCCCATGCAGGCCAGAATTTTTTCTAAGTCTGATGCCTGGCTGAAAATTTTCAAAGTCCCATGCTGGCCAGAATTTTTTCTAAGTCTGATGCCTGGCTGAAAATTTTCAAAGTCCCATGCTGGCCAGAATTTTTTCAAAGTCCCATGCTGGCCAGAATTTTTTCTAAGTCTGACGCCTGCCTGAAATATTTCAAAGTCCCATGCTGGCCAGAATTTTTTCTAAGTCTGACACCTGCCTGAAATATTTCAAAGTCCCATGCAGGCCAGAATTTTTTCTAAGTCTGACTCCTGGCCGAAAATTTTCAAAGTCCCATGCTGGCCAGAATTTTTTCTAAGTCTGACGCCTCTCCGAAAATTTTCAAAGTTCCACACCAATCTTTTCAATAGCCTGGGTTAAAAGGGTTGCAGTACCGCCGGCCACCATCTGGAGGCGCTGCAGATAGGGCACCCGGTTCCCTATCTGGGGGCCTTTCCACCCAAACCGCAAAATGGAGTTGTCACGATTTCAGAAGGGAGCAATTTCAGACGAGGCACCTCCAGGGCCGAACAAGGGAGGCTCACCAGACTTATGTCCGACAAAGAGGAGGGTTGGGGTGGCCTCCTTGGGCAGACGGCCTGCTCTCTGGCCTGGTTGTCAGATTTTTTCAAAGTCTGACGCCTGCCCAAAATATTTCAAAGTCCCACACCATTCATTTCAATAGCCTGGGTCACCAGGCCCGAAAATTTTCAAAGTCCAACGCCTGTCCGAAAATTTTCAAAGTCCCATGCTGGCCAGAATTTTCAAAGTCCCATGCTGGCCAGAATTTTTTCTAAGTCTGACGCTTGGCCAAAAATTTTCAAAGTCCCATGCTGTCCAGAATTTTTTCAAAGTCCCATGCTGGCCAGAATTTTTTCTAAGTCTGACGCTTGGCCAAAAATTTTCAAAGTCCCATGCTGGCTAGAATTTTTTCTAAGTCCCATGCTGGCCAGAATTTTTTTCTAAGTCTGACGCCTGGCCGAGAATTTTCAAAGTCCCATGCTGGCCAGAATTTTTTCTAAGTCTGATGCCTGGCTGAAAATTTTCAAAGTCCCATGCTGTCCAGAATTTTTTCAAAGTCCCATGCTGGCCAGAATTTTTTCTAAGTCTGACGCCTGCCTGAAATATTTCAAAGTCCCATGCTGGCCAGAATTTTTTCTAAGTCTGATGCCTGGCTGAAAATTTTCAAAGTCCCATGCTGGCCAGAATTTTTTCTAAGTCTGACGCCTGCCTGAAAATTTTCAAAGTCCCATGCTGTCCAGAATTTTTTCAAAGTCCCATGCTGGCCAGATTTTTTTCTAAGTCTGACGCCTGCCTTAAATATTTCAAAGTCCCATGCTGGCCAGAATTTTTTCTAAGTCTGATGCCTGGCTGAAAATTTTCAAAGTCCCATGCTGTCCAGAATTTTTTCAAAGTCCCATGCTGGCCAGAATTTTTTCTAAGTCTGACGCCTGCCTGAAATATTTCAAAGTCCCATGCAGGCCAGAATTTTTTCTAAGTCTGACGCCTGGCCGAAAATTTTCAAAGTCCCATGCTGGCCAGAATTTTTTCTAAGTCTGATGCCTGGCTGAAAATTTTCAAAGTCCCATGCTGGCCAGAATTTTTTCTAAGTCTGACACCTGCCTGAAATATTTCAAAGTCCCATGCAGGCCAGAATTTTTTCTAAGTCTGACTCCTGGCCGAAAATTTTCAAAGTCCCATGCTGGCCAGAATTTTTTCTAAGTCTGATGCCTGGCTGAAAATTTTCAAAGTCCCATGCTGGCCAGAATTTTTTCTAAGTCTGATGCCTGGCTGAAAATTTTCAAAGTCCCATGCTGTCCAGAATTTTTTCAAAGTCCCATGCTGGCCAGAATTTTTTCTAAGTCTGATGCCTGCCTGAAATATTTCAAAGTCCCATGCTGGCCAGAATTTTTTCAAAGTCCCATGCTGGCCAGAATTTTTTCTAAGTCTGACGCTTGGCCAAAAATTTTCAAAGTCCCATGCTGGCCAGAATTTTTTCTAAGTCTGACGCTTGGCCAAAAATTTTCAAAGTCCCATGCTGGCCAGAATTTTTTCTAAGTCCCATGCTGGCCAGAATTTTTTCTAAGTCTGATGCCTGGCTGAAAATTTTCAAAGTCCCATGCTGGCCAGAATTTTTTCTAAGTCTTACGCCTGCCTGAAATATTTCAAAGTCCCATGCTGGCCAGAATTTTTTTTAAGTCTGATGCCTGGCTGAAAATTGTCAAAGTCCCATGCTGGCCAGAATTTTTTCTAAGTGATGCCTGGCTGAAAATTTTCAAAGTCCCACACTGGCCAGAATTTTTTCTAAGTCTGACGCCTGCCTGAAATATTTCAAAGTCCCATGCAGGCCAGAATTTTTTCTAAGTCCCATGCTGGCCAGAATTTTTTCTAAGTCTGATGCCTGGCTGAAAATTTTCAAAGTCCCATGCTGGCCAGAATTTTTTCTAAGTCTGACGCCTGCCTGAAATATTTCAAAGTCCCATGCTGGCCAGAATTTTTTTTAAGTCTGATGCCTGGCTGAAAATTTTCAAAGTCCCATGCTGGCCAGAATTTTTTCTAAGTGATGCCTGGCTGAAAATTTTCAAAGTCCCACACTGGCCAGAATTTTTTCTAAGTCTGACGCCTGCCTGAAATATTTCAAAGTCCCATGCAGGCCAGAATTTTTTCTAAGTCTGACGCCTGGCCGAAAATTTTCAAAGTCCCATGCTGGCCAGAATTTTTTCTAAGTCTGATGCCTGGCTGAAAATTTTCAAAGTCCCATGCTGGCCAGAATTTTTTCTAAGTCTGACGCCTGCCTGAAAATTTTCAAAGTCCCATGCTGTCCAGAATTTTTTCAAAGTCCCATGCTGGCCAGATTTTTTTCTAAGTCTGACGCCTGCCTGAAATATTTCAAAGTCCCATGCAGGCCAGAATTTTTTCTAAGTCTGACGCCTGGCCGAAAATTTTCAAAGTCCCATGCTGAACAAAATTTTTTCTAAGTCTGATGCCTGGCTGAAAATTTTCAAAGTCCCATGCTGGCCAGAATTTTTTCTAAGTCTGATGCCTGGCTGAAAATTTTCAAAGTCCCATGCTGTCCAGAATTTTTTCAAAGTCCCATGCTGGCCAGAATTTTTTCTAAGTCTGACGCCTGCCTGAAATATTTCAAAGTCCCATGCAGGCCAGAATTTTTTCTAAGTCTGACGCCTGGCCGAAAATTTTCAAAGTCCCATGCTGGCCAGAATTTTTTCTAAGTCTGATGCCTGGCTGAAAATTTTCAAAGTCCCATGCTGGCCAGAATTTTTTCAAAGTCCCATGCTGGCCAGAATTTTTTCTAAGTCTGACGCCTGCCTGAAATATTTCAAAGTCCCATGCAGGCCAGAATTTTTTCTAAGTCTGATGCCTGGCTGAAAATTTTCAAAGTCCCATGCTGGCCAGAATTTTTTCTAAGTCTGATGCCTGGCTGAAAATTTTCAAAGTCCCATGCTGGCCAGAATTTTTTCAAAGTCCCATGCTGGCCAGAATTTTTTCTAAGTCTGACGCCTGCCTGAAATATTTCAAAGTCCCATGCTGGCCAGAATTTTTTCTAAGTCTGACACCTGCCTGAAATATTTCAAAGTCCCATGCAGGCCAGAATTTTTTCTAAGTCTGACTCCTGGCCGAAAATTTTCAAAGTCCCATGCTGGCCAGAATTTTTTCTAAGTCTGACGCCTCTCCGAAAATTTTCAAAGTTCCACACCAATCTTTTCAAAAGCCTGGGTTAAAAGGGTTGCAGTACCGCCGGCCACCATCTGGAGGCGCTGCAGATAGGGCACCCGGTTCCCTATCTGGGGGCCTTTCCACCCAAACCGCAAAATGGAGTTGTCACGATTTCAGAAGGGAGCAATTTCAGACGAGGCACCTCCAGGGCCGAACAAGGGAGGCTCACCAGACTTATGTCCGACAAAGAGGAGGGTTGGGGTGGCCTCCTTGGGCAGACGGCCTGCTCTCTGGCCTGGTTGTCAGATTTTTTCAAAGTCTGACGCCTGCCCAAAATATTTCAAAGTCCCACACCATTCATTTCAATAGCCTGGGTCACCAGGCCCGAAAATTTTCAAAGTCCAACGCCTGTCCGAAAATTTTCAAAGTCCCATGCTGGCCAGAATTTTCAAAGTCCCATGCTGGCCAGAATTTTTTCTAAGTCTGACGCTTGGCCAAAAATTTTCAAAGTCCCATGCTGTCCAGAATTTTTTCAAAGTCCCATGCTGGCCAGAATTTTTTCTAAGTCTGACGCTTGGCCAAAAATTTTCAAAGTCCCATGCTGGCCAGAATTTTTTCTAAGTCCCATGCTGGCCAGAATTTTTTTCTAAGTCTGACGCCTGGCCGAGAATTTTCAAAGTCCCATGCAGGCCAGAATTTTTTCTAAGTCTGATGCCTGGCTGAAAATTTTCAAAGTCCCATGCTGTCCAGAATTTTTTCAAAGTCCCATGCTGGCCAGAATTTTTTCTAAGTCTGACGCCTGCCTGAAATATTTCAAAGTCCCATGCTGGCCAGAATTTTTTCTAAGTCTGATGCCTGGCTGAAAATTTTCAAAGTCCCATGCTGGCCAGAATTTTTTCTAAGTCTGACGCCTGCCTGAAAATTTTCAAAGTCCCATGCTGTCCAGAATTTTTTCAAAGTCCCATGCTGGCCAGATTTTTTTCTAAGTCTGACGCCTGCCTTAAATATTTCAAAGTCCCATGCTGGCCAGAATTTTTTCTAAGTCTGATGCCTGGCTGAAAATTTTCAAAGTCCCATGCTGGCCAGAATTTTTTCTAAGTCTGATGCCTGGCTGAAAATTTTCAAAGTCCCATGCTGGCCAGAATTTTTTCTAAGTCTGACACCTGCCTGAAATATTTCAAAGTCCCATGCAGGCCAGAATTTTTTCTAAGTCTGACTCCTGGCCGAAAATTTTCAAAGTCCCATGCTGGCCAGAATTTTTTCTAAGTCTGATGCCTGGCTGAAAATTTTCAAAGTCCCATGCTGGCCAGAATTTTTTCTAAGTCTGATGCCTGGCTGAAAATTTTCAAAGTCCCATGCTGTCCAGAATTTTTTCAAAGTCCCATGCTGGCCAGAATTTTTTCTAAGTCTGATGCCTGCCTGAAATATTTCAAAGTCCCATGCTGGCCAGAATTTTTTCAAAGTCCCATGCTGGCCAGAATTTTTTCTAAGTCTGACGCTTGGCCAAAAATTTTCAAAGTCCCATGCTGGCCAGAATTTTTTCTAAGTCTGACGCTTGGCCAAAAATTTTCAAAGTCCCATGCTGGCCAGAATTTTTTCTAAGTCCCATGCTGGCCAGAATTTTTTCTAAGTCTGATGCCTGGCTGAAAATTTTCAAAGTCCCATGCTGGCCAGAATTTTTTCTAAGTCTTACGCCTGCCTGAAATATTTCAAAGTCCCATGCTGGCCAGAATTTTTTTTAAGTCTGATGCCTGGCTGAAAATTGTCAAAGTCCCATGCTGGCCAGAATTTTTTCTAAGTGATGCCTGGCTGAAAATTTTCAAAGTCCCACACTGGCCAGAATTTTTTCTAAGTCTGACGCCTGCCTGAAATATTTCAAAGTCCCATGCAGGCCAGAATTTTTTCTAAGTCTGACGCCTGGCCGAAAATTTTCAAAGTCCCATGCTGGCCAAAATTTTTTCTAAGTCTGATGCCTGGCTGAAAATTTTCAAAGTCCCATGCTGGCCAGAATTTTTTCTAAGTCTGACGCCTGCCTGAAAATTTTCAAAGTCCCATGCTGTCCAGAATTTTTTCAAAGTCCCATGCTGGCCAGATTTTTTTCTAAGTCTGACGCCTGCCTTAAATATTTCAAAGTCCCATGCTGGCCAGAATTTTTTCTAAGTCTGATGCCTGGCTGAAAATTTTCAAAGTCCCATGCTGTCCAGAATTTTTTCAAAGTCCCATGCTGGCCAGAATTTTTTCTAAGTCTGATGCCTGCCTGAAATATTTCAAAGTCCCATGCTGGCCAGAATTTTTTCTAAGTCTGACACCTGCCTGAAATATTTCAAAGTCCCATGCTGGCCAGAATTTTTTCTAAGTCTGATGCCTGCCTGAAATATTTCAAAGTCCCATGCTGGCCAGAATTTTTTCTAAGTCTGACGCCTCTCCGAAAATTTTCAAAGTTCCACACCAATCTTTTCAATAGCCTGGGTTAAAAGGGTTGCAGTACCGCCGGCCACCATCTGGAGGCGCTGCAGATAGGGCACCCGGTTCCCTATCTGGGGGCCTTTCCACCCAAACCGCAAAATGGAGTTGTCACGATTTCAGAAGGGAGCAATTTCAGACGAGGCACCTCCAGGGCCGAACAAGGGAGGCTCACCAGACTTATGTCCGACAAAGAGGAGGGTTGGGGCGGCCTCCTTGGGCAGACGGCCTGCTCTCTGGCCTGGTTGTCAGATTTTTTCAAAGTCTGACGCCTGCCCAAAATATTTCAAAGTCCCACACCATTCATTTCAATAGCCTGGGTCACCAGGCCCGAAAATTTTCAAAGTCCAACGCCTGTCCGAAAATTTTCAAAGTCCCATGCTGGCCAGAATTTTCAAAGTCCCATGCTGGCCAGAATTTTTTCTAAGTCTGACGCTTGGCCAAAAATTTTCAAAGTCCCATGCTGGCCAGAATTTTTTCTAAGTCCCATGCTGGCCAGAATTTTTTTCTAAGTCTGACGCCTGGCCGAAAATTTTCAAAGTCCCATGCTGGCCAGAATTTTTTCTAAGTCTGATGCCTGGCTGAAAATTTTCAAAGTCCCATGCTGTCCAGAATTTTTTCAAAGTCCCATGCTGGCCAGAATTTTTTTTAAGTCTGATGCCTGGCTGAAAATTTTCAAAGTCCCATGCTGGCCAGAATTTTTTCTAAGTGATGCCTGGCTGAAAATTTTCAAAGTCCCACACTGGCCAGAATTTTTTCTAAGTCTGACGCCTGCCTGAAATATTTCAAAGTCCCATGCAGGCCAGAATTTTTTCTAAGTCTGACGCCTGGCCGAAAATTTTCAAAGTCCCATGCTGGCCAAAATTTTTTCTAAGTCTGATGCCTGGCTGAAAATTTTCAAAGTCCCATGCTGGCCAGAATTTTTTCTAAGTCTGACGCCTGCCTGAAAATTTTCAAAGTCCCATGCTGTCCAGAATTTTTTCAAAGTCCCATGCTGGCCAGATTTTTTTCTAAGTCTGACGCCTGCCTTAAATATTTCAAAGTCCCATGCAGGCCAGATTTTTTTCTAAGTCTGACGCCTGCCTGAAATATTTCAAAGTCCCATGCAGGCCAGAATTTTTTCTAAGTCTGACGCCTGGCCGAAAATTTTCAAAGTCCCATGCTGAACAAAATTTTTTCTAAGTCTGATGCCTGGCTGAAAATTTTCAAAGTCCCATGCTGGCCAGAATTTTTTCTAAGTCTGATGCCTGGCTGAAAATTTTCAAAGTCCCATGCTGTCCAGAATTTTTTCAAAGTCCCATGCTGGCCAGAATTTTTTCTAAGTCTGACGCCTGCCTGAAATATTTCAAAGTCCCATGCAGGCCAGAATTTTTTCTAAGTCTGACGCCTGGCCGAAAATTTTCAAAGTCCCATGCTGGCCAGAATTTTTTCTAAGTCTGATGCCTGGCTGAAAATTTTCAAAGTCCCATGCTGGCCAGAATTTTTTCAAAGTCCCATGCTGGCCAGAATTTTTTCTAAGTCTGACGCCTGCCTGAAATATTTCAAAGTCCCATGCAGGCCAGAATTTTTTCTAAGTCTGATGCCTGGCTGAAAATTTTCAAAGTCCCATGCTGGCCAGAATTTTTTCTAAGTCTGATGCCTGGCTGAAAATTTTCAAAGTCCCATGCTGGCCAGAATTTTTTCAAAGTCCCATGCTGGCCAGAATTTTTTCTAAGTCTGACGCCTGCCTGAAATATTTCAAAGTCCCATGCTGGCCAGAATTTTTTCTAAGTCTGACACCTGCCTGAAATATTTCAAAGTCCCATGCAGGCCAGAATTTTTTCTAAGTCTGACTCCTGGCCGAAAATTTTCAAAGTCCCATGCTGGCCAGAATTTTTTCTAAGTCTGACGCCTCTCCGAAAATTTTCAAAGTTCCACACCAATCTTTTCAAAAGCCTGGGTTAAAAGGGTTGCAGTACCGCCGGCCACCATCTGGAGGCGCTGCAGATAGGGCACCCGGTTCCCTATCTGGGGGCCTTTCCACCCAAACCGCAAAATGGAGTTGTCACGATTTCAGAAGGGAGCAATTTCAGACGAGGCACCTCCAGGGCCGAACAAGGGAGGCTCACCAGACTTATGTCCGACAAAGAGGAGGGTTGGGGTGGCCTCCTTGGGCAGACGGCCTGCTCTCTGGCCTGGTTGTCAGATTTTTTCAAAGTCTGACGCCTGCCCAAAATATTTCAAAGTCCCACACCATTCATTTCAATAGCCTGGGTCACCAGGCCCGAAAATTTTCAAAGTCCAACGCCTGTCCGAAAATTTTCAAAGTCCCATGCTGGCCAGAATTTTCAAAGTCCCATGCTGGCCAGAATTTTTTCTAAGTCTGACGCTTGGCCAAAAATTTTCAAAGTCCCATGCTGTCCAGAATTTTTTCAAAGTCCCATGCTGGCCAGAATTTTTTCTAAGTCTGACGCTTGGCCAAAAATTTTCAAAGTCCCATGCTGGCCAGAATTTTTTCTAAGTCCCATGCTGGCCAGAATTTTTTTCTAAGTCTGACGCCTGGCCGAGAATTTTCAAAGTCCCATGCTGGCCAGAATTTTTTCTAAGTCTGATGCCTGGCTGAAAATTTTCAAAGTCCCATGCTGTCCAGAATTTTTTCAAAGTCCCATGCTGGCCAGAATTTTTTCTAAGTCTGACGCCTGCCTGAAATATTTCAAAGTCCCATGCTGGCCAGAATTTTTTCTAAGTCTGATGCCTGGCTGAAAATTTTCAAAGTCCCATGCTGGCCAGAATTTTTTCTAAGTCTGACGCCTGCCTGAAAATTTTCAAAGTCCCATGCTGTCCAGAATTTTTTCAAAGTCCCATGCTGGCCAGATTTTTTTCTAAGTCTGACGCCTGCCTTAAATATTTCAAAGTCCCATGCTGGCCAGAATTTTTTCTAAGTCTGATGCCTGGCTGAAAATTTTCAAAGTCCCATGCTGTCCAGAATTTTTTCAAAGTCCCATGCTGGCCAGAATTTTTTCTAAGTCTGACGCCTGCCTGAAATATTTCAAAGTCCCATGCAGGCCAGAATTTTTTCTAAGTCTGACGCCTGGCCGAAAATTTTCAAAGTCCCATGCTGGCCAGAATTTTTTCTAAGTCTGATGCCTGGCTGAAAATTTTCAAAGTCCCATGCTGGCCAGAATTTTTTCTAAGTCTGACACCTGCCTGAAATATTTCAAAGTCCCATGCAGGCCAGAATTTTTTCTAAGTCTGACTCCTGGCCGAAAATTTTCAAAGTCCCATGCTGGCCAGAATTTTTTCTAAGTCTGATGCCTGGCTGAAAATTTTCAAAGTCCCATGCTGGCCAGAATTTTTTCTAAGTCTGATGCCTGGCTGAAAATTTTCAAAGTCCCATGCTGTCCAGAATTTTTTCAAAGTCCCATGCTGGCCAGAATTTTTTCTAAGTCTGATGCCTGCCTGAAATATTTCAAAGTCCCATGCTGGCCAGAATTTTTTCAAAGTCCCATGCTGGCCAGAATTTTTTCTAAGTCTGACGCTTGGCCAAAAATTTTCAAAGTCCCATGCTGGCCAGAATTTTTTCTAAGTCTGACGCTTGGCCAAAAATTTTCAAAGTCCCATGCTGGCCAGAATTTTTTCTAAGTCCCATGCTGGCCAGAATTTTTTCTAAGTCTGATGCCTGGCTGAAAATTTTCAAAGTCCCATGCTGGCCAGAATTTTTTCTAAGTCTTACGCCTGCCTGAAATATTTCAAAGTCCCATGCTGGCCAGAATTTTTTTTAAGTCTGATGCCTGGCTGAAAATTGTCAAAGTCCCATGCTGGCCAGAATTTTTTCTAAGTGATGCCTGGCTGAAAATTTTCAAAGTCCCACACTGGCCAGAATTTTTTCTAAGTCTGACGCCTGCCTGAAATATTTCAAAGTCCCATGCAGGCCAGAATTTTTTCTAAGTCTGACGCCTGGCCGAAAATTTTCAAAGTCCCATGCTGGCCAAAATTTTTTCTAAGTCTGATGCCTGGCTGAAAATTTTCAAAGTCCCATGCTGGCCAGAATTTTTTCTAAGTCTGACGCCTGCCTGAAAATTTTCAAAGTCCCATGCTGTCCAGAATTTTTTCAAAGTCCCATGCTGGCCAGATTTTTTTCTAAGTCTGACGCCTGCCTTAAATATTTCAAAGTCCCATGCTGGCCAGAATTTTTTCTAAGTCTGATGCCTGGCTGAAAATTTTCAAAGTCCCATGCTGTCCAGAATTTTTTCAAAGTCCCATGCTGGCCAGAATTTTTTCTAAGTCTGATGCCTGCCTGAAATATTTCAAAGTCCCATGCTGGCCAGAATTTTTTCTAAGTCTGACACCTGCCTGAAATATTTCAAAGTCCCATGCTGGCCAGAATTTTTTCTAAGTCTGATGCCTGCCTGAAATATTTCAAAGTCCCATGCTGGCCAGAATTTTTTCTAAGTCTGACGCCTCTCCAAAAATTTTCAAAGTCCCATGCTGGCCAGAATTTTTTCTAAGTCCCATGCTGGCCAGAATTTTTTTTCTAAGTCTGACGCCTGGCCGAAAATTTTCAAAGTCCCATGCTGGCCAGAATTTTTTCTAAGTCTGATGCCTGGCTGAAAATTTTCAAAGTCCCATGCTGGCCAGAATTTTTTCTAAGTCTGACGCCTGCCTGAAATATTTCAAAGTCCCATGCTGGCCAGAATTTTTTCTAAGTCTGATGCCTGGCTGAAAATTTTCAAAGTCCCATGCTGGCCAGAATTTTTTCTAAGTGATGCCTGGCTGAAAATTTTCAAAGTCCCATGCTGGCCAGAATTTTTTCTAAGTCTGACGCCTGCCTGAAATATTTCAAAGTCCCATGCAGGCCAGAATTTTTTCTAAGTCTGACGCCTGGCCGAAAATTTTCAAAGTCCCATGCTGGCCAGAATTTTTTCTAAGTCTGATGCCTGGCTGAAAATTTTCAAAGTCCCATGCTGGCCAGAATTTTTTCTAAGTCTGACGCCTGCCTGAAAATTTTCAAAGTCCCATGCTGTCCAGAATTTTTTCAAAGTCCCATGCTGGCCAGATTTTTTTCTAAGTCTGACGCCTGCCTTAAATATTTCAAAGTCCCATGCTGGCCAGAATTTTTTTCTAAGTTTGACGCCTGACCGAAAATTGTCAAAGTCCCATGCTGTCCAGAATTTTTTCAAAGTCCCATGCTGGCCAGAATTGTTTCTAAGTCTGACGCCTGCCTGAAATATTTCAAAGTCCCATGCTGGCCAGAATTTTTTCTAAGTCTGATGCCTGGCTGAAAATTTTCAAAGTCCCATGCTGGCCAGAATTTTTTCTAAGTCTGATGCCTGGCTGAAAATTTTCAAAGTCCCATGCTGGCCAGAATTTTTTCTAAGTCTGATGCCTGGCTGAAAATTTTCAAAGTCCCATGCTGGCCAGAATTTTTTCTAAGTCTGATGCCTGGCTGAAAATTTTCAAAGTCCCATGCTGTCCAGAATTTTTTCAAAGTCCCATGCTGGCCAGAATTTTTTCTAAGTCTGACGCCTGCCTGAAATATTTCAAAGTCCCATGCAGGCCAGAATTTTTTCTAAGTCTGACGCCTGGCCGAAAATTTTCAAAGTCCCATGCTGGCCAGAATTTTTTCTAAGTCTGATGCCTGGCTGAAAATTTTCAAAGTCCCATGCTGGCCAGAATTTTTTCTAAGTCTGACACCTGCCTGAAATATTTCAAAGTCCCATGCAGGCCAGAATTTTTTCTAAGTCTGACTCCTGGCCGAAAATCTTCAAAGTCCCATGCTGGCCAGAATTTTTTCTAAGTCTGACGCCTCTCCGAAAATTTTCAAAGTTCCACACCAATCTTTTCAATAGCCTGGGTTAAAAGGGTTGCAGTACCGCCGGCCACCATCTGGAGGCGCTGCAGATAGGGCATCCGGTTCCCTATCTGGGGGCCTTTCCACCCAAACCGCAAAATGGAGTTGTCACGATTTCAGAAGGGAGCAATTTCAGACGAGGCACCTCCAGGGCCGAACAAGGGAGGCTCACCAGACTTATGTCCGACAAAGAGGAGGGTTGGGGCGGCCTCCTTGGGCAGACGGCCTGCTCTCTGGCCTGGTTGTCAGATTTTTTCAAAGTCTGACGCCTGCCCAAAATATTTCAAAGTCCCACACCATTCATTTCAATAGCCTGGGTCACCAGGCCCGAAAATTTTCAAAGTCCAACGCCTGTCCGAAAATTTTCAAAGTCCCATGCTGGCCAGAATTTTCAAAGTCCCATGCTGGCCAGAATTTTTTCTAAGTCTGACGCTTGGCCAAAAATTTTCAAAGTCCCATGCTGGCCAGAATTTTTTCTAAGTCCCATGCTGGCCAGAATTTTTTTCTAAGTCTGACGCCTGGCCGAAAATTTTCAAAGTCCCATGCTGGCCAGAATTTTTTCTAAGTCTGATGCCTGGCTGAAAATTTTCAAAGTCCCATGCTGTCCAGAATTTTTTCAAAGTCCCATGCTGGCCAGAATTTTTTCTAAGTCTGACGCCTGCCTGAAATATTTCAAAGTCCCATGCTGGCCAGAATTTTTTCTAAGTCTGATGCCTGGCTGAAAATTTTCAAAGTCCCATGCTGGCCAGAATTTTTTCTAAGTGATGCCTGGCTGAAAATTTTCAAAGTCCCATGCTGGCCAGAATTTTTTCTAAGTCTGACGCCTGCCTGAAATATTTCAAAGTCCCATGCAGGCCAGAATTTTTTCTAAGTCCCATGCTGGCCAGAATTTTTTCTAAGTCTGATGCCTGGCTGAAAATTTTCAAAGTCCCATGCTGGCCAGAATTTTTTCTAAGTCTTACGCCTGCCTGAAATATTTCAAAGTCCCATGCTGGCCAGAATTTTTTTTAAGTCTGATGCCTGGCTGAAAATTTTCAAAGTCCCATGCTGGCCAGAATTTTTTCTAAGTGATGCCTGGCTGAAAATTTTCAAAGTCCCACACTGGCCAGAATTTTTTCTAAGTCTGACGCCTGCCTGAAATATTTCAAAGTCCCATGCAGGCCAGAATTTTTTCTAAGTCTGACGCCTGGCCGAAAATTTTCAAAGTCCCATGCTGGCCAAAATTTTTTCTAAGTCTGATGCCTGGCTGAAAATTTTCAAAGTCCCATGCTGGCCAGAATTTTTTCTAAGTCTGACGCCTGCCTGAAAATTTTCAAAGTCCCATGCTGTCCAGAATTTTTTCAAAGTCCCATGCTGGCCAGATTTTTTTCTAAGTCTGACGCCTGCCTTAAATATTTCAAAGTCCCATGCTGGCCAGAATTTTTTCTAAGTCTGATGCCTGGCTGAAAATTTTCAAAGTCCCATGCTGTCCAGAATTTTTTCAAAGTCCCATGCTGGCCAGAATTTTTTCTAAGTCTGATGCCTGCCTGAAATATTTCAAAGTCCCATGCTGGCCAGAATTTTTTCTAAGTCTGACACCTGCCTGAAATATTTCAAAGTCCCATGCAGGCCAGAATTTTTTCTAAGTCTGACTCCTGGCCGAAAATTTTCAAAGTCCCATGCTGGCCAGAATTTTTTCTAAGTCTGACGCCTCTCCGAAAATTTTCAAAGTTCCACACCAATCTTTTCAATAGCCTGGGTTAAAAGGGTTGCAGTACCGCCGGCCACCATCTGGAGGCGCTGCAGATAGGGCACCCGGTTCCCTATCTGGGGGCCTTTCCACCCAAACCGCAAAATGGAGTTGTCACGATTTCAGAAGGGAGCAATTTCAGACGAGGCACCTCCAGGGCCGAACAAGGGAGGCTCACCAGACTTATGTCCGACAAAGAGGAGGGTTGGGGCGGCCTCCTTGGGCAGACGGCCTGCTCTCTGGCCTGGTTGTCAGATTTTTTCAAAGTCTGACGCCTGCCCAAAATATTTCAAAGTCCCACACCATTCATTTCAATAGCCTGGGTCACCAGGCCCGAAAATTTTCAAAGTCCAACGCCTGTCCGAAAATTTTCAAAGTCCCATGCTGGCCAGAATTTTCAAAGTCCCATGCTGGCCAGAATTTTTTCTAAGTCTGACGCTTGGCCAAAAATTTTCAAAGTCCCATGCTGGCCAGAATTTTTTCTAAGTCCCATGCTGGCCAGAATTTTTTTTCTAAGTCTGACGCCTGGCCGAAAATTTTCAAAGTCCCATGCTGGCCAGAATTTTTTCTAAGTCTGATGCCTGGCTGAAAATTTTCAAAGTCCCATGCTGGCCAGAATTTTTTCTAAGTCTGACGCCTGCCTGAAATATTTCAAAGTCCCATGCTGGCCAGAATTTTTTCTAAGTCTGATGCCTGGCTGAAAATTTTCAAAGTCCCATGCTGGCCAGAATTTTTTCTAAGTGATGCCTGGCTGAAAATTTTCAAAGTCCCATGCTGGCCAGAATTTTTTCTAAGTCTGACGCCTGCCTGAAATATTTCAAAGTCCCATGCAGGCCAGAATTTTTTCTAAGTCTGACGCCTGGCCGAAAATTTTCAAAGTCCCATGCTGGCCAGAATTTTTTCTAAGTCTGATGCCTGGCTGAAAATTTTCAAAGTCCCATGCTGGCCAGAATTTTTTCTAAGTCTGACGCCTGCCTGAAAATTTTCAAAGTCCCATGCTGTCCAGAATTTTTTCAAAGTCCCATGCTGGCCAGATTTTTTTCTAAGTCTGACGCCTGCCTTAAATATTTCAAAGTCCCATGCTGGCCAGAATTTTTTTCTAAGTTTGACGCCTGACCGAAAATTGTCAAAGTCCCATGCTGTCCAGAATTTTTTCAAAGTCCCATGCTGGCCAGAATTGTTTCTAAGTCTGACGCCTGCCTGAAATATTTCAAAGTCCCATGCTGGCCAGAATTTTTTCTAAGTCTGATGCCTGGCTGAAAATTTTCAAAGTCCCATGCTGGCCAGAATTTTTTCTAAGTCTGATGCCTGGCTGAAAATTTTCAAAGTCCCATGCTGGCCAGAATTTTTTCTAAGTCTGATGCCTGGCTGAAAATTTTCAAAGTCCCATGCTGGCCAGAATTTTTTCTAAGTCTGATGCCTGGCTGAAAATTTTCAAAGTCCCATGCTGTCCAGAATTTTTTCAAAGTCCCATGCTGGCCAGAATTTTTTCTAAGTCTGACGCCTGCCTGAAATATTTCAAAGTCCCATGCAGGCCAGAATTTTTTCTAAGTCTGACGCCTGGCCGAAAATTTTCAAAGTCCCATGCTGGCCAGAATTTTTTCTAAGTCTGATGCCTGGCTGAAAATTTTCAAAGTCCCATGCTGGCCAGAATTTTTTCTAAGTCTGACACCTGCCTGAAATATTTCAAAGTCCCATGCAGGCCAGAATTTTTTCTAAGTCTGACTCCTGGCCGAAAATCTTCAAAGTCCCATGCTGGCCAGAATTTTTTCTAAGTCTGACGCCTCTCCGAAAATTTTCAAAGTTCCACACCAATCTTTTCAATAGCCTGGGTTAAAAGGGTTGCAGTACCGCCGGCCACCATCTGGAGGCGCTGCAGATAGGGCACCCGGTTCCCTATCTGGGGGCCTTTCCACCCAAACCGCAAAATGGAGTTGTCACGATTTCAGAAGGGAGCAATTTCAGACGAGGCACCTCCAGGGCCGAACAAGGGAGGCTCACCAGACTTATGTCCGACAAAGAGGAGGGTTGGGGTGGCCTCCTTGGGCAGACGGCCTGCTCTCTGGCCTGGTTGTCAGATTTTTTCAAAGTCTGACGCCTGCCCAAAATATTTCAAAGTCCCACACCATTCATTTCAATAGCCTGGGTCACCAGGCCCGAAAATTTTCAAAGTCCAACGCCTGTCCGAAAATTTTCAAAGTCCCATGCTGGCCAGAATTTTCAAAGTCCCATGCTGGCCAGAATTTTTTCTAAGTCTGATGCCTGGCTGAAAATTTTCAAAGTCCCATGCTGGCCAGAATTTTTTCTAAGTCTGACGCCCGCCTGAAAATTTTCAGTCCCATGCTGTCCAGAATTTTTTCAAATTCCCATGCTGGCCAGATTTTTTTCTAAGTCTGACGCCTGCCTTAAATATTTCAAAGTCCCATGCTGGCCAGAATTGTTTTCTAAGTCTGACGCCTGGCCGAAAATTTTCAAAGTCCCATGCTGGCCAGAATTTTTTCTAAGTCTGATGCCTGGCTGAAAATTTTCAAATTCCCATGCTGGCCAGAATTTTTTCTAAGTCTGACGCCTGCCTTAAATATTTCAAAGTCCCATGCTGGCCAGAATTGTTTTCTAAGTCTGACGCCTGCCTGAAAATTTTCAAAGTCCCATGCTGTCCAGAATTTTTTCAAAGTCCCATGCTGGCCAGATTTTTTTCTAAGTCTGACGCCTGCCTGAAATATTTCAAAGTCCCATGCAGGCCAGAATTTTTTCTAAGTCTGATGCCTGGCTGAAAATTTTCAAAGTCCCATGCTGGCCAGAATTTTTTCTAAGTCTGATGCCTGGCTGAAAATTTTCAAAGTCCCATGCTGTCCAGAATTTTTTCAAAGTCCCATGCTGGCCAGAATTTTTTCTAAGTCTGACGCCTGCCTGAAATATTTCAAAGTCCCATGCAGGCCAGAATTTTTTCTAAGTCTGACGCCTGGCCGAAAATTTTCAAAGTCCCATGCTGGCCAGAATTTTTTCTAAGTCTGATGCCTGGCTGAAAATTTTCAAAGTCCCATGCTGGCCAGAATTTTTTCAAAGTCCCATGCTGGCCAGAATTTTTTCTAAGTCTGACGCCTGCCTGAAATATTTCAAAGTCCCATGCAGGCCAGAATTTTTTCTAAGTCCCATGCTGGCCAGAATTTTTTTTCTAAGTCTGACGCCTGGCCGAAAATTTTCAAAGTCCCATGCTGGCCAGAATTTTTTCTAAGTCTGATGCCTGGCTGAAAATTTTCAAAGTCCCATGCTGGCCAGAATTTTTTCTAAGTCTGACGCCTGCCTGAAATATTTCAAAGTCCCATGCTGGCCAGAATTTTTTCTAAGTCTGATGCCTGGCTGAAAATTTTCAAAGTCCCATGCTGGCCAGAATTTTTTCTAAGTGATGCCTGGCTGAAAATTTTCAAAGTCCCATGCTGGCCAGAATTTTTTCTAAGTCTGACGCCTGCCTGAAATATTTCAAAGTCCCATGCAGGCCAGAATTTTTTCTAAGTCTGACGCCTGGCCGAAAATTTTCAAAGTCCCATGCTGGCCAGAATTTTTTCTAAGTCTGATGCCTGGCTGAAAATTTTCAAAGTCCCATGCTGGCCAGAATTTTTTCTAAGTCTGACGCCTGCCTGAAAATTTTCAAAGTCCCATGCTGTCCAGAATTTTTTCAAAGTCCCATGCTGGCCAGATTTTTTTCTAAGTCTGACGCCTGCCTTAAATATTTCAAAGTCCCATGCTGGCCAGAATTGTTTTCTAAGTCTGACGCCTGGCCGAAAATTTTCAAAGTCCCATGCTGGCCAGAATTTTTTCTAAGTCTGATGCCTGGCTGAAAATTTTCAAATTCCCATGCTGGCCAGAATTTTTTCTAAGTCTGACGCCTGCCTTAAATATTTCAAAGTCCCATGCTGGCCAGAATTGTTTTCTAAGTCTGACGCCTGCCTGAAAATTTTCAAAGTCCCATGCTGTCCAGAATTTTTTCAAAGTCCCATGCTGGCCAGATTTTTTTCTAAGTCTGACGCCTGCCTGAAATATTTCAAAGTCCCATGCAGGCCAGAATTTTTTCTAAGTCTGATGCCTGGCTGAAAATTTTCAAAGTCCCATGCTGGCCAGAATTTTTTCTAAGTCTGATGCCTGGCTGAAAATTTTCAAAGTCCCATGCTGTCCAGAATTTTTTCAAAGTCCCATGCTGGCCAGAATTTTTTCTAAGTCTGACGCCTGCCTGAAATATTTCAAAGTCCCATGCAGGCCAGAATTTTTTCTAAGTCTGACGCCTGGCCGAAAATTTTCAAAGTCCCATGCTGGCCAGAATTTTTTCTAAGTCTGATGCCTGGCTGAAAATTTTCAAAGTCCCATGCTGGCCAGAATTTTTTCAAAGTCCCATGCTGGCCAGAATTTTTTCTAAGTCTGACGCCTGCCTGAAATATTTCAAAGTCCCATGCAGGCCAGAATTTTTTCTAAGTCTGATGCCTGGCTGAAAATTTTCAAAGTCCCATGCTGGCCAGAATTTTTTCTAAGTCTGATGCCTGGCTGAAAATTTTCAAAGTCCCATGCTGGCCAGAATTTTTTCAAAGTCCCATGCTGGCCAGAATTTTTTCTAAGTCTGACGCCTGCCTGAAATATTTCAAAGTCCCATGCTGGCCAGAATTTTTTCTAAGTCTGACACCTGCCTGAAATATTTCAAAGTCCCATGCAGGCCAGAATTTTTTCTAAGTCTGACTCCTGGCCGAAAATTTTCAAAGTCCCATGCTGGCCAGAATTTTTTCTAAGTCTGACGCCTCTCCGAAAATTTTCAAAGTTCCACACCAATCTTTTCAAAAGCCTGGGTTAAAAGGGTTGCAGTACCGCCGGCCACCATCTGGAGGCGCTGCAGATAGGGCACCCGGTTCCCTATCTGGGGGCCTTTCCACCCAAACCGCAAAATGGAGTTGTCACGATTTCAGAAGGGAGCAATTTCAGACGAGGCACCTCCAGGGCCGAACAAGGGAGGCTCACCAGACTTATGTCCGACAAAGAGGAGGGTTGGGGTGGCCTCCTTGGGCAGACGGCCTGCTCTCTGGCCTGGTTGTCAGATTTTTTCAAAGTCTGACGCCTGCCCAAAATATTTCAAAGTCCCACACCATTCATTTCAATAGCCTGGGTCACCAGGCCCGAAAATTTTCAAAGTCCAACGCCTGTCCGAAAATTTTCAAAGTCCCATGCTGGCCAGAATTTTCAAAGTCCCATGCTGGCCAGAATTTTTTCTAAGTCTGACGCTTGGCCAAAAATTTTCAAAGTCCCATGCTGTCCAGAATTTTTTCAAAGTCCCATGCTGGCCAGAATTTTTTCTAAGTCTGACGCTTGGCCAAAAATTTTCAAAGTCCCATGCTGGCCAGAATTTTTTCTAAGTCCCATGCTGGCCAGAATTTTTTTCTAAGTCTGACGCCTGGCCGAGAATTTTCAAAGTCCCATGCTGGCCAGAATTTTTTCTAAGTCTGATGCCTGGCTGAAAATTTTCAAAGTCCCATGCTGTCCAGAATTTTTTCAAAGTCCCATGCTGGCCAGAATTTTTTCTAAGTCTGACGCCTGCCTGAAATATTTCAAAGTCCCATGCTGGCCAGAATTTTTTCTAAGTCTGATGCCTGGCTGAAAATTTTCAAAGTCCCATGCTGGCCAGAATTTTTTCTAAGTCTGACGCCTGCCTGAAAATTTTCAAAGTCCCATGCTGTCCAGAATTTTTTCAAAGTCCCATGCTGGCCAGATTTTTTTCTAAGTCTGACGCCTGCCTTAAATATTTCAAAGTCCCATGCTGGCCAGAATTTTTTCTAAGTCTGATGCCTGGCTGAAAATTTTCAAAGTCCCATGCTGTCCAGAATTTTTTCAAAGTCCCATGCTGGCCAGAATTTTTTCTAAGTCTGACGCCTGCCTGAAATATTTCAAAGTCCCATGCAGGCCAGAATTTTTTCTAAGTCTGACGCCTGGCCGAAAATTTTCAAAGTCCCATGCTGGCCAGAATTTTTTCTAAGTCTGATGCCTGGCTGAAAATTTTCAAAGTCCCATGCTGGCCAGAATTTTTTCTAAGTCTGACACCTGCCTGAAATATTTCAAAGTCCCATGCAGGCCAGAATTTTTTCTAAGTCTGACTCCTGGCCGAAAATTTTCAAAGTCCCATGCTGGCCAGAATTTTTTCTAAGTCTGATGCCTGGCTGAAAATTTTCAAAGTCCCATGCTGGCCAGAATTTTTTCTAAGTCTGATGCCTGGCTGAAAATTTTCAAAGTCCCATGCTGTCCAGAATTTTTTCAAAGTCCCATGCTGGCCAGAATTTTTTCTAAGTCTGATGCCTGCCTGAAATATTTCAAAGTCCCATGCTGGCCAGAATTTTTTCAAAGTCCCATGCTGGCCAGAATTTTTTCTAAGTCTGACGCTTGGCCAAAAATTTTCAAAGTCCCATGCTGGCCAGAATTTTTTCTAAGTCCCATGCTGGCCAGAATTTTTTCTAAGTCTGATGCCTGGCTGAAAATTTTCAAAGTCCCATGCTGGCCAGAATTTTTTCTAAGTCTTACGCCTGCCTGAAATATTTCAAAGTCCCATGCTGGCCAGAATTTTTTTTAAGTCTGATGCCTGGCTGAAAATTGTCAAAGTCCCATGCTGGCCAGAATTTTTTCTAAGTGATGCCTGGCTGAAAATTTTCAAAGTCCCACACTGGCCAGAATTTTTTCTAAGTCTGACGCCTGCCTGAAATATTTCAAAGTCCCATGCAGGCCAGAATTTTTTCTAAGTCTGACGCCTGGCCGAAAATTTTCAAAGTCCCATGCTGGCCAAAATTTTTTCTAAGTCTGATGCCTGGCTGAAAATTTTCAAAGTCCCATGCTGGCCAGAATTTTTTCTAAGTCTGACGCCTGCCTGAAAATTTTCAAAGTCCCATGCTGTCCAGAATTTTTTCAAAGTCCCATGCTGGCCAGATTTTTTTCTAAGTCTGACGCCTGCCTTAAATATTTCAAAGTCCCATGCTGGCCAGAATTTTTTCTAAGTCTGATGCCTGGCTGAAAATTTTCAAAGTCCCATGCTGTCCAGAATTATTTCAAAGTCCCATGCTGGCCAGAATTTTTTCTAAGTCTGATGCCTGCCTGAAATATTTCAAAGTCCCATGCTGGCCAGAATTTTTTCTAAGTCTGACACCTGCCTGAAATATTTCAAAGTCCCATGCTGGCCAGAATTTTTTCTAAGTCTGATGCCTGCCTGAAATATTTCAAAGTCCCATGCTGGCCAGAATTTTTTCTAAGTCTGACGCCTCTCCGAAAATTTTCAAAGTTCCACACCAATCTTTTCAATAGCCTGGGTTAAAAGGGTTGCAGTACCGCCGGCCACCATCTGGAGGCGCTGCAGATAGGGCACCCGGTTCCCTATCTGGGGGCCTTTCCACCCAAACCGCAAAATGGAGTTGTCACGATTTCAGAAGGGAGCAATTTCAGACGAGGCACCTCCAGGGCCGAACAAGGGAGGCTCACCAGACTTATGTCCGACAAAGAGGAGGGTTGGGGCGGCCTCCTTGGGCAGACGGCCTGCTCTCTGGCCTGGTTGTCAGATTTTTTCAAAGTCTGACGCCTGCCCAAAATATTTCAAAGTCCCACACCATTCATTTCAATAGCCTGGGTCACCAGGCCCGAAAATTTTCAAAGTCCAACGCCTGTCCGAAAATTTTCAAAGTCCCATGCTGGCCAGAATTTTCAAAGTCCCATGCTGGCCAGAATTTTTTCTAAGTCTGACGCTTGGCCAAAAATTTTCAAAGTCCCATGCTGTCCAGAATTTTTTCAAAGTCCCATGCTGGCCAGAATTTTTTCTAAGTCTGACGCTTGGCCAAAAATTTTCAAAGTCCCATGCTGGCCAGAATTTTTTCTAAGTCCCATGCTGGCCAGAATTTTTTTCTAAGTCTGACGCCTGGCCGAAAATTTTCAAAGTCCCATGCTGGCCAGAATTTTTTCTAAGTCTGATGCCTGGCTGAAAATTTTCAAAGTCCCATGCTGTCCAGAATTTTTTCAAAGTCCCATGCTGGCCAGAATTTTTTCTAAGTCTGACGCCTGCCTGAAATATTTCAAAGTCCCATGCTGGCCAGAATTTTTTCTAAGTCTGATGCCTGGCTGAAAATTTTCAAAGTCCCATGCTGGCCAGAATTTTTTCTAAGTGATGCCTGGCTGAAAATTTTCAAAGTCCCATGCTGGCCAGAATTTTTTCTAAGTCTGACGCCTGCCTGAAATATTTCAAAGTCCCATGCAGGCCAGAATTTTTTCTAAGTCCCATGCTGGCCAGAATTTTTTCTAAGTCTGATGCCTGGCTGAAAATTTTCAAAGTCCCATGCTGGCCAGAATTTTTTCTAAGTCTTACGCCTGCCTGAAATATTTCAAAGTCCCATGCTGGCCAGAATTTTTTTTAAGTCTGATGCCTGGCTGAAAATTTTCAAAGTCCCATGCTGGCCAGAATTTTTTCTAAGTGATGCCTGGCTGAAAATTTTCAAAGTCCCACACTGGCCAGAATTTTTTCTAAGTCTGACGCCTGCCTGAAATATTTCAAAGTCCCATGCAGGCCAGAATTTTTTCTAAGTCTGACGCCTGGCCGAAAATTTTCAAAGTCCCATGCTGGCCAGAATTTTTTCTAAGTCTGATGCCTGGCTGAAAATTTTCAAAGTCCCATGCTGTCCAGAATTTTTTCAAAGTCCCATGCTGGCCAGAATTTTTTCTAAGTCTGACGCCTGCCTGAAATATTTCAAAGTCCCATGCAGGCCAGAATTTTTTCTAAGTCTGACGCCTGGCCGAAAATTTTCAAAGTCCCATGCTGGCCAGAATTTTTTCTAAGTCTGATGCCTGGCTGAAAATTTTCAAAGTCCCATGCTGGCCAGAATTTTTTCAAAGTCCCATGCTGGCCAGAATTTTTTCTAAGTCTGACGCCTGCCTGAAATATTTCAAAGTCCCATGCAGGCCAGAATTTTTTCTAAGTCTGATGCCTGGCTGAAAATTTTCAAAGTCCCATGCTGGCCAGAATTTTTTCTAAGTCTGATGCCTGGCTGAAAATTTTCAAAGTCCCATGCTGGCCAGAATTTTTTCAAAGTCCCATGCTGGCCAGAATTTTTTCTAAGTCTGACGCCTGCCTGAAATATTTCAAAGTCCCATGCTGGCCAGAATTTTTTCTAAGTCTGACACCTGCCTGAAATATTTCAAAGTCCCATGCAGGCCAGAATTTTTTCTAAGTCTGACTCCTGGCCGAAAATTTTCAAAGTCCCATGCTGGCCAGAATTTTTTCTAAGTCTGACGCCTCTCCGAAAATTTTCAAAGTTCCACACCAATCTTTTCAAAAGCCTGGGTTAAAAGGGTTGCAGTACCGCCGGCCACCATCTGGAGGCGCTGCAGATAGGGCACCCGGTTCCCTATCTGGGGGCCTTTCCACCCAAACCGCAAAATGGAGTTGTCACGATTTCAGAAGGGAGCAATTTCAGACGAGGCACCTCCAGGGCCGAACAAGGGAGGCTCACCAGACTTATGTCCGACAAAGAGGAGGGTTGGGGTGGCCTCCTTGGGCAGACGGCCTGCTCTCTGGCCTGGTTGTCAGATTTTTTCAAAGTCTGACGCCTGCCCAAAATATTTCAAAGTCCCACACCATTCATTTCAATAGCCTGGGTCACCAGGCCCGAAAATTTTCAAAGTCCAACGCCTGTCCGAAAATTTTCAAAGTCCCATGCTGGCCAGAATTTTCAAAGTCCCATGCTGGCCAGAATTTTTTCTAAGTCTGACGCTTGGCCAAAAATTTTCAAAGTCCCATGCTGTCCAGAATTTTTTCAAAGTCCCATGCTGGCCAGAATTTTTTCTAAGTCTGACGCTTGGCCAAAAATTTTCAAAGTCCCATGCTGGCCAGAATTTTTTCTAAGTCCCATGCTGGCCAGAATTTTTTTCTAAGTCTGACGCCTGGCCGAGAATTTTCAAAGTCCCATGCTGGCCAGAATTTTTTCTAAGTCTGATGCCTGGCTGAAAATTTTCAAAGTCCCATGCTGTCCAGAATTTTTTCAAAGTCCCATGCTGGCCAGAATTTTTTCTAAGTCTGACGCCTGCCTGAAATATTTCAAAGTCCCATGCTGGCCAGAATTTTTTCTAAGTCTGATGCCTGGCTGAAAATTTTCAAAGTCCCATGCTGGCCAGAATTTTTTCTAAGTCTGACGCCTGCCTGAAAATTTTCAAAGTCCCATGCTGTCCAGAATTTTTTCAAAGTCCCATGCTGGCCAGATTTTTTTCTAAGTCTGACGCCTGCCTTAAATATTTCAAAGTCCCATGCTGGCCAGAATTTTTTCTAAGTCTGATGCCTGGCTGAAAATTTTCAAAGTCCCATGCTGTCCAGAATTTTTTCAAAGTCCCATGCTGGCCAGAATTTTTTCTAAGTCTGACGCCTGCCTGAAATATTTCAAAGTCCCATGCAGGCCAGAATTTTTTCTAAGTCTGACGCCTGGCCGAAAATTTTCAAAGTCCCATGCTGGCCAGAATTTTTTCTAAGTCTGATGCCTGGCTGAAAATTTTCAAAGTCCCATGCTGGCCAGAATTTTTTCTAAGTCTGACACCTGCCTGAAATATTTCAAAGTCCCATGCAGGCCAGAATTTTTTCTAAGTCTGACTCCTGGCCGAAAATTTTCAAAGTCCCATGCTGGCCAGAATTTTTTCTAAGTCTGATGCCTGGCTGAAAATTTTCAAAGTCCCATGCTGGCCAGAATTTTTTCTAAGTCTGATGCCTGGCTGAAAATTTTCAAAGTCCCATGCTGTCCAGAATTTTTTCAAAGTCCCATGCTGGCCAGAATTTTTTCTAAGTCTGATGCCTGCCTGAAATATTTCAAAGTCCCATGCTGGCCAGAATTTTTTCAAAGTCCCATGCTGGCCAGAATTTTTTCTAAGTCTGACGCTTGGCCAAAAATTTTCAAAGTCCCATGCTGGCCAGAATTTTTTCTAAGTCCCATGCTGGCCAGAATTTTTTCTAAGTCTGATGCCTGGCTGAAAATTTTCAAAGTCCCATGCTGGCCAGAATTTTTTCTAAGTCTTACGCCTGCCTGAAATATTTCAAAGTCCCATGCTGGCCAGAATTTTTTTTAAGTCTGATGCCTGGCTGAAAATTGTCAAAGTCCCATGCTGGCCAGAATTTTTTCTAAGTGATGCCTGGCTGAAAATTTTCAAAGTCCCACACTGGCCAGAATTTTTTCTAAGTCTGACGCCTGCCTGAAATATTTCAAAGTCCCATGCAGGCCAGAATTTTTTCTAAGTCTGACGCCTGGCCGAAAATTTTCAAAGTCCCATGCTGGCCAAAATTTTTTCTAAGTCTGATGCCTGGCTGAAAATTTTCAAAGTCCCATGCTGGCCAGAATTTTTTCTAAGTCTGACGCCTGCCTGAAAATTTTCAAAGTCCCATGCTGTCCAGAATTTTTTCAAAGTCCCATGCTGGCCAGATTTTTTTCTAAGTCTGACGCCTGCCTTAAATATTTCAAAGTCCCATGCTGGCCAGAATTTTTTCTAAGTCTGATGCCTGGCTGAAAATTTTCAAAGTCCCATGCTGTCCAGAATTATTTCAAAGTCCCATGCTGGCCAGAATTTTTTCTAAGTCTGATGCCTGCCTGAAATATTTCAAAGTCCCATGCTGGCCAGAATTTTTTCTAAGTCTGACACCTGCCTGAAATATTTCAAAGTCCCATGCTGGCCAGAATTTTTTCTAAGTCTGATGCCTGCCTGAAATATTTCAAAGTCCCATGCTGGCCAGAATTTTTTCTAAGTCTGACGCCTCTCCGAAAATTTTCAAAGTTCCACACCAATCTTTTCAATAGCCTGGGTTAAAAGGGTTGCAGTACCGCCGGCCACCATCTGGAGGCGCTGCAGATAGGGCACCCGGTTCCCTATCTGGGGGCCTTTCCACCCAAACCGCAAAATGGAGTTGTCACGATTTCAGAAGGGAGCAATTTCAGACGAGGCACCTCCAGGGCCGAACAAGGGAGGCTCACCAGACTTATGTCCGACAAAGAGGAGGGTTGGGGCGGCCTCCTTGGGCAGACGGCCTGCTCTCTGGCCTGGTTGTCAGATTTTTTCAAAGTCTGACGCCTGCCCAAAATATTTCAAAGTCCCACACCATTCATTTCAATAGCCTGGGTCACCAGGCCCGAAAATTTTCAAAGTCCAACGCCTGTCCGAAAATTTTCAAAGTCCCATGCTGGCCAGAATTTTCAAAGTCCCATGCTGGCCAGAATTTTTTCTAAGTCTGACGCTTGGCCAAAAATTTTCAAAGTCCCATGCTGTCCAGAATTTTTTCAAAGTCCCATGCTGGCCAGAATTTTTTCTAAGTCTGACGCTTGGCCAAAAATTTTCAAAGTCCCATGCTGGCCAGAATTTTTTCTAAGTCCCATGCTGGCCAGAATTTTTTTCTAAGTCTGACGCCTGGCCGAAAATTTTCAAAGTCCCATGCTGGCCAGAATTTTTTCTAAGTCTGATGCCTGGCTGAAAATTTTCAAAGTCCCATGCTGTCCAGAATTTTTTCAAAGTCCCATGCTGGCCAGAATTTTTTCTAAGTCTGACGCCTGCCTGAAATATTTCAAAGTCCCATGCTGGCCAGAATTTTTTCTAAGTCTGATGCCTGGCTGAAAATTTTCAAAGTCCCATGCTGGCCAGAATTTTTTCTAAGTGATGCCTGGCTGAAAATTTTCAAAGTCCCATGCTGGCCAGAATTTTTTCTAAGTCTGACGCCTGCCTGAAATATTTCAAAGTCCCATGCAGGCCAGAATTTTTTCTAAGTCCCATGCTGGCCAGAATTTTTTCTAAGTCTGATGCCTGGCTGAAAATTTTCAAAGTCCCATGCTGGCCAGAATTTTTTCTAAGTCTTACGCCTGCCTGAAATATTTCAAAGTCCCATGCTGGCCAGAATTTTTTTTAAGTCTGATGCCTGGCTGAAAATTTTCAAAGTCCCATGCTGGCCAGAATTTTTTCTAAGTGATGCCTGGCTGAAAATTTTCAAAGTCCCACACTGGCCAGAATTTTTTCTAAGTCTGACGCCTGCCTGAAATATTTCAAAGTCCCATGCAGGCCAGAATTTTTTCTAAGTCTGACGCCTGGCCGAAAATTTTCAAAGTCCCATGCTGGCCAAAATTTTTTCTAAGTCTGATGCCTGGCTGAAAATTTTCAAAGTCCCATGCTGGCCAGAATTTTTTCTAAGTCTGACGCCTGCCTGAAAATTTTCAAAGTCCCATGCTGTCCAGAATTTTTTCAAAGTCCCATGCTGGCCAGATTTTTTTCTAAGTCTGACGCCTGCCTTAAATATTTCAAAGTCCCATGCTGGCCAGAATTTTTTCTAAGTCTGATGCCTGGCTGAAAATTTTCAAAGTCCCATGCTGTCCAGAATTTTTTCAAAGTCCCATGCTGGCCAGAATTTTTTCTAAGTCTGATGCCTGCCTGAAATATTTCAAAGTCCCATGCTGGCCAGAATTTTTTCTAAGTCTGACACCTGCCTGAAATATTTCAAAGTCCCATGCAGGCCAGAATTTTTTCTAAGTCTGACTCCTGGCCGAAAATTTTCAAAGTCCCATGCTGGCCAGAATTTTTTCTAAGTCTGACGCCTCTCCGAAAATTTTCAAAGTTCCACACCAATCTTTTCAATAGCCTGGGTTAAAAGGGTTGCAGTACCGCCGGCCACCATCTGGAGGCGCTGCAGATAGGGCACCCGGTTCCCTATCTGGGGGCCTTTCCACCCAAACCGCAAAATGGAGTTGTCACGATTTCAGAAGGGAGCAATTTCAGACGAGGCACCTCCAGGGCCGAACAAGGGAGGCTCACCAGACTTATGTCCGACAAAGAGGAGGGTTGGGGCGGCCTCCTTGGGCAGACGGCCTGCTCTCTGGCCTGGTTGTCAGATTTTTTCAAAGTCTGACGCCTGCCCAAAATATTTCAAAGTCCCACACCATTCATTTCAATAGCCTGGGTCACCAGGCCCGAAAATTTTCAAAGTCCAACGCCTGTCCGAAAATTTTCAAAGTCCCATGCTGGCCAGAATTTTCAAAGTCCCATGCTGGCCAGAATTTTTTCTAAGTCTGACGCTTGGCCAAAAATTTTCAAAGTCCCATGCTGGCCAGAATTTTTTCTAAGTCCCATGCTGGCCAGAATTTTTTTTCTAAGTCTGACGCCTGGCCGAAAATTTTCAAAGTCCCATGCTGGCCAGAATTTTTTCTGTCTGATGCCTGGCTGAAAATTTTCAAAGTCCCATGCTGGCCAGAATTTTTTCTAAGTCTGACGCCTGCCTGAAATATTTCAAAGTCCCATGCTGGCCAGAATTTTTTCTAAGTCTGATGCCTGGCTGAAAATTTTCAAAGTCCCATGCTGGCCAGAATTTTTTCTAAGTGATGCCTGGCTGAAAATTTTCAAAGTCCCATGCTGGCCAGAATTTTTTCTAAGTCTGACGCCTGCCTGAAATATTTCAAAGTCCCATGCAGGCCAGAATTTTTTCTAAGTCTGACGCCTGGCCGAAAATTTTCAAAGTCCCATGCTGGCCAGAATTTTTTCTAAGTCTGATGCCTGGCTGAAAATTTTCAAAGTCCCATGCTGGCCAGAATTTTTTCTAAGTCTGACGCCTGCCTGAAAATTTTCAAAGTCCCATGCTGTCCAGAATTTTTTCAAAGTCCCATGCTGGCCAGATTTTTTTCTAAGTCTGACGCCTGCCTTAAATATTTCAAAGTCCCATGCTGGCCAGAATTTTTTTCTAAGTTTGACGCCTGACCGAAAATTGTCAAAGTCCCATGCTGTCCAGAATTTTTTCAAAGTCCCATGCTGGCCAGAATTGTTTCTAAGTCTGACGCCTGCCTGAAATATTTCAAAGTCCCATGCTGGCCAGAATTTTTTCTAAGTCTGATGCCTGGCTGAAAATTTTCAAAGTCCCATGCTGGCCAGAATTTTTTCTAAGTCTGATGCCTGGCTGAAAATTTTCAAAGTCCCATGCTGGCCAGAATTTTTTCTAAGTCTGATGCCTGGCTGAAAATTTTCAAAGTCCCATGCTGGCCAGAATTTTTTCTAAGTCTGATGCCTGGCTGAAAATTTTCAAAGTCCCATGCTGTCCAGAATTTTTTCAAAGTCCCATGCTGGCCAGAATTTTTTCTAAGTCTGACGCCTGCCTGAAATATTTCAAAGTCCCATGCAGGCCAGAATTTTTTCTAAGTCTGACGCCTGGCCGAAAATTTTCAAAGTCCCATGCTGGCCAGAATTTTTTCTAAGTCTGATGCCTGGCTGAAAATTTTCAAAGTCCCATGCTGGCCAGAATTTTTTCTAAGTCTGACACCTGCCTGAAATATTTCAAAGTCCCATGCAGGCCAGAATTTTTTCTAAGTCTGACTCCTGGCCGAAAATCTTCAAAGTCCCATGCTGGCCAGAATTTTTTCTAAGTCTGACGCCTCTCCGAAAATTTTCAAAGTTCCACACCAATCTTTTCAATAGCCTGGGTTAAAAGGGTTGCAGTACCGCCGGCCACCATCTGGAGGCGCTGCAGATAGGGCACCCGGTTCCCTATCTGGGGGCCTTTCCACCCAAACCGCAAAATGGAGTTGTCACGATTTCAGAAGAGAGCAATTTCAGACGAGGCACCTCCAGGGCCGAACAAGGGAGGCTCACCAGACTTATGTCCGACAAAGAGGAGGGTTGGGGTGGCCTCCTTGGGCAGACGGCCTGCTCTCTGGCCTGGTTGTCAGATTTTTTCAAAGTCTGACGCCTGCCCAAAATATTTCAAAGTCCCACACCATTCATTTCAATAGCCTGGGTCACCAGGCCCGAAAATTTTCAAAGTCCAACGCCTGTCCGAAAATTTTCAAAGTCCCATGCTGGCCAGAATTTTCAAAGTCCCATGCTGGCCAGAATTTTTTCTAAGTCTGACGCTTGGCCAAAAATTTTCAAAGTCCCATGCTGTCCAGAATTTTTTCAAAGTCCCATGCTGGCCAGAATTTTTTCTAAGTCTGATGCCTGCCTGAAATATTTCAAAGTCCCATGCTGGCCAGAATTTTTTTCAAAGTCCCATGCTGGCCAGAATTTTTTCTAAGTCTGACGCTTGGCCAAAAATTTTCAAAGTCCCATGCTGGCCAGAATTTTTTCTAAGTCCCATGCTGGCCAGAATTTTTTCAAAGTCCCATGCTGGCCAGAATTTTTTCTAAGTCTGACGCCTGCCTGAAAATTTTCAAAGTCCCATGCTGTCCAGAATTTTTTCAAAGTCCCATGCTGGCCAGATTTTTTTCTAAGTCTGACGCCTGCCTTAAATATTTCAAAGTCCCATGCTGGCCAGAATTTTTTCTAAGTCTGACGCCTGGCCGAAAATTTTCAAAGTCCCATGCTGGCCAGAATTTTTTCTAAGTCTGATGCCTGGCTGAAAATTTTCAAAGTCCCATGCTGGCCAGAATTTTTTCTAAGTGATGCCTGGCTGAAAATTTTCAAAGTCCCATGCTGTCCAGAATTTTTTCAAAGTCCCATGCTGGCCAGAATTTTTTCTAAGTCTGACGCCTCTCCGAAAATTTTCAAAGTTCCACACCAATCTTTTCAATAGCCTGGGTTAAAAGGGTTGCAGTACCGCCGGCCACCATCTGGAGGCGCTGCAGATAGGGCACCCGGTTCCCTATCTGGGGGCCTTTCCACCCAAACCGCAAAATGGAGTTGTCACGATTTCAGAAGGGAGCAATTTCAGACGAGGCACCTCCAGGGCCGAACAAGGGAGGCTCACCAGACTTATGTCCGACAAAGAGGAGGGTTGGGGCGGCCTCCTTGGGCAGACGGCCTGCTCTCTGGCCTGGTTGTCAGATTTTTTCAAAGTCTGACGCCTGCCCAAAATATTTCAAAGTCCCACACCATTCATTTCAATAGCCTGGGTCACCAGGCCCGAAAATTTTCAAAGTCCAACGCCTGTCCGAAAATTTTCAAAGTCCCATGCTGGCCAGAATTTTCAAAGTCCCATGCTGGCCAGAATTTTTTCTAAGTCTGACGCCTGCCTGAAATATTTCAAAGTCCCATGCTGTCCAGAATTTTTTCAAAGTCCTATGCTGGCCAGAATTTTTTCTAAGTCTGACGCTTGGCCAAAAATTTTCAAAGTCCCATGCTGTCCAGAATTTTTTCAAAGTCCCATGCTGGCCAGAATTTTTTCTAAGTCTGACGCTTGGCCAAAAATTTTCAAAGTCCCATGCTGGCCAGAATTTTTTCTAAGTCCCATGCTGGCCAGAATTTTTTCAAAGTCCCATGCTGGCCAGAATTTTTTCTAAGTCTGACGCCTGCTTGAAAATTTTCAAAGTCCCATGCTGTCCAGAATTTTTTCAAAGTCCCATGCTGGCCAGAATTTTTTCTAAGTCTGATGCCTGCCTGAAATATTTCAAAGTCCCATGCTGGCCAGAATTTTTTCTAAGTCTGATGCCTGGCTGAAAATTTTCAAAGTCCCATGCTGTCCAGAATTTTTTCAAAGTCCCATGCTGGCCAGAATTTTTTCTAAGTCTGCCTGCCTGAAATATTTCAAAGTCCCATGCTGGCCAGAATTTTTTCTAAGTCTGATGCCTGGCTGAAAATTTTCAAAGTCCCATGCTGGCCAGAATTTTTTCTAAGTCTGATGCCTGGCTGAAAATTTTCAAAGTCCCATGCTGGCCAGAATTTTTTCTAAGTCTGACGCCTGCCTGAAAATTTTCAAAGTCCCATGCTGTCCAGAATTTTTTCAAAGTCCCATGCTGGCCAGATTTTTTTCTAAGTCTGACGCCTGCCTTAAATATTTCAAAGTCCCATGCTGGCCAGAATTTTTTTCTAAGTTTGACGCCTGACCGAAAATTGTCAAAGTCCCATGCTGTCCAGAATTTTTTCAAAGTCCCATGCTGGCCAGAATTGTTTCTAAGTCTGACGCCTGCCTGAAATATTTCAAAGTCCCATGCTGGCCAGAATTTTTTCTAAGTCTGATGCCTGGCTGAAAATTTTCAAAGTCCCATGCTGGCCAGAATTTTTTCTAAGTCTGATGCCTGGCTGAAAATTTTCAAAGTCCCATGCTGGCCAGAATTTTTTCTAAGTCTGATGCCTGGCTGAAAATTTTCAAAGTCCCATGCTGGCCAGAATTTTTTCTAAGTCTGATGCCTGGCTGAAAATTTTCAAAGTCCCATGCTGGCCAGAATTTTTTCTAAGTCTGATGCCTGGCTGAAAATTTTCAAAGTCCCATGCTGTCCAGAATTTTTTCAAAGTCCCATGCTGGCCAGAATTTTTTCTAAGTCTGACGCCTGCCTGAAATATTTCAAAGTCCCATGCAGGCCAGAATTTTTTCTAAGTCTGACGCCTGGCCGAAAATTTTCAAAGTCCCATGCTGGCCAGAATTTTTTCTAAGTCTGATGCCTGGCTGAAAATTTTCAAAGTCCCATGCTGGCCAGAATTTTTTCTAAGTCTGACACCTGCCTGAAATATTTCAAAGTCCCATGCAGGCCAGAATTTTTTCTAAGTCTGACTCCTGGCCGAAAATCTTCAAAGTCCCATGCTGGCCAGAATTTTTTCTAAGTCTGACGCCTCTCCGAAAATTTTCAAAGTTCCACACCAATCTTTTCAATAGCCTGGGTTAAAAGGGTTGCAGTACCGCCGGCCACCATCTGGAGGCGCTGCAGATAGGGCACCCGGTTCCCTATCTGGGGGCCTTTCCACCCAAACCGCAAAATGGAGTTGTCACGATTTCAGAAGGGAGCAATTTCAGACGAGGCACCTCCAGGGCCGAACAAGGGAGGCTCACCAGACTTATGTCCGACAAAGAGGAGGGTTGGGGTGGCCTCCTTGGGCAGACGGCCTGCTCTCTGGCCTGGTTGTCAGATTTTTTCAAAGTCTGACGCCTGCCCAAAATATTTCAAAGTCCCACACCATTCATTTCAATAGCCTGGGTCACCAGGCCCGAAAATTTTCAAAGTCCAACGCCTGTCCGAAAATTTTCAAAGTCCCATGCTGGCCAGAATTTTCAAAGTCCCATGCTGGCCAGAATTTTTTCTAAGTCTGACGCTTGGCCAAAAATTTTCAAAGTCCCATGCTGTCCAGAATTTTTTCAAAGTCCCATGCTGGCCAGAATTTTTTCTAAGTCTGATGCCTGCCTGAAATATTTCAAAGTCCCATGCTGGCCAGAATTTTTTTCAAAGTCCCATGCTGGCCAGAATTTTTTCTAAGTCTGACGCTTGGCCAAAAATTTTCAAAGTCCCATGCTGGCCAGAATTTTTTCTAAGTCCCATGCTGGCCAGAATTTTTTCAAAGTCCCATGCTGGCCAGAATTTTTTCTAAGTCTGACGCCTGCCTGAAAATTTTCAAAGTCCCATGCTGTCCAGAATTTTTTCAAAGTCCCATGCTGGCCAGATTTTTTTCTAAGTCTGACGCCTGCCTTAAATATTTCAAAGTCCCATGCTGGCCAGAATTTTTTCTAAGTCTGACGCCTGGCCGAAAATTTTCAAAGTCCCATGCTGGCCAGAATTTTTTCTAAGTCTGATGCCTGGCTGAAAATTTTCAAAGTCCCATGCTGGCCAGAATTTTTTCTAAGTGATGCCTGGCTGAAAATTTTCAAAGTCCCATGCTGTCCAGAATTTTTTCAAAGTCCCATGCTGGCCAGAATTTTTTCTAAGTCTGACGCCTCTCCGAAAATTTTCAAAGTTCCACACCAATCTTTTCAATAGCCTGGGTTAAAAGGGTTGCAGTACCGCCGGCCACCATCTGGAGGCGCTGCAGATAGGGCACCCGGTTCCCTATCTGGGGGCCTTTCCACCCAAACCGCAAAATGGAGTTGTCACGATTTCAGAAGGGAGCAATTTCAGACGAGGCACCTCCAGGGCCGAACAAGGGAGGCTCACCAGACTTATGTCCGACAAAGAGGAGGGTTGGGGCGGCCTCCTTGGGCAGACGGCCTGCTCTCTGGCCTGGTTGTCAGATTTTTTCAAAGTCTGACGCCTGCCCAAAATATTTCAAAGTCCCACACCATTCATTTCAATAGCCTGGGTCACCAGGCCCGAAAATTTTCAAAGTCCAACGCCTGTCCGAAAATTTTCAAAGTCCCATGCTGGCCAGAATTTTCAAAGTCCCATGCTGGCCAGAATTTTTTCTAAGTCTGACGCCTGCCTGAAATATTTCAAAGTCCCATGCTGTCCAGAATTTTTTCAAAGTCCTATGCTGGCCAGAATTTTTTCTAAGTCTGACGCTTGGCCAAAAATTTTCAAAGTCCCATGCTGTCCAGAATTTTTTCAAAGTCCCATGCTGGCCAGAATTTTTTCTAAGTCTGACGCTTGGCCAAAAATTTTCAAAGTCCCATGCTGGCCAGAATTTTTTCTAAGTCCCATGCTGGCCAGAATTTTTTCAAAGTCCCATGCTGGCCAGAATTTTTTCTAAGTCTGACGCCTGCTTGAAAATTTTCAAAGTGCCATGCTGTCCAGAATTTTTTCTAAGTCTGATGCCTGGCTGAAAATTTTCAAAGTCCCATGCTGGCCAGAATTTTTTCTAAGTCTGATGCCTGGCTGAAAATTTTCAAAGTCCCATGCTGGCCAGAATTTTTTCTAAGTCTGATGCCTGGCTGAAAATTTTCAAAGTCCCATGCTGGCCAGAATTTTTTCTAAGTCTGATGCCTGGCTGAAAATTTTCAAAGTCCCATGCTGGCCAGAATTGTTTCTAAGTCTGATGCCTGGCTGAAAATTTTCAAAGTCCCATGCTGGCCAGAATTTTTTCTAAGTCTGATGCCTGGCTGAAAATTTTCAAAGTCCCATGCTGGCCAGAATTTTTTCTAAGTCTGATGCCTGGCTGAAAATTTTCAAAGTCCCATGCTGTCCAGAATTTTTTCAAAGTCCCATGCTGGCCAGAATTTTTTCTAAGTCTGACGCCTGCCTGAAATATTTCAAAGTCCCATGCAGGCCAGAATTTTTTCTAAGTCTGACGCCTGGCCGAAAATTTTCAAAGTCCCATGCTGGCCAGAATTTTTTCTAAGTCTGATGCCTGGCTGAAAATTTTCAAAGTCCCATGCTGGCCAGAATTTTTTCTAAGTCTGACACCTGCCTGAAATATTTCAAAGTCCCATGCAGGCCAGAATTTTTTCTAAGTCTGACTCCTGGCCGAAAATCTTCAAAGTCCCATGCTGGCCAGAATTTTTTCTAAGTCTGACGCCTCTCCGAAAATTTTCAAAGTTCCACACCAATCTTTTCAATAGCCTGGGTTAAAAGGGTTGCAGTACCGCCGGCCACCATCTGGAGGCGCTGCAGATAGGGCACCCGGTTCCCTATCTGGGGGCCTTTCCACCCAAACCGCAAAATGGAGTTGTCACGATTTCAGAAGGGAGCAATTTCAGACGAGGCACCTCCAGGGCCGAACAAGGGAGGCTCACCAGACTTATGTCCGACAAAGAGGAGGGTTGGGGTGGCCTCCTTGGGCAGACGGCCTGCTCTCTGGCCTGGTTGTCAGATTTTTTCAAAGTCTGACGCCTGCCCAAAATATTTCAAAGTCCCACACCATTCATTTCAATAGCCTGGGTCACCAGGCCCGAAAATTTTCAAAGTCCAACGCCTGTCCGAAAATTTTCAAAGTCCCATGCTGGCCAGAATTTTCAAAGTCCCATGCTGGCCAGAATTTTTTCTAAGTCTGACGCTTGGCCAAAAATTTTCAAAGTCCCATGCTGTCCAGAATTTTTTCAAAGTCCCATGCTGGCCAGAATTTTTTCTAAGTCTGATGCCTGCCTGAAATATTTCAAAGTCCCATGCTGGCCAGAATTTTTTTCAAAGTCCCATGCTGGCCAGAATTTTTTCTAAGTCTGACGCTTGGCCAAAAATTTTCAAAGTCCCATGCTGGCCAGAATTTTTTCTAAGTCCCATGCTGGCCAGAATTTTTTCAAAGTCCCATGCTGGCCAGAATTTTTTCTAAGTCTGACGCCTGCCTGAAAATTTTCAAAGTCCCATGCTGTCCAGAATTTTTTCAAAGTCCCATGCTGGCCAGATTTTTTTCTAAGTCTGACGCCTGCCTTAAATATTTCAAAGTCCCATGCTGGCCAGAATTTTTTCTAAGTCTGACGCCTGGCCGAAAATTTTCAAAGTCCCATGCTGGCCAGAATTTTTTCTAAGTCTGATGCCTGGCTGAAAATTTTCAAAGTCCCATGCTGGCCAGAATTTTTTCTAAGTGATGCCTGGCTGAAAATTTTCAAAGTCCCATGCTGTCCAGAATTTTTTCAAAGTCCCATGCTGGCCAGAATTTTTTCTAAGTCTGACGCCTCTCCGAAAATTTTCAAAGTTCCACACCAATCTTTTCAATAGCCTGGGTTAAAAGGGTTGCAGTACCGCCGGCCACCATCTGGAGGCGCTGCAGATAGGGCACCCGGTTCCCTATCTGGGGGCCTTTCCACCCAAACCGCAAAATGGAGTTGTCACGATTTCAGAAGGGAGCAATTTCAGACGAGGCACCTCCAGGGCCGAACAAGGGAGGCTCACCAGACTTATGTCCGACAAAGAGGAGGGTTGGGGCGGCCTCCTTGGGCAGACGGCCTGCTCTCTGGCCTGGTTGTCAGATTTTTTCAAAGTCTGACGCCTGCCCAAAATATTTCAAAGTCCCACACCATTCATTTCAATAGCCTGGGTCACCAGGCCCGAAAATTTTCAAAGTCCAACGCCTGTCCGAAAATTTTCAAAGTCCCATGCTGGCCAGAATTTTCAAAGTCCCATGCTGGCCAGAATTTTTTCTAAGTCTGACGCCTGCCTGAAATATTTCAAAGTCCCATGCTGTCCAGAATTTTTTCAAAGTCCTATGCTGGCCAGAATTTTTTCTAAGTCTGACGCTTGGCCAAAAATTTTCAAAGTCCCATGCTGTCCAGAATTTTTTCAAAGTCCCATGCTGGCCAGAATTTTTTCTAAGTCTGACGCTTGGCCAAAAATTTTCAAAGTCCCATGCTGGCCAGAATTTTTTCTAAGTCCCATGCTGGCCAGAATTTTTTCAAAGTCCCATGCTGGCCAGAATTTTTTCTAAGTCTGACGCCTGCTTGAAAATTTTCAAAGTGCCATGCTGTCCAGAATTTTTTCAAAGTCCCATGCTGGCCAGAATTTTTTCTAAGTCTGATGCCTGCCTGAAATATTTCAAAGTCCCATGCTGGCCAGAATTTTTTCTAAGTCTGATGCCTGGCTGAAAATTTTCAAAGTCCCATGCTGTCCAGAATTTTTTCAAAGTCCCATGCTGGCCAGAATTTTTTCTAAGTCTGCCTGCCTGAAATATTTCAAAGTCCCATGCTGGCCAGAATTTTTTCTAAGTCTGATGCCTGGCTGAAAATTTTCAAAGTCCCATGCTGGCCAGAATTTTTTCTAAGTCTGATGCCTGGCTGAAAATTTTCAAAGTCCCATGCTGGCCAGAATTTTTTCTAAGTCTGACGCCTGCCTGAAAATTTTCAAAGTCCCATGCTGTCCAGAATTTTTTCAAAGTCCCATGCTGGCCAGATTTTTTTCTAAGTCTGACGCCTGCCTTAAATATTTCAAAGTCCCATGCTGGCCAGAATTTTTTTCTAAGTTTGACGCCTGACCGAAAATTGTCAAAGTCCCATGCTGGCCAGAATTTTTTCTAAGTCTGATGCCTGGCTGAAAATTTTCAAAGTCCCATGCTGGCCAGAATTTTTTCTAAGTCTGATGCCTGGCTGAAAATTTTCAAAGTCCCATGCTGGCCAGAATTTTTTCTAAGTCTGATGCCTGGCTGAAAATTTTCAAAGTCCCATGCTGTCCAGAATTTTTTCAAAGTCCCATGCTGGCCAGAATTTTTTCTAAGTCTGACGCCTGCCTGAAATATTTCAAAGTCCCATGCAGGCCAGAATTTTTTCTAAGTCTGACGCCTGGCCGAAAATTTTCAAAGTCCCATGCTGGCCAGAATTTTTTCTAAGTCTGATGCCTGGCTGAAAATTTTCAAAGTCCCATGCTGGCCAGAATTTTTTCTAAGTCTGACACCTGCCTGAAATATTTCAAAGTCCCATGCAGGCCAGAATTTTTTCTAAGTCTGACTCCTGGCCGAAAATCTTCAAAGTCCCATGCTGGCCAGAATTTTTTCTAAGTCTGACGCCTCTCCGAAAATTTTCAAAGTTCCACACCAATCTTTTCAATAGCCTGGGTTAAAAGGGTTGCAGTACCGCCGGCCACCATCTGGAGGCGCTGCAGATAGGGCACCCGGTTCCCTATCTGGGGGCCTTTCCACCCAAACCGCAAAATGGAGTTGTCACGATTTCAGAAGGGAGCAATTTCAGACGAGGCACCTCCAGGGCCGAACAAGGGAGGCTCACCAGACTTATGTCCGACAAAGAGGAGGGTTGGGGTGGCCTCCTTGGGCAGACGGCCTGCTCTCTGGCCTGGTTGTCAGATTTTTTCAAAGTCTGACGCCTGCCCAAAATATTTCAAAGTCCCACACCATTCATTTCAATAGCCTGGGTCACCAGGCCCGAAAATTTTCAAAGTCCAACGCCTGTCCGAAAATTTTCAAAGTCCCATGCTGGCCAGAATTTTCAAAGTCCCATGCTGGCCAGAATTTTTTCTAAGTCTGACGCTTGGCCAAAAATTTTCAAAGTCCCATGCTGTCCAGAATTTTTTCAAAGTCCCATGCTGGCCAGAATTTTTTCTAAGTCTGATGCCTGCCTGAAATATTTCAAAGTCCCATGCTGGCCAGAATTTTTTTCAAAGTCCCATGCTGGCCAGAATTTTTTCTAAGTCTGACGCTTGGCCAAAAATTTTCAAAGTCCCATGCTGGCCAGAATTTTTTCTAAGTCCCATGCTGGCCAGAATTTTTTCAAAGTCCCATGCTGGCCAGAATTTTTTCTAAGTCTGACGCCTGCCTGAAAATTTTCAAAGTCCCATGCTGTCCAGAATTTTTTCAAAGTCCCATGCTGGCCAGATTTTTTTCTAAGTCTGACGCCTGCCTTAAATATTTCAAAGTCCCATGCTGGCCAGAATTTTTTCTAAGTCTGACGCCTGGCCGAAAATTTTCAAAGTCCCATGCTGGCCAGAATTTTTTCTAAGTCTGATGCCTGGCTGAAAATTTTCAAAGTCCCATGCTGGCCAGAATTTTTTCTAAGTGATGCCTGGCTGAAAATTTTCAAAGTCCCATGCTGTCCAGAATTTTTTCAAAGTCCCATGCTGGCCAGAATTTTTTCTAAGTCTGACGCCTCTCCGAAAATTTTCAAAGTTCCACACCAATCTTTTCAATAGCCTGGGTTAAAAGGGTTGCAGTACCGCCGGCCACCATCTGGAGGCGCTGCAGATAGGGCACCCGGTTCCCTATCTGGGGGCCTTTCCACCCAAACCGCAAAATGGAGTTGTCACGATTTCAGAAGGGAGCAATTTCAGACGAGGCACCTCCAGGGCCGAACAAGGGAGGCTCACCAGACTTATGTCCGACAAAGAGGAGGGTTGGGGCGGCCTCCTTGGGCAGACGGCCTGCTCTCTGGCCTGGTTGTCAGATTTTTTCAAAGTCTGACGCCTGCCCAAAATATTTCAAAGTCCCACACCATTCATTTCAATAGCCTGGGTCACCAGGCCCGAAAATTTTCAAAGTCCAACGCCTGTCCGAAAATTTTCAAAGTCCCATGCTGGCCAGAATTTTCAAAGTCCCATGCTGGCCAGAATTTTTTCTAAGTCTGACGCCTGCCTGAAATATTTCAAAGTCCCATGCTGTCCAGAATTTTTTCAAAGTCCTATGCTGGCCAGAATTTTTTCTAAGTCTGACGCTTGGCCAAAAATTTTCAAAGTCCCATGCTGTCCAGAATTTTTTCAAAGTCCCATGCTGGCCAGAATTTTTTCTAAGTCTGACGCTTGGCCAAAAATTTTCAAAGTCCCATGCTGGCCAGAATTTTTTCTAAGTCCCATGCTGGCCAGAATTTTTTCAAAGTCCCATGCTGGCCAGAATTTTTTCTAAGTCTGACGCCTGCTTGAAAATTTTCAAAGTCCCATGCTGTCCAGAATTTTTTCAAAGTCCCATGCTGGCCAGAATTTTTTCTAAGTCTGCCTGCCTGAAATATTTCAAAGTCCCATGCTGGCCAGAATTTTTTCTAAGTCTGATGCCTGGCTGAAAATTTTCAAAGTCCCATGCTGGCCAGAATTTTTTCTAAGTCTGATGCCTGGCTGAAAATTTTCAAAGTCCCATGCTGGCCAGAATTTTTTCTAAGTCTGACGCCTGGCCGAAAATTTTCAAAGTCCCATGCTGGCCAGACTTTTTTCTAAGTCTGATGCCTGGCTGAAAATTTTCAAAGTCCCATGCTGGCCAGAATTTTTTCTAAGTCCCATGCTGGCCAGAATTTTTTCTAAGTCTAATGCCTGGCTGAAAATTTTCAAAGTCCCATGCTGGCCAGAATTTTTTCTAAGTCCCATGCTGGCCAGAATTTTTTCTAAGTCTGATGCCTGGCTGAAAATTTTCAAAGTCCCATGCTGGCCAGAATTTTTTCTAAGTCTGACGCCTGGCCGAAAATTTTCAAAGTCCCATGCTGGTCAGAATTTTTTTCTAAGTCTGACGCCTGGCTGAAAATTTTCAAAGTCCCATGCTGGCCAGACTTTTTTCTAAGTCTGATGCCTGGCTGAAAATTTTCAAAGTCCCATGCTGGCCAGAATTTTTTCTAAGTCCCATGCTGGCCAGAATTTTTTCTAAGTCTGATGCCTGGCTGAAAATTTTCAAAGTCCCATGCTGGCCAGAATTTTTTCTAAGTCTGATGCCTGGCTGAAAATTTTCAGTCCCATGCTGTCCAGAATTTTTTCTAAGTCTGATGCCTGCCTGAAATATTTCAAAGTCCCATGCTGGCCAGAATTTTTTCTAAGTCTGATGCCTGGCTGAAAATTTTCAAAGTCCCATGATGGCCAGAATTTTTTCTGTCTGATGCCTGGCTGAAAATTTTCAAAGTCCCATGCTGTCCAGAATTTTTTCAAAGTCCCATGCTGGCCAGAATTTTTTCTAAGTCTGATGCCTGCCTGAAATATTTCAAAGTCCCATGCTGGCCAGAATTTTTTCTAAGTCTGATGCCTGGCTGAAAATTTTCAAAGTCCCATGCTGTCCAGAATTTTTTCAAAGTCCCATGCTGGCCAGAATTTTTTCTAAGTCCCATGCTGGCCAGAATTTTTTCTAAGTCTGATGCCTGGCTGAAAATTTTCAAAGTCCCATGCTGGCCAGAATTTTTTCTAAGTCTGACGCCTGCCTGAAATATTTCAAAGTCCCATGCTGGCCAGAATTTTTTCTAAGTCTGATGCCTGGCTGAAAATTTTCAAAGTCCCATGCTGGCCAGAATTTTTTCTAAGTCTGACGCCTGCCTGAAATATTTCAAAGTCCCATGCAGGCCAGAATTTGTTCTAAGTCTGACGCCTGGCCGAAAATTTTCAAAGTCCCATGCTGGCCAGAATTTTTTCTAAGTCTGATGCCTGGCTGAAAATTTTCAAAGTCCCATGCTGGCCAGAATTTTTTCTAAGTCTGACGCCCGCCTGAAAATTTTCAGTCCCATGCTGTCCAGAATTTTTTCAAATTCCCATGCTGGCCAGATTTTTTTCTAAGTCTGACGCCTGCCTTAAATATTTCAAAGTCCCATGCTGGCCAGAATTGTTTTCTAAGTCTGACGCCTGGCCGAAAATTTTCAAAGTCCCATGCTGGCCAGAATTTTTTCTAAGTCTGATGCCTGGCTGAAAATTTTCAAATTCCCATGCTGGCCAGAATTTTTTCTAAGTCTGATGCCTGGCTGAAAATTTTCAAAGTCCCATGCTGTCCAGAATTTTTTCAAAGTCCCATGCTGGCCAGAATTTTTTCTAAGTCTGACTCCTGGCCGAAAATTTTCAAAGTCCCATGCTGGCCAGAATTTTTTCTAAGTCTGACGCCTCTCCGAAAATTTTCAAAGTTCCACACCAATCTTTTCAATAGCCTGGGTTAAAAGGGTTGCAGTACCGCCGGCCACCATCTGGAGGCGCTGCAGATAGGGCACCCGGTTCCCTATCTGGGGGCCTTTCCACCCAAACCGCAAAATGGAGTTGTCACGATTTCAGAAGGGAGCAATTTCAGACGAGGCACCTCCAGGGCCGAACAAGGGAGGCTCACCAGACTTATGTCCGACAAAGAGGAGGGTTGGGGCGGCCTCCTTGGGCAGACGGCCTGCTCTCTGGCCTGGTTGTCAGATTTTTTCAAAGTCTGACGCCTGCCCAAAATATTTCAAAGTCCCACACCATTCATTTCAATAGCCTGGGTCACCAGGCCCGAAAATTTTCAAAGTCCAACGCCTGTCCGAAAATTTTCAAAGTCCCATGCTGGCCAGAATTTTCAAAGTCCCATGCTGGCCAGAATTTTTTCTAAGTCTGACGCCTGCCTGAAATATTTCAAAGTCCCATGCTGTCCAGAATTTTTTCAAAGTCCTATGCTGGCCAGAATTTTTTCTAAGTCTGACGCTTGGCCAAAAATTTTCAAAGTCCCATGCTGTCCAGAATTTTTTCAAAGTCCCATGCTGGCCAGAATTTTTTCTAAGTCTGACGCTTGGCCAAAAATTTTCAAAGTCCCATGCTGGCCAGAATTTTTTCTAAGTCCCATGCTGGCCAGAATTTTTTCAAAGTCCCATGCTGGCCAGAATTTTTTCTAAGTCTGACGCCTGCTTGAAAATTTTCAAAGTCCCATGCTGTCCAGAATTTTTTCAAAGTCCCATGCTGGCCAGATTTTTTTCTAAGTCTGACGCCTGCCTTAAATATTTCAAAGTCCCATGCTGGCCAGAATTTTTTCTAAGTCTGACGCCTGGCCGAAAATTTTCAAAGTCCCATGCTGGCCAGAATTTTTTTCTAAGTCTGACGCCTGGCCGAAAATTTTCAAAGTCCCATGCTGGCCAGAATTTTTTCTAAGTCTGATGCCTGGCTGAAAATTTTCAAAGTCCCATGCTGTCCAGAATTTTTTCAAAGTCCCATGCTGGCCAGAATTTTTTCTAAGTCTGATGCCTGGCTGAAAATTTTCAAAGTCCCATGCTGTCCAGAATTTTTTCAAAGTCCCATGCTGGCCAGAATTTTTTCTAAGTCTGATGCCTGCCTGAAATATTTCAAAGTCCCATGCTGGCCAGAATTTTTTCTAAGTCTGATGCCTGGCTGAAAATTTTCAAAGTCCCATGCTGGCCAGAATTTTTTCTAAGTCTGATGCCTGGCTGAAAATTTTCAAAGTCCCATGCTGGCCAGAATTTTTTCTAAGTCTGACGCCTGCCTGAAATATTTCAAAGTCCCATGCAGGCCAGAATTTTTTCTAAGTCTGACGCCTGGCCGAAAATTTTCAAAGTCCCATGCTGGCCAGAATTTTTTCTAAGTCTGATGCCTGGCTGAAAATTTTCAAAGTCCCATGCTGGCCAGAATTTTTTCTAAGTCTGATGCCTGGCTGAAAATTTTCAAAGTCCCATGCTGGCCAGAATTTTTTCAAAGTCCCATGCTGGCCAGATTTTTTTCTAAGTCTGACGCCTGCCTTAAATATTTCAAAGTCCCATGCTGGCCAGAATTTTTTCTAAGTCTGACTCCTGGCCGAAAATTTTCAAAGTCCCATGCTGGCCAGAATTTTTTCTAAGTCTGACGCCTCTCCGAAAATTTTCAAAGTTCCACACCAATCTTTTCAATAGCCTGGGTTAAAAGGGTTGCAGTACCGCCGGCCACCATCTGGAGGCGCTGCAGATAGGGCACCCGGTTCCCTATCTGGGGGCCTTTCCACCCAAACCGCAAAATGGAGTTGTCACGATTTCAGAAGGGAGCAATTTCAGACGAGGCACCTCCAGGGCCGAACAAGGGAGGCTCACCAGACTTATGTCCGACAAAGAGGAGGGTTGGGGCGGCCTCCTTGGGCAGACGGCCTGCTCTCTGGCCTGGTTGTCAGATTTTTTCAAAGTCTGACGCCTGCCCAAAATATTTCAAAGTCCCACACCATTCATTTCAATAGCCTGGGTCACCAGGCCCGAAAATTTTCAAAGTCCAACGCCTGTCCGAAAATTTTCAAAGTCCCATGCTGGCCAGAATTTTCAAAGTCCCATGCTGGCCAGAATTTTTTCTAAGTCTGACGCCTGCCTGAAATATTTCAAAGTCCCATGCTGTCCAGAATTTTTTCAAAGTCCTATGCTGGCCAGAATTTTTTCTAAGTCTGACGCGTAGCCAAAAATTTTCAAAGTCCCATGCTGTCCAGAATTTTTTCAAAGTCCCATGCTGGCCAGAATTTTTTCTAAGTCTGACGCTTGGCCAAAAATTTTCAAAGTCCCATGCTGGCCAGAATTTTTTCTAAGTCCCATGCTGGCCAGAATTTTTTCAAAGTCCCATGCTGGCCAGAATTTTTTCTAAGTCTGACGCTTGCTTGAAAATTTTCAAAGTCCCATGCTGTCCAGAATTTTTTCAAAGTCCCATGCTGGCCAGATTTTTTTCTAAGTCTGACGCCTGCCTTAAATATTTCAAAGTCCCATGCTGGCCAGAATTTTTTCTAAGTCTGACGCCTGGCCGAAAATTTTCAAAGTCCCATGCTGGCCAGAATTTTTTTCTAAGTCTGACGCCTGGCCGAAAATTTTCAAAGTCCCATGCTGGCCAGAATTTTTTCTAAGTCTGATGCCTGGCTGAAAATTTTCAAAGTCCCATGCTGTCCAGAATTTTTTCAAAGTCCCATGCTGGCCAGAATTTTTTCTAAGTCTGATGCCTGCCTGAAATATTTCAAAGTCCCATGCTGGCCAGAATTTTTTCTAAGTCTGATGCCTGGCTGAAAATGTTCAAAGTCCCATGCTGTCCAGAATTTTTTCAAAGTCCCATGCTGGCCAGAATTTTTTCTAAGTCTGATGCCTGCCTGAAATATTTCAAAGTCCCATGCTGGCCAGAATTTTTTCTAAGTCTGATGCCTGGCTGAAAATTTTCAAAGTCCCATGCTGGCCAGAATTTTTTCTAAGTCTGATGCCTGGCTGAAAATTTTCAAAGTCCCATGCTGGCCAGAATTTTTTCTAAGTCTGACGCCTGCCTGAAATATTTCAAAGTCCCATGCAGGCCAGAATTTTTTCTAAGTCTGATGCCTGGCTGAAAATTTTCAAAGTCCCATGCTGGCCAGAATTTTTTCTAAGTCTGATGCCTGCCTGAAATATTTCAAAGTCCCATGCTGGCCAGAATTTTTTCTAAGTCTGACGCCTGCTTGAAAATTTTCAAAGTCCCATGCTGGCCAGAATTTTTTCTAAGTCTGACGCCTGGCCGAAAATTTTCAAAGTCCCATGCTGGCCAGACTTTTTTCTAAGTCTGATGCCTGGCTGAAAATTTTCAAAGTCCCATGCTGGCCAGAATTTTTTCTAAGTCCCATGCTGGCCAGAATTTTTTCTAAGTCTAATGCCTGGCTGAAAATTTTCAAAGTCCCATGCTGGCCAGAATTTTTTCTAAGTCCCATGCTGGCCAGAATTTTTTCTAAGTCTGATGCCTGGCTGAAAATTTTCAAAGTCCCATGCTGGCCAGAATTTTTTCTAAGTCTGACGCTTGGCCGAAAATTTTCAAAGTCCCATGCTGGTCAGAATTTTTTTCTAAGTCTGACGCCTGGCTGAAAATTTTCAAAGTCCCATGCTGGCCAGACTTTTTTCTAAGTCTGATGCCTGGCTGAAAATTTTCAAAGTCCCATGCTGGCCAGAATTTTTTCTAAGTCCCATGCTGGCCAGAATTTTTTCTAAGTCTGATGCCTGGCTGAAAATTTTCAAAGTCCCATGCTGGCCAGAATTTTTTCTAAGTCTGATGCCTGGCTGAAAATTTTCAGTCCCATGCTGTCCAGAATTTTTTCTAAGTCTGATGCCTGCCTGAAATATTTCAAAGTCCCATGCTGGCCAGAATTTTTTCTAAGTCTGATGCCTGGCTGAAAATTTTCAAAGTCCCATGATGGCCAGAATTTTTTCTGTCTGATGCCTGGCTGAAAATTTTCAAAGTCCCATGCTGTCCAGAATTTTTTCAAAGTCCCATGCTGGCCAGAATTTTTTCTAAGTCTGATGCCTGCCTGAAATATTTCAAAGTCCCATGCTGGCCAGAATTTTTTCTAAGTCTGATGCCTGGCTGAAAATTTTCAGTCCCATGCTGTCCAGAATTTTTTCAAATTCCCATGCTGGCCAGATTTTTTTCTAAGTCTGACGCCTGCCTTAAATATTTCAAAGTCCCATGCTGGCCAGAATTGTTTTCTAAGTCTGACGCCTGGCCGAAAATTTTCAAAGTCCCATGCTGGCCAGAATTTTTTCTAAGTCTGATGCCTGGCTGAAAATTTTCAAATTCCCATGCTGGCCAGAATTTTTTCTAAGTCTGATGCCTGGCTGAAAATTTTCAAAGTCCCATGCTGTCCAGAATTTTTTCAAAGTCCCATGCTGGCCAGAATTTTTTCTAAGTCTGACTCCTGGCCGAAAATTTTCAAAGTCCCATGCTGGCCAGAATTTTTTCTAAGTCTGACGCCTCTCCGAAAATTTTCAAAGTTCCACACCAATCTTTTCAATAGCCTGGGTTAAAAGTGTTGCAGTACCGCCGGCCACCATCTGGAGGCGCTGCAGATAGGGCACCCGGTTCCCTATCTGGGGGCCTTTCCACCCAAACCGCAAAATGGAGTTGTCACGATTTCAGAAGGGAGCAATTTCAGACGAGGCACCTCCAGGGCCGAACAAGGGAGGCTCACCAGACTTATGTCCGACAAAGAGGAGGGTTGGGGCGGCCTCCTTGGGCAGACGGCCTGCTCTCTGGCCTGGTTGTCAGATTTTTTCAAAGTCTGACGCCTGCCCAAAATATTTCAAAGTCCCACACCATTCATTTCAATAGCCTGGGTCACCAGGCCCGAAAATTTTCAAAGTCCAACGCCTGTCCGAAAATTTTCAAAGTCCCATGCTGGCCAGAATTTTCAAAGTCCCATGCTGGCCAGAATTTTTTCTAAGTCTGACGCCTGCCTGAAATATTTCAAAGTCCCATGCTGTCCAGAATTTTTTCAAAGTCCTATGCTGGCCAGAATTTTTTCTAAGTCTGACGCTTGGCCAAAAATTTTCAAAGTCCCATGCTGTCCAGAATTTTTTCAAAGTCCCATGCTGGCCAGAATTTTTTCTAAGTCTGACGCTTGGCCAAAAATTTTCAAAGTCCCATGCTGGCCAGAATTTTTTCTAAGTCCCATGCTGGCCAGAATTTTTTCAAAGTCCCATGCTGGCCAGAATTTTTTCTAAGTCTGACGCCTGCTTGAAAATTTTCAAAGTCCCATGCTGTCCAGAATTTTTTCAAAGTCCCATGCTGGCCAGATTTTTTTCTAAGTCTGACGCCTGCCTTAAATATTTCAAAGTCCCATGCTGGCCAGAATTTTTTCTAAGTCTGACGCCTGGCCGAAAATTTTCAAAGTCCCATGCTGGCCAGAATTTTTTTCTAAGTCTGACGCCTGGCCGAAAATTTTCAAAGTCCCATGCTGGCCAGAATTTTTTCTAAGTCTGATGCCTGGCTGAAAATTTTCAAAGTCCCATGCTGTCCAGAATTTTTTCAAAGTCCCATGCTGGCCAGAATTTTTTCTAAGTCTGATGCCTGGCTGAAAATTTTCAAAGTCCCATGCTGTCCAGAATTTTTTCAAAGTCCCATGCTGGCCAGAATTTTTTCTAAGTCTGATGCCTGCCTGAAATATTTCAAAGTCCCATGCTGGCCAGAATTTTTTCTAAGTCTGATGCCTGGCTGAAAATTTTCAAAGTCCCATGCTGGCCAGAATTTTTTCTAAGTCTGATGCCTGGCTGAAAATTTTCAAAGTCCCATGCTGGCCAGAATTTTTTCTAAGTCTGACGCCTGCCTGAAATATTTCAAAGTCCCATGCAGGCCAGAATTTTTTCTAAGTCTGACGCCTGGCCGAAAATTTTCAAAGTCCCATGCTGGCCAGAATTTTTTCTAAGTCTGATGCCTGGCTGAAAATTTTCAAAGTCCCATGCTGGCCAGAATTTTTTCTAAGTCTGATGCCTGGCTGAAAATTTTCAAAGTCCCATGCTGGCCAGAATTTTTTCAAAGTCCCATGCTGGCCAGATTTTTTTCTAAGTCTGACGCCTGCCTTAAATATTTCAAAGTCCCATGCTGGCCAGAATTTTTTCTAAGTCTGACTCCTGGCCGAAAATTTTCAAAGTCCCATGCTGGCCAGAATTTTTTCTAAGTCTGACGCCTCTCCGAAAATTTTCAAAGTTCCACACCAATCTTTTCAATAGCCTGGGTTAAAAGGGTTGCAGTACCGCCGGCCACCATCTGGAGGCGCTGCAGATAGGGCACCCGGTTCCCTATCTGGGGGCCTTTCCACCCAAACCGCAAAATGGAGTTGTCACGATTTCAGAAGGGAGCAATTTCAGACGAGGCACCTCCAGGGCCGAACAAGGGAGGCTCACCAGACTTATGTCCGACAAAGAGGAGGGTTGGGGCGGCCTCCTTGGGCAGACGGCCTGCTCTCTGGCCTGGTTGTCAGATTTTTTCAAAGTCTGACGCCTGCCCAAAATATTTCAAAGTCCCACACCATTCATTTCAATAGCCTGGGTCACCAGGCCCGAAAATTTTCAAAGTCCAACGCCTGTCCGAAAATTTTCAAAGTCCCATGCTGGCCAGAATTTTCAAAGTCCCATGCTGGCCAGAATTTTTTCTAAGTCTGACGCCTGCCTGAAATATTTCAAAGTCCCATGCTGTCCAGAATTTTTTCAAAGTCCTATGCTGGCCAGAATTTTTTCTAAGTCTGACGCTTGGCCAAAAATTTTCAAAGTCCCATGCTGTCCAGAATTTTTTCAAAGTCCCATGCTGGCCAGAATTTTTTCTAAGTCTGATGCTTGGCCAAAAATTTTCAAAGTCCCATGCTGGCCAGAATTTTTTCTAAGTCCCATGCTGGCCAGAATTTTTTCAAAGTCCCATGCTGGCCAGAATTTTTTCTAAGTCTGACGCCTGCTTGAAAATTTTCAAAGTCCCATGCTGTCCAGAATTTTTTCAAAGTCCCATGCTGGCCAGATTTTTTTCTAAGTCTGACGCCTGCCTTAAATATTTCAAAGTCCCATGCTGGCCAGAATTTTTTCTAAGTCTGACGCCTGGCCGAAAATTTTCAAAGTCCCATGCTGGCCAGAATTTTTTTCTAAGTCTGACGCCTGGCCGAAAATTTTCAAAGTCCCATGCTGGCCAGAATTTTTTCTAAGTCTGATGCCTGGCTGAAAATTTTCAAAGTCCCATGCTGTCCAGAATTTTTTCAAAGTCCCATGCTGGCCAGAATTTTTTCTAAGTCTGATGCCTGCCTGAAATATTTCAAAGTCCCATGCTGGCCAGAATTTTTTCTAAGTCTGATGCCTGGCTGAAAATTTTCAAAGTCCCATGCTGTCCAGAATTTTTTCAAAGTCCCATGCTGGCCAGAATTTTTTCTAAGTCTGATGCCTGCCTGAAATATTTCAAAGTCCCATGCTGGCCAGAATTTTTTCTAAGTCTGATGCCTGGCTGAAAATTTTCAAAGTCCCATGCTGGCCAGAATTTTTTCTAAGTCTGATGCCTGGCTGAAAATTTTCAAAGTCCCATGCTGGCCAGAATTTTTTCTAAGTCTGACGCCTGCCTGAAATATTTCAAAGTCCCATGCAGGCCAGAATTTTTTCTAAGTCTGACGCCTGGCCGAAAATTTTCAAAGTCCCATGCTGGCCAGAATTTTTTCTAAGTCTGATGCCTGGCTGAAAATTTTCAAAGTCCCATGCTGGCCAGAATTTTTTCTAAGTCTGATGCCTGCCTGAAATATTTCAAAGTCCCATGCTGGCCAGAATTTTTTCTAAGTCTGACGCCTGCTTGAAAATTTTCAAAGTCCCATGCTGTCCAGAATTTTTTCAAAGTCCCATGCTGGCCAGATTTTTTTCTAAGTCTGACGCCTGCCTTAAATATTTCAAAGTCCCATGCTGGCCAGAATTTTTTCTAAGTCTGACGCCTGGCCGAAAATTTTCAAAGTCCCATGCTGGCCAGAATTTTTTTCTAAGTCTGACGCCTGGCCGAAAATTTTCAAAGTCCCATGCTGGCCAGAATTTTTTCTAAGTCTGATGCCTGGCTGAAAATTTTCAAAGTCCCATGCTGTCCAGAATTTTTTCAAAGTCCCATGCTGGCCAGAATTTTTTCTAAGTCTGATGCCTGCCTGAAATATTTCAAAGTCCCATGCTGGCCAGAATTTTTTCTAAGTCTGATGCCTGGCTGAAAATTTTCAAAGTCCCATGCTGTCCAGAATTTTTTCAAAGTCCCATGCTGGCCAGAATTTTTTCTAAGTCTGATGCCTGCCTGAAATATTTCAAAGTCCCATGCTGGCCAGAATTTTTTCTAAGTCTGATGCCTGGCTGAAAATTTTCAAAGTCCCATGCTGGCCAGAATTTTTTCTAAGTCTGATGCCTGGCTGAAAATTTTCAAAGTCCCATGCTGGCCAGAATTTTTTCTAAGTCTGACGCCTGCCTGAAATATTTCAAAGTCCCATGCAGGCCAGAATTTTTTCTAAGTCTGACGCCTGGCCGAAAATTTTCAAAGTCCCATGCTGGCCAGAATTTTTTCTAAGTCTGATGCCTGGCTGAAAATTTTCAAAGTCCCATGCTGGCCAGAATTTTTTCTAAGTCTGATGCCTGCCTGAAATATTTCAAAGTCCCATGCTGGCCAGAATTTTTTCTAAGTCTGATGCCTGGCTGAAAATTTTCAAAGTCCCATGCTGGCCAGAATTTTTTCTAAGTCTGATGCCTGGCTGAAAATTTTCAAAGTCCCATGCTGGCCAGAATTTTTTCTAAGTCTGACGCCTGCCTGAAATATTTCAAAGTCCCATGCAGGCCAGAATTTTTTCTAAGTCTGACGCCTGGCCGAAAATTTTCAAAGTCCCATGCTGGCCAGAATTTTTTCTAAGTCTGATGCCTGGCTGAAAATTTTCAAAGTCCCATGCTGGCCAGAATTTTTTCTAAGTCTGACGCCTGCCTGAAAATTTTCAAAGTCCCATGCTGTCCAGAATTTTTTCAAAGTCCCATGCTGGCCAGATTTTTTTCTAAGTCTGACGCCTGCCTTAAATATTTCAAAGTCCCATGCTGGCCAGAATTTTTTCTAAGTCTGACTCCTGGCCGAAAATTTTCAAAGTCCCATGCTGGCCAGAATTTTTTCTAAGTCTGACGCCTCTCCGAAAATTTTCAAAGTTCCACACCAATCTTTTCAATAGCCTGGGTTAAAAGGGTTGCAGTACCGCCGGCCACCATCTGGAGGCGCTGCAGATAGGGCACCCGGTTCCCTATCTGGGGGCCTTTCCACCCAAACCGCAAAATGGAGTTGTCACGATTTCAGAAGGGAGCAATTTCAGACGAGGCACCTCCAGGGCCGAACAAGGGAGGCTCACCAGACTTATGTCCGACAAAGAGGAGGGTTGGGGCGGCCTCCTTGGGCAGACGGCCTGCTCTCTGGCCTGGTTGTCAGATTTTTTCAAAGTCTGACGCCTGCCCAAAATATTTCAAAGTCCCACACCATTCATTTCAATAGCCTGGGTCACCAGGCCCGAAAATTTTCAAAGTCCAACGCCTGTCCGAAAATTTTCAAAGTCCCATGCTGGCCAGAATTTTCAAAGTCCCATGCTGGCCAGAATTTTTTCTAAGTCTGACGCCTGCCTGAAATATTTCAAAGTCCCATGCTGTCCAGAATTTTTTCAAAGTCCTATGCTGGCCAGAATTTTTTCTAAGTCTGACGCTTGGCCAAAAATTTTCAAAGTCCCATGCTGTCCAGAATTTTTTCAAAGTCCCATGCTGGCCAGAATTTTTTCTAAGTCTGACGCTTGGCCAAAAATTTTCAAAGTCCCATGCTGGCCAGAATTTTTTCTAAGTCCCATGCTGGCCAGAATTTTTTCAAAGTCCCATGCTGGCCAGAATTTTTTCTAAGTCTGACGCTTGCTTGAAAATTTTCAAAGTCCCATGCTGTCCAGAATTTTTTCAAAGTCCCATGCTGGCCAGATTTTTTTCTAAGTCTGACGCCTGCCTTAAATATTTCAAAGTCCCATGCTGGCCAGAATTTTTTCTAAGTCTGACGCCTGGCCGAAAATTTTCAAAGTCCCATGCTGGCCAGAATTTTTTTCTAAGTCTGACGCCTGGCCGAAAATTTTCAAAGTCCCATGCTGGCCAGAATTTTTTCTAAGTCTGATGCCTGGCTGAAAATTTTCAAAGTCCCATGCTGTCCAGAATTTTTTCAAAGTCCCATGCTGGCCAGAATTTTTTCTAAGTCTGATGCCTGCCTGAAATATTTCAAAGTCCCATGCTGGCCAGAATTTTTTCTAAGTCTGATGCCTGGCTGAAAATTTTCAAAGTCCCATGCTGTCCAGAATTTTTTCAAAGTCCCATGCTGGCCAGAATTTTTTCTAAGTCTGATGCCTGCCTGAAATATTTCAAAGTCCCATGCTGGCCAGAATTTTTTCTAAGTCTGATGCCTGGCTGAAAATTTTCAAAGTCCCATGCTGGCCAGAATTTTTTCTAAGTCTGATGCCTGGCTGAAAATTTTCAAAGTCCCATGCTGGCCAGAATTTTTTCTAAGTCTGACGCCTGCCTGAAATATTTCAAAGTCCCATGCAGGCCAGAATTTTTTCTAAGTCTGATGCCTGGCTGAAAATTTTCAAAGTCCCATGCTGGCCAGAATTTTTTCTAAGTCTGATGCCTGCCTGAAATATTTCAAAGTCCCATGCTGGCCAGAATTTTTTCTAAGTCTGACGCCTGCTTGAAAATTTTCAAAGTCCCATGCTGGCCAGAATTTTTTCTAAGTCTGACGCCTGGCCGAAAATTTTCAAAGTCCCATGCTGGCCAGACTTTTTTCTAAGTCTGATGCCTGGCTGAAAATTTTCAAAGTCCCATGCTGGCCAGAATTTTTTCTAAGTCCCATGCTGGCCAGAATTTTTTCTAAGTCTGATGCCTGGCTGAAAATTTTCAAAGTCCCATGCTGGCCAGAATTTTTTCTAAGTCTGACGCCTGGCCGAAAATTTTCAAAGTCCCATGCTGGTCAGAATTTTTTTCTAAGTCTGACGCCTGGCTGAAAATTTTCAAAGTCCCATGCTGGCCAGACTTTTTTCTAAGTCTGATGCCTGGCTGAAAATTTTCAAAGTCCCATGCTGGCCAGAATTTTTTCTAAGTCCCATGCTGGCCAGAATTTTTTCTAAGTCTGATGCCTGGCTGAAAATTTTCAAAGTCCCATGCTGGCCAGAATTTTTTCTAAGTCTGATGCCTGGCTGAAAATTTTCAGTCCCATGCTGTCCAGAATTTTTTCTAAGTCTGATGCCTGCCTGAAATATTTCAAAGTCCCATGCTGGCCAGAATTTTTTCTAAGTCTGATGCCTGGCTGAAAATTTTCAAAGTCCCATGATGGCCAGAATTTTTTCTGTCTGATGCCTGGCTGAAAATTTTCAAAGTCCCATGCTGTCCAGAATTTTTTCAAAGTCCCATGCTGGCCAGAATTTTTTCTAAGTCTGATGCCTGCCTGAAATATTTCAAAGTCCCATGCTGGCCAGAATTTTTTCTAAGTCTGATGCCTGGCTGAAAATTTTCAAAGTCCCATGCTGTCCAGAATTTTTTCAAAGTCCCATGCTGGCCAGAATTTTTTCTAAGTCCCATGCTGGCCAGAATTTTTTCTAAGTCTGATGCCTGGCTGAAAATTTTCAAAGTCCCATGCTGGCCAGAATTTTTTCTAAGTCTGACGCCTGCCTGAAATATTTCAAAGTCCCATGCTGGCCAGAATTTTTTCTAAGTCTGATGCCTGGCTGAAAATTTTCAAAGTCCCATGCTGGCCAGAATTTTTTCTAAGTCTGACGCCTGCCTGAAATATTTCAAAGTCCCATGCAGGCCAGAATTTGTTCTAAGTCTGACGCCTGGCCGAAAATTTTCAAAGTCCCATGCTGGCCAGAATTTTTTCTAAGTCTGATGCCTGGCTGAAAATTTTCAAAGTCCCATGCTGGCAAGAATTTTTTCTAAGTCTGACGCCCGCCTGAAAATTTTCAGTCCCATGCTGTCCAGAATTTTTTCAAATTCCCATGCTGGCCAGATTTTTTTCTAAGTCTGACGCCTGCCTTAAATATTTCAAAGTCCCATGCTGGCCAGAATTGTTTTCTAAGTCTGACGCCTGGCCGAAAATTTTCAAAGTCCCATGCTGGCCAGAATTTTTTCTAAGTCTGATGCCTGGCTGAAAATTTTCAAATTCCCATGCTGGCCAGAATTTTTTCTAAGTCTGATGCCTGGCTGAAAATTTTCAAAGTCCCATGCTGTCCAGAATTTTTTCAAAGTCCCATGCTGGCCAGAATTTTTTCTAAGTCTGACTCCTGGCCGAAAATTTTCAAAGTCCCATGCTGGCCAGAATTTTTTCTAAGTCTGACGCCTCTCCGAAAATTTTCAAAGTTCCACACCAATCTTTTCAATAGCCTGGGTTAAAAGTGTTGCAGTACCGCCGGCCACCATCTGGAGGCGCTGCAGATAGGGCACCCGGTTCCCTATCTGGGGGCCTTTCCACCCAAACCGCAAAATGGAGTTGTCACGATTTCAGAAGGGAGCAATTTCAGACGAGGCACCTCCAGGGCCGAACAAGGGAGGCTCACCAGACTTATGTCCGACAAAGAGGAGGGTTGGGGCGGCCTCCTTGGGCAGACGGCCTGCTCTCTGGCCTGGTTGTCAGATTTTTTCAAAGTCTGACGCCTGCCCAAAATATTTCAAAGTCCCACACCATTCATTTCAATAGCCTGGGTCACCAGGCCCGAAAATTTTCAAAGTCCAACGCCTGTCCGAAAATTTTCAAAGTCCCATGCTGGCCAGAATTTTCAAAGTCCCATGCTGGCCAGAATTTTTTCTAAGTCTGACGCCTGCCTGAAATATTTCAAAGTCCCATGCTGTCCAGAATTTTTTCAAAGTCCTATGCTGGCCAGAATTTTTTCTAAGTCTGACGCTTGGCCAAAAATTTTCAAAGTCCCATGCTGTCCAGAATTTTTTCAAAGTCCCATGCTGGCCAGAATTTTTTCTAAGTCTGACGCTTGGCCAAAAATTTTCAAAGTCCCATGCTGGCCAGAATTTTTTCTAAGTCCCATGCTGGCCAGAATTTTTTCAAAGTCCCATGCTGGCCAGAATTTTTTCTAAGTCTGACGCCTGCTTGAAAATTTTCAAAGTCCCATGCTGTCCAGAATTTTTTCAAAGTCCCATGCTGGCCAGATTTTTTTCTAAGTCTGACGCCTGGCCGAAAATTTTCAAAGTCCCATGCTGGCCAGAATTTTTTTCTAAGTCTGACGCCTGGCCGAAAATTTTCAAAGTCCCATGCTGGCCAGAATTTTTTCTAAGTCTGATGCCTGGCTGAAAATTTTCAAAGTCCCATGCTGTCCAGAATTTTTTCAAAGTCCCATGCTGGCCAGAATTTTTTCTAAGTCTGATGCCTGGCTGAAAATTTTCAAAGTCCCATGCTGTCCAGAATTTTTTCAAAGTCCCATGCTGGCCAGAATTTTTTCTAAGTCTGATGCCTGCCTGAAATATTTCAAAGTCCCATGCTGGCCAGAATTTTTTCTAAGTCTGATGCCTGGCTGAAAATTTTCAAAGTCCCATGCTGGCCAGAATTTTTTCTAAGTCTGATGCCTGGCTGAAAATTTTCAAAGTCCCATGCTGGCCAGAATTTTTTCTAAGTCTGACGCCTGCCTGAAATATTTCAAAGTCCCATGCAGGCCAGAATTTTTTCTAAGTCTGACGCCTGGCCGAAAATTTTCAAAGTCCCATGCTGGCCAGAATTTTTTCTAAGTCTGATGCCTGGCTGAAAATTTTCAAAGTCCCATGCTGGCCAGAATTTTTTCTAAGTCTGATGCCTGGCTGAAAATTTTCAAAGTCCCATGCTGGCCAGAATTTTTTCAAAGTCCCATGCTGGCCAGATTTTTTTCTAAGTCTGACGCCTGCCTTAAATATTTCAAAGTCCCATGCTGGCCAGAATTTTTTCTAAGTCTGACTCCTGGCCGAAAATTTTCAAAGTCCCATGCTGGCCAGAATTTTTTCTAAGTCTGACGCCTCTCCGAAAATTTTCAAAGTTCCACACCAATCTTTTCAATAGCCTGGGTTAAAAGGGTTGCAGTACCGCCGGCCACCATCTGGAGGCGCTGCAGATAGGGCACCCGGTTCCCTATCTGGGGGCCTTTCCACCCAAACCGCAAAATGGAGTTGTCACGATTTCAGAAGGGAGCAATTTCAGACGAGGCACCTCCAGGGCCGAACAAGGGAGGCTCACCAGACTTATGTCCGACAAAGAGGAGGGTTGGGGCGGCCTCCTTGGGCAGACGGCCTGCTCTCTGGCCTGGTTGTCAGATTTTTTCAAAGTCTGACGCCTGCCCAAAATATTTCAAAGTCCCACACCATTCATTTCAATAGCCTGGGTCACCAGGCCCGAAAATTTTCAAAGTCCAACGCCTGTCCGAAAATTTTCAAAGTCCCATGCTGGCCAGAATTTTCAAAGTCCCATGCTGGCCAGAATTTTTTCTAAGTCTGACGCCTGCCTGAAATATTTCAAAGTCCCATGCTGTCCAGAATTTTTTCAAAGTCCTATGCTGGCCAGAATTTTTTCTAAGTCTGACGCTTGGCCAAAAATTTTCAAAGTCCCATGCTGTCCAGAATTTTTTCAAAGTCCCATACTGGCCAGAATTTTTTCTAAGTCTGACGCTTGGCCAAAAATTTTCAAAGTCCCATGCTGGCCAGAATTTTTTCTAAGTCCCATGCTGGCCAGAATTTTTTCAAAGTCCCATGCTGGCCAGATTTTTTTCTAAGTCTGACGCCTGCCTTAAATATTTCAAAGTCCCATGCTGGCCAGAATTTTTTCTAAGTCTGACGCCTGGCCGAAAATTTTCAAAGTCCCATGCTGGCCAGAATTTTTTTCTAAGTCTGACGCCTGGCCGAAAATTTTCAAAGTCCCATGCTGGCCAGAATTTTTTCTAAGTCTGATGCCTGGCTGAAAATTTTCAAAGTCCCATGCTGTCCAGAATTTTTTCAAAGTCCCATGCTGGCCAGAATTTTTTCTAAGTCTGATGCCTGCCTGAAATATTTCAAAGTCCCATGCTGGCCAGAATTTTTTCTAAGTCTGATGCCTGCCTGAAATATTTCAAAGTCCCATGCTGGCCAGAATTTTTTCTAAGTCTGATGCCTGGCTGAAAATTTTCAAAGTCCCATGCTGGCCAGAATTTTTTCTAAGTCTGACGCCTGCCTGAAATATTTCAAAGTCCCATGCTGTCCAGAATTTTTTCAAAGTCCTATGCTGGCCAGAATTTTTTCTAAGTCTGACGCTTGGCCAAAAATTTTCAAAGTCCCATGCTGTCCAGAATTTTTTCAAAGTCCCATACTGGCCAGAATTTTTTCTAAGTCTGACGCTTGGCCAAAAATTTTCAAAGTCCCATGCTGGCCAGAATTTTTTCTAAGTCCCATGCTGGCCAGAATTTTTTCAAAGTCCCATGCTGGCCAGAATTTTTTCTAAGTCTGACGCCTGCTTGAAAATTTTCAAAGTCCCATGCTGTCCAGAATTTTTTCAAAGTCCCATGCTGGCCAGATTTTTTTCTAAGTCTGACGCCTGCCTTAAATATTTCAAAGTCCCATGCTGGCCAGAATTTTTTCTAAGTCTGACGCCTGGCCGAAAATTTTCAAAGTCCCATGCTGGCCAGAATTTTTTTCTAAGTCTGATGCCTGGCTGAAAATTTTCAAAGTCCCATGCTGGCCAGAATTTTTTCTAAGTCTGACGCCTGCCTGAAATATTTCAAAGTCCCATGCAGGCCAGAATTTTTTCTAAGTCTGACGCCTGGCCGAAAATTTTCAAAGTCCCATGCTGGCCAGAATTTTTTCTAAGTCTGATGCCTGGCTGAAAATTTTCAAAGTCCCATGCTGGCCAGAATTTTTTCTAAGTCTGATGCCTGGCTGAAAATTTTCAAAGTCCCATGCTGGCCAGAATTTTTTCTAAGTCTGACGCCTGCCTGAAAATTTTCAAAGTCCCATGCTGTCCAGAATTTTTTCAAAGTCCCATGCTGGCCAGATTTTTTTCTAAGTCTGACGCCTGCCTTAAATATTTCAAAGTCCCATGCTGGCCAGAATTTTTTTCTAAGTCTGACGCCTGGCCGAAAATTTTCAAAGTCCCATGCTGGCCAGACTTTTTTCTAAGTCTGATGCCTGGCTGAAAATTTTCAAAGTCCCATGCTGGCCAGAATTTTTTCTAAGTCTGATGCCTGGCTGAAAATTTTCAAAGTCCCATGCTGTCCAGAATTTTTTCAAAGTCCCATGCTGGCCAGAATTTTTTCTAAGTCTGATGCCTGGCTGAAATATTTCAAAGTCCCATGCTGGCCAGAATTTTTTCTAAGTCTGACGCCTGGCTGAAAATTTTCAAAGTCCCATGCTGGCCAGAATTTTTTTAAGTCTGACGCCTGCCTGAAATATTTCAAAGTCCCATGCAGGCCAGAATTTTTTCTAAGTCTGACGCCTGGCCGAAAATTTTCAAAGTCCCATGCTGGCCAGAATTTTTTCTAAGTCTGATGCCTGGCTGAAAATTTTCAAAGTCCCATGCTGGCCAGAATTTTTTCTAAGTCTGACGCCTGCCTGAAAATTTTCAAAGTCCCATGCTGTCCAGAATTTTTTCAAAGTCCCATGCTGGCCAGATTTTTTTCTAAGTCTGACGCCTGCCTTAAATATTTCAAAGTCCCATGCTGGCCAGAATTTTTTCTAAGTCTGACGCCTGGCTGAAAATTTTCAAAGTCCCATGCTGGCCAGAATTTTTTTTAAGTCTGACGCCTGCCTGAAATATTTCAAAGTCCCATGCAGGCCAGAATTTTTTCTAAGTCTGACGCCTGGCCGAAAATTTTCAAAGTCCCATGCTGGCCAGAATTTTTTCTAAGTCTGATGCCTGGCTGAAAATTTTCAAAGTCCCATGCTGGCCAGAATTTTTTCTAAGTCTGACGCCTGCCTGAAAATTTTCAAAGTCCGATGCTGTCCAGAATTTTTTCAAAGTCCCATGCTGGCCAGAATTTTTTCTAAGTCTGATGCCTGGCTGAAAATTTTCAAAGTCCCATGCTGGCCAGAATTTTTTCTAAGTCTGATGCCTGGCTGAAAATTTTCAAAGTCCCATGCTGTCCAGAATTTTTTCAAAGTCCCATGCTGGCCAGAATTTTTTCTAAGTCTGATGCCTGCCTGAAATATTTCAAAGTCCCATGCTGGCCAGAATTTTTTCTAAGTCTGATGCCTGGCTGAAAATTTTCAAAGTCCCATGCTGTCCAGAATTTTTTCAAAGTCCCATGCTGGCCAGAATTTTTTCTAAGTCTGATGCCTGCCTGAAATATTTCAAAGTCCCATGCTGGCCAGAATTTTTTCTAAGTCTGATGCCTGGCTGAAAATTTTCAAAGTCCCATGCTGGCCAGAATTTTTTCTAAGTCTGATGCCTGGCTGAAAAATTTCAAAGTCCCATGCTGGCCAGAATTTTTTCTAAGTCTGATGCCTGGCTGAAAATTTTCAAAGTCCCATGCTGGCCAGAATTTTTTCTAAGTCTGATGCCTGCCTGAAAATTTTCAAAGTCCCATGCTGTCCAGAATTTTTTCAAAGTCCCATGCTGGCCAGAATTTTTTCTAAGTCTGACGCCTGCCTGAAAATTTTCAAAGTCCCATGCTGGCCAGAATTTTTTCTAAGTCTGATGCCTGCCTGAAATATTTCAAAGTCCCATGCTGTCCAGAATTTTTTCTAAGTCCTATGCTGGCCAGAATTTTTTCTAAGTCTGACGCTTGGCCAAAAATTTTCAAAGTCCCATGCTGTCCAGAATTTTTTCAAAGTCCCATGCTGGCCAGAATTTTTTCTAAGTCTGACGCTTGGCCAAAAATTTTCAAAGTCCCATGCTGGCCAGAATTTTTTCTAAGTCCCATGCTGGCCAGAATTTTTTCAAAGTCCCATGCTGGCCAGAATTTTTTCTAAGTCTGACGCCTGCTTGAAAATTTTCAAAGTCCCATGCTGTCCAGAATTTTTTCAAAGTCCCATGCTGGCCAGATTTTTTTCTAAGTCTGACGCCTGCCTTAAATATTTCAAAGTCCCATGCTGGCCAGAATTTTTTCTAAGTCTGACGCCTGGCCGAAAATTTTCAAAGTCCCATGCTGGCCAGAATTTTTTTCTAAGTCTGACGCCTGGCCGAAAATTTTCAAAGTCCCATGCTGGCCAGAATTTTTTCTAAGTCTGATGCCTGGCTGAAAATTTTCAAAGTCCCATGCTGTCCAGAATTTTTTCAAAGTCCCATGCTGGCCAGAATTTTTTCTAAGTCTGATGCCTGGCTGAAAATTTTCAAAGTCCCATGCTGTCCAGAATTTTTTCAAAGTCCCATGCTGGCCAGAATTTTTTCTAAGTCTGATGCCTGCCTGAAATATTTCAAAGTCCCATGCTGGCCAGAATTTTTTCTAAGTCTGATGCCTGGCTGAAAATTTTCAAAGTCCCATGCTGGCCAGAATTTTTTCTAAGTCTGACGCCTGCCTGAAATATTTCAAAGTCCCATGCAGGCCAGAATTTTTTCTAAGTCTGACGCCTGGCTGAAAATTTTCAAAGTCCCATGCTGTCCAGAATTTTTTCAAAGTCCCATGCTGGCCAGAATTTTTTCTAAGTCTGATGCCTGCCTGAAATATTTCAAAGTCCCATGCTGGCCAGAATTTTTTCTAAGTCTGATGCCTGGCTGAAAATTTTCAAAGTCCCATGCTGTCCAGAATTTTTTCAAAGTCCCATGCTGGCCAGAATTTTTTCTAAGTCTGATGCCTGCCTGAAATATTTCAAAGTCCCATGCTGGCCAGAATTTTTTTCTAAGTCTGACGCCTGGCCGAAAATTTTCAAAGTCCCATGCTGGCCAGAATTTTTTCTAAGTCTGATGCCTGGCTGAAAATTTTCAAAGTCCCATGTTGTCCAGAATTTTTTCAAAGTCCCATGCTGGCCAGAATTTTTTCTAAGTCTGATGCCTGCCTGAAATATTTCAAAGTCCCATGCTGGCCAGAATTTTTTCTAAGTCTGATGCCTGCCTGAAATATTTCAAAGTCCCATGCTGGCCAGAATTTTTTCTAAGTCTGATGCCTGGCTGAAAATTTTCAAAGTCCCATGCTGGCCAGAATTTTTTCTAAGTCTGACGCCTGCCTGAAATATTTCAAAGTCCCATGCTGTCCAGAATTTTTTCAAAGTCCTATGCTGGCCAGAATTTTTTCTAAGTCTGACGCTTGGCCAAAAATTTTCAAAGTCCCATGCTGTCCAGAATTTTTTCAAAGTCCCATACTGGCCAGATTTTTTTCTAAGTCTGACGCTTGGCCAAAAATTTTCAAAGTCCCATGCTGGCCAGAATTTTTTCTAAGTCCCATGCTGGCCAGAATTTTTTCAAAGTCCCATGCTGGCCAGAATTTTTTCTAAGTCTGACGCCTGCTTGAAAATTTTCAAAGTCCCATGCTGTCCAGAATTTTTTCAAAGTCCCATGCTGGCCAGATTTTTTTCTAAGTCTGACGCCTGCCTTAAATATTTCAAAGTCCCATGCTGGCCAGAATTTTTTCTAAGTCTGACGCCTGGCCGAAAATTTTCAAAGTCCCATGCTGGCCAGAATTTTTTTCTAAGTCTGACGCCTGGCCGAAAATTTTCAAAGTCCCATGCTGGCCAGACTTTTTTCTAAGTCTGATGCCTGGCTGAAAATTTTCAAAGTCCCATGCTGGCCAGAATTTTTTCTAAGTCTGATGCCTGGCTGAAAATTTTCAAAGTCCCATGCTGTCCAGAATTTTTTCAAAGTCCCATGCTGGCCAGAATTTTTTCTAAGTCTGATGCCTGGCTGAAATATTTCAAAGTCCCATGCTGGCCAGAATTTTTTCTAAGTCTGACGCCTGGCTGAAAATTTTCAAAGTCCCATGCTGGCCAGAATTTTTTTAAGTCTGACGCCTGCCTGAAATATTTCAAAGTCCCATGCAGGCCAGAATTTTTTCTAAGTCTGACGCCTGGCCGAAAATTTTCAAAGTCCCATGCTGGCCAGAATTTTTTCTAAGTCTGATGCCTGGCTGAAAATTTTCAAAGTCCCATGCTGGCCAGAATTTTTTCTAAGTCTGACGCCTGCCTGAAAATTTTCAAAGTCCCATGCTGTCCAGAATTTTTTCAAAGTCCCATGCTGGCCAGATTTTTTTCTAAGTCTGACGCCTGCCTTAAATATTTCAAAGTCCCATGCTGGCCAGAATTTTTTCTAAGTCTGACGCCTGGCTGAAAATTTTCAAAGTCCCATGCTGGCCAGAATTTTTTTTAAGTCTGACGCCTGCCTGAAATATTTCAAAGTCCCATGCAGGCCAGAATTTTTTCTAAGTCTGACGCCTGGCCGAAAATTTTCAAAGTCCCATGCTGGCCAGAATTTTTTCTAAGTCTGATGCCTGGCTGAAAATTTTCAAAGTCCCATGCTGGCCAGAATTTTTTCTAAGTCTGACGCCTGCCTGAAAATTTTCAAAGTCCGATGCTGTCCAGAATTTTTTCAAAGTCCCATGCTGGCCAGAATTTTTTCTAAGTCTGATGCCTGCCTGAAATATTTCAAAGTCCCATGCTGGCCAGAATTTTTTCTAAGTCTGATGCCTGGCTGAAAATTTTCAAAGTCCCATGCTGGCCAGAATTTTTTCTAAGTCTGATGCCTGGCTGAAAATTTTCAAAGTCCCATGCTGTCCAGAATTTTTTCAAAGTCCCATGCTGGCCAGAATTTTTTCTAAGTCTGATGCCTGCCTGAAATATTTCAAAGTCCCATGCTGGCCAGAATTTTTTCTAAGTCTGATGCCTGGCTGAAAATTTTCAAAGTCCCATGCTGTCCAGAATTTTTTCAAAGTCCCATGCTGGCCAGAATTTTTTCTAAGTCTGATGCCTGCCTGAAATATTTCAAAGTCCCATGCTGGCCAGAATTTTTTCTAAGTCTGATGCCTGGCTGAAAATTTTCAAAGTCCCATGCTGGCCAGAATTTTTTCTAAGTCTGATGCCTGGCTGAAAAATTTCAAAGTCCCATGCTGGCCAGAATTTTTTCTAAGTCTGATGCCTGGCTGAAAATTTTCAAAGTCCCATGCTGGCCAGAATTTTTTCTAAGTCTGATGCCTGCCTGAAAATTTTCAAAGTCCCATGCTGTCCAGAATTTTTTCAAAGTCCCATGCTGGCCAGAATTTTTTCTAAGTCTGACGCCTGCCTGAAAATTTTCAAAGTCCCATGCTGGCCAGAATTTTTTCTAAGTCTGATGCCTGCCTGAAATATTTCAAAGTCCCATGCTGTCCAGAATTTTTTCTAAGTCCTATGCTGGCCAGAATTTTTTCTAAGTCTGACGCTTGGCCAAAAATTTTCAAAGTCCCATGCTGTCCAGAATTTTTTCAAAGTCCCATGCTGGCCAGAATTTTTTCTAAGTCTGACGCTTGGCCAAAAATTTTCAAAGTCCCATGCTGGCCAGAATTTTTTCTAAGTCCCATGCTGGCCAGAATTTTTTCAAAGTCCCATGCTGGCCAGAATTTTTTCTAAGTCTGACGCCTGCTTGAAAATTTTCAAAGTCCCATGCTGTCCAGAATTTTTTCAAAGTCCCATGCTGGCCAGATTTTTTTCTAAGTCTGACGCCTGCCTTAAATATTTCAAAGTCCCATGCTGGCCAGAATTTTTTCTAAGTCTGACGCCTGGCCGAAAATTTTCAAAGTCCCATGCTGGCCAGAATTTTTTTCTAAGTCTGACGCCTGGCCGAAAATTTTCAAAGTCCCATGCTGGCCAGAATTTTTTCTAAGTCTGATGCCTGGCTGAAAATTTTCAAAGTCCCATGCTGTCCAGAATTTTTTCAAAGTCCCATGCTGGCCAGAATTTTTTCTAAGTCTGATGCCTGGCTGAAAATTTTCAAAGTCCCATGCTGTCCAGAATTTTTTCAAAGTCCCATGCTGGCCAGAATTTTTTCTAAGTCTGATGCCTGCCTGAAATATTTCAAAGTCCCATGCTGGCCAGAATTTTTTCTAAGTCTGATGCCTGGCTGAAAATTTTCAAAGTCCCATGCTGGCCAGAATTTTTTCTAAGTCTGACGCCTGCCTGAAATATTTCAAAGTCCCATGCAGGCCAGAATTTTTTCTAAGTCTGACGCCTGGCTGAAAATTTTCAAAGTCCCATGCTGTCCAGAATTTTTTCAAAGTCCCATGCTGGCCAGAATTTTTTCTAAGTCTGATGCCTGCCTGAAATATTTCAAAGTCCCATGCTGGCCAGAATTTTTTCTAAGTCTGATGCCTGGCTGAAAATTTTCAAAGTCCCATGCTGTCCAGAATTTTTTCAAAGTCCCATGCTGGCCAGAATTTTTTCTAAGTCTGATGCCTGCCTGAAATATTTCAAAGTCCCATGCTGGCCAGAATTTTTTTCTAAGTCTGACGCCTGGCCGAAAATTTTCAAAGTCCCATGCTGGCCAGAATTTTTTCTAAGTCTGATGCCTGGCTGAAAATTTTCAAAGTCCCATGTTGTCCAGAATTTTTTCAAAGTCCCATGCTGGCCAGAATTTTTTCTAAGTCTGATGCCTGCCTGAAATATTTCAAAGTCCCATGCTGGCCAGAATTTTTTCTAAGTCTGATGCCTGCCTGAAATATTTCAAAGTCCCATGCTGGCCAGAATTTTTTCTAAGTCTGATGCCTGGCTGAAAATTTTCAAAGTCCCATGCTGGCCAGAATTTTTTCTAAGTCTGACGCCTGCCTGAAATATTTCAAAGTCCCATGCTGTCCAGAATTTTTTCAAAGTCCTATGCTGGCCAGAATTTTTTCTAAGTCTGACGCTTGGCCAAAAATTTTCAAAGTCCCATGCTGTCCAGAATTTTTTCAAAGTCCCATACTGGCCAGAATTTTTTCTAAGTCTGACGCTTGGCCAAAAATTTTCAAAGTCCCATGCTGGCCAGAATTTTTTCTAAGTCCCATGCTGGCCAGAATTTTTTCAAAGTCCCATGCTGGCCAGAATTTTTTCTAAGTCTGACGCCTGCTTGAAAATTTTCAAAGTCCCATGCTGTCCAGAATTTTTTCAAAGTCCCATGCTGGCCAGATTTTTTTCTAAGTCTGACGCCTGCCTTAAATATTTCAAAGTCCCATGCTGGCCAGAATTTTTTCTAAGTCTGACGCCTGGCCGAAAATTTTCAAAGTCCCATGCTGGCCAGAATTTTTTTCTAAGTCTGATGCCTGGCTGAAAATTTTCAAAGTCCCATGCTGGCCAGAATTTTTTCTAAGTCTGACGCCTGCCTGAAATATTTCAAAGTCCCATGCAGGCCAGAATTTTTTCTAAGTCTGACGCCTGGCCGAAAATTTTCAAAGTCCCATGCTGGCCAGAATTTTTTCTAAGTCTGATGCCTGGCTGAAAATTTTCAAAGTCCCATGCTGGCCAGAATTTTTTCTAAGTCTGATGCCTGGCTGAAAATTTTCAAAGTCCCATGCTGGCCAGAATTTTTTCTAAGTCTGACGCCTGCCTGAAAATTTTCAAAGTCCCATGCTGTCCAGAATTTTTTCAAAGTCCCATGCTGGCCAGATTTTTTTCTAAGTCTGACGCCTGCCTTAAATATTTCAAAGTCCCATGCTGGCCAGAATTTTTTTCTAAGTCTGACGCCTGGCCGAAAATTTTCAAAGTCCCATGCTGGCCAGACTTTTTTCTAAGTCTGATGCCTGGCTGAAAATTTTCAAAGTCCCATGCTGGCCAGAATTTTTTCTAAGTCTGATGCCTGGCTGAAAATTTTCAAAGTCCCATGCTGTCCAGAATTTTTTCAAAGTCCCATGCTGGCCAGAATTTTTTCTAAGTCTGATGCCTGGCTGAAATATTTCAAAGTCCCATGCTGGCCAGAATTTTTTCTAAGTCTGACGCCTGGCTGAAAATTTTCAAAGTCCCATGCTGGCCAGAATTTTTTTAAGTCTGACGCCTGCCTGAAATATTTCAAAGTCCCATGCAGGCCAGAATTTTTTCTAAGTCTGACGCCTGGCCGAAAATTTTCAAAGTCCCATGCTGGCCAGAATTTTTTCTAAGTCTGATGCCTGGCTGAAAATTTTCAAAGTCCCATGCTGGCCAGAATTTTTTCTAAGTCTGACGCCTGCCTGAAAATTTTCAAAGTCCCATGCTGTCCAGAATTTTTTCAAAGTCCCATGCTGGCCAGATTTTTTTCTAAGTCTGACGCCTGCCTTAAATATTTCAAAGTCCCATGCTGGCCAGAATTTTTTCTAAGTCTGACGCCTGGCTGAAAATTTTCAAAGTCCCATGCTGGCCAGAATTTTTTTTAAGTCTGACGCCTGCCTGAAATATTTCAAAGTCCCATGCAGGCCAGAATTTTTTCTAAGTCTGACGCCTGGCCGAAAATTTTCAAAGTCCCATGCTGGCCAGAATTTTTTCTAAGTCTGATGCCTGGCTGAAAATTTTCAAAGTCCCATGCTGGCCAGAATTTTTTCTAAGTCTGACGCCTGCCTGAAAATTTTCAAAGTCCGATGCTGTCCAGAATTTTTTCAAAGTCCCATGCTGGCCAGAATTTTTTCTAAGTCTGATGCCTGCCTGAAATATTTCAAAGTCCCATGCTGGCCAGAATTTTTTCTAAGTCTGATGCCTGGCTGAAAATTTTCAAAGTCCCATGCTGGCCAGAATTTTTTCTAAGTCTGATGCCTGGCTGAAAATTTTCAAAGTCCCATGCTGTCCAGAATTTTTTCAAAGTCCCATGCTGGCCAGAATTTTTTCTAAGTCTGATGCCTGCCTGAAATATTTCAAAGTCCCATGCTGGCCAGAATTTTTTCTAAGTCTGATGCCTGGCTGAAAATTTTCAAAGTCCCATGCTGTCCAGAATTTTTTCAAAGTCCCATGCTGGCCAGAATTTTTTCTAAGTCTGATGCCTGCCTGAAATATTTCAAAGTCCCATGCTGGCCAGAATTTTTTCTAAGTCTGATGCCTGGCTGAAAATTTTCAAAGTCCCATGCTGGCCAGAATTTTTTCTAAGTCTGATGCCTGGCTGAAAAATTTCAAAGTCCCATGCTGGCCAGAATTTTTTCTAAGTCTGATGCCTGGCTGAAAATTTTCAAAGTCCCATGCTGGCCAGAATTTTTTCTAAGTCTGACGCCTGCCTGAAAATTTTCAAAGTCCCATGCTGTCCAGAATTTTTTCAAAGTCCCATGCTGGCCAGAATTTTTTCTAAGTCTGACGCCTGCCTGAAAATTTTCAAAGTCCCATGCTGGCCAGAATTTTTTCTAAGTCTGATGCCTGCCTGAAATATTTCAAAGTCCCATGCTGTCCAGAATTTTTTCTAAGTCCTATGCTGGCCAGAATTTTTTCTAAGTCTGACGCTTGGCCAAAAATTTTCAAAGTCCCATGCTGTCCAGAATTTTTTCAAAGTCCCATGCTGGCCAGAATTTTTTCTAAGTCTGACGCTTGGCCAAAAATTTTCAAAGTCCCATGCTGGCCAGAATTTTTTCTAAGTCCCATGCTGGCCAGAATTTTTTCAAAGTCCCATGCTGGCCAGAATTTTTTCTAAGTCTGACGCCTGCTTGAAAATTTTCAAAGTCCCATGCTGTCCAGAATTTTTTCAAAGTCCCATGCTGGCCAGATTTTTTTCTAAGTCTGACGCCTGCCTTAAATATTTCAAAGTCCCATGCTGGCCAGAATTTTTTCTAAGTCTGACGCCTGGCCGAAAATTTTCAAAGTCCCATGCTGGCCAGAATTTTTTTCTAAGTCTGACGCCTGGCCGAAAATTTTCAAAGTCCCATGCTGGCCAGAATTTTTTCTAAGTCTGATGCCTGGCTGAAAATTTTCAAAGTCCCATGCTGTCCAGAATTTTTTCAAAGTCCCATGCTGGCCAGAATTTTTTCTAAGTCTGATGCCTGGCTGAAAATTTTCAAAGTCCCATGCTGTCCAGAATTTTTTCAAAGTCCCATGCTGGCCAGAATTTTTTCTAAGTCTGATGCCTGCCTGAAATATTTCAAAGTCCCATGCTGGCCAGAATTTTTTCTAAGTCTGATGCCTGGCTGAAAATTTTCAAAGTCCCATGCTGGCCAGAATTTTTTCTAAGTCTGACGCCTGCCTGAAATATTTCAAAGTCCCATGCAGGCCAGAATTTTTTCTAAGTCTGACGCCTGGCCGAAAATTTTCAAAGTCCCATGCTGGCCAGAATTTTTTCTAAGTCTGATGCCTGGCTGAAAATTTTCAAAGTCCCATGCTGGCCAGAATTTTTTCTAAGTCTGATGCCTGGCTGAAAATTTTCAAAGTCCCATGCTGGCCAGAATTTTTTCAAAGTCCCATGCTGGCCAGATTTTTTTCTAAGTCTGACGCCTGCCTTAAATATTTCAAAGTCCCATGCTGGCCAGAATTTTTTCTAAGTCTGACTCCTGGCCGAAAATTTTCAAAGTCCCATGCTGGCCAGAATTTTTTCTAAGTCTGACGCCTCTCCGAAAATGTTCAAAGTTCCACACCAATCTTTTCAATAGCCTGGGTTAAAAGGGTTGCAGTACCGCCGGCCACCATCTGGAGGCGCTGCAGATAGGGCACCCGGTTCCCTATCTGGGGGCCTTTCCACCCAAACCGCAAAATGGAGTTGTCACGATTTCAGAAGGGAGCAATTTCAGACGAGGCACCTCCAGGGCCGAACAAGGGAGGCTCACCAGACTTATGTCCGACAAAGAGGAGGGTTGGGGCGGCCTCCTTGGGCAGACGGCCTGCTCTCTGGCCTGGTTGTCAGATTTTTTCAAAGTCTGACGCCTGCCCAAAATATTTCAAAGTCCCACACCATTCATTTCAATAGCCTGGGGTCACCAGGCCCGAAAATTTTCAAAGTCCAACGCCTGTCCGAAAATTTTCAAAGTCCCATGCTGGCCAGAATTTTCAAAGTCCCATGCTGGCCAGAATTTTTTCTAAGTCTGACGCCTGCCTGAAATATTTCAAAGTCCCATGCTGTCCAGAATTTTTTCAAAGTCCTATGCTGGCCAGAATTTTTTCTAAGTCTGACGCTTGGCCAAAAATTTTCAAAGTCCCATGCTGTCCAGAATTTTTTCAAAGTCCCATACTGGCCAGAATTTTTTCTAAGTCTGACGCTTGGCCAAAAATTTTCAAAGTCCCATGCTGGCCAGAATTTTTTCTAAGTCCCATGCTGGCCAGAATTTTTTCAAAGTCCCATGCTGGCCAGAATTTTTTCTAAGTCTGACGCCTGCTTGAAAATTTTCAAAGTCCCATGCTGTCCAGAATTTTTTCAAAGTCCCATGCTGGCCAGATTTTTTTCTAAGTCTGACGCCTGCCTTAAATATTTCAAAGTCCCATGCTGGCCAGAATTTTTTCTAAGTCTGACGCCTGGCCGAAAATTTTCAAAGTCCCATGCTGGCCAGAATTTTTTTCTAAGTCTGACGCCTGGCCGAAAATTTTAAAAGTCCCATGCTGGCCAGAATTTTTTCTAAGTCTGATGCCTGGCTGAAAATTTTCAAAGTCCCATGCTGTCCAGAATTTTTTCAAAGTCCCATGCTGGCCAGAATTTTTTCTAAGTCTGATGCCTGCCTGAAATATTTCAAAGTCCCATGCTGGCCAGAATTTTTTCTAAGTCTGATGCCTGCCTGAAATATTTCAAAGTCCCATGCTGGCCAGAATTTTTTCTAAGTCTGATGCCTGGCTGAAAATTTTCAAAGTCCCATGCTGGCCAGAATTTTTTCTAAGTCTGATGCCTGGCTGAAAATTTTCAAAGTCCCATGCTGGCCAGAATTTTTTCTAAGTCTGACGCCTGCCTGAAATATTTCAAAGTCCCATGCAGGCCAGAATTTTTTCTAAGTCTGACGCCTGGCCGAAAATTTTCAAAGTCCCATGCTGGCCAGAATTTTTTCTAAGTCTGATGCCTGGCTGAAAATTTTCAAAGTCCCATGCTGGCCAGAATTTTTTCTAAGTCTGATGCCTGGCTGAAAATTTTCAAAGTCCCATGCTGGCCAGAATTTTTTCTAAGTCTGACGCCTGCCTGAAAATTTTCAAAGTCCCATGCTGTCCAGAATTTTTTCAAAGTCCCATGCTGGCCAGATTTTTTTCTAAGTCTGACGCCTGGCCGAAAATTTTCAAAGTCCCATGCTGGCCAGACTTTTTTCTAAGTCTGATGCCTGCCTTAAATATTTCAAAGTCCCATGCTGGCCAGAATTTTTTTCTAAGTCTGACGCCTGGCCGAAAATTTTCAAAGTCCCATGCTGGCCAGACTTTTTTCTAAGTCTGATGCCTGGCTGAAAATTTTCAAAGTCCCATGCTGGCCAGAATTTTTTCTAAGTCTGATGCCTGGCTGAAAATTTTCAAAGTCCCATGCTGTCCAGAATTTTTTCAAAGTCCCATGCTGGCCAGAATTTTTTCTAAGTCTGACGCCTGCCTGAAATATTTCAAAGTCCCATGCAGGCCAGAATTTTTTCTAAGTCTGACGCCTGGCCGAAAATTTTCAAAGTCCCATGCTGGCCAGAATTTTTTCTAAGTCTGATGCCTGGCTGAAAATTTTCAAAGTCCCATGCTGGCCAGAATTTTTTCTAAGTCTGACGCCTGCCTGAAAATTTTCAAAGTCCCATGCTGGCCAGAATTTTTTCTAAGTCTGACGCCTGCCTGAAATATTTCAAAGTCCCATGCTGGCCAGAATTTTTTCTAAGTCTGATGCCTGGCTGAAAATTTTCAAAGTCCCATGCTGGCCAGAATTTTTTCTAAGTCTGACGCCTGCCTGAAAATTTTCAAAGTCCCATGCTGGCCAGAATTTTTTCTAAGTCTGACGCCTGCCTGAAATATTTCAAAGTCCCATGCTGGCCAGAATTTTTTCTAAGTCTGATGCCTGCCTGAAATATTTCAAAGTCCCATGCTGGCCAGAATTTTTTCTAAGTCTGATGCCTGGCTGAAAATTTTCAAAGTCCCATGCTGGCCAGAATTTTTTCTAAGTCTGATGCCTGGCTGAAAATGTTCAAAGTCCCATGCTGGCCAGAATTTTTTCTAAGTCTGACGCCTGCCTGAAATATTTCAAAGTCCCATGCAGGCCAGAATTTTTTCTAAGTCTGACGCCTGGCCGAAAATTTTCAAAGTCCCATGCTGGCCAGAATTTTTTCTAAGTCTGATGCCTGGCTGAAAATTTTCAAAGTCCCATGCTGGCCAGAATTTTTTCTAAGTCTGACGCCTGCCTGAAAATTTTCAAAGTCCCATGCTGTCCAGAATTTTTTCAAAGTCCCATGCTGGCCAGATTTTTTTCTAAGTCTGACGCCTGCCTTAAATATTTCAAAGTCCCATGCTGGCCAGAATTTTTTCTAAGTCTGACTCCTGGCCGAAAATTTTCAAAGTCCCATGCTGGCCAGAATTTTTTCTAAGTCTGACGCCTCTCCGAAAATTTTCAAAGTTCCACACCAATCTTTTCAATAGCCTGGGTTAAAAGGGTTGCAGTACCGCCGGCCACCATCTGGAGGCGCTGCAGATAGGGCACCCGGTTCCCTATCTGGGGGCCTTTCCACCCAAACCGCAAAATGGAGTTGTCACGATTTCAGAAGGGAGCAATTTCAGACGAGGCACCTCCAGGGCCGAACAAGGGAGGCTCACCAGACTTATGTCCGACAAAGAGGAGGGTTGGGGCGGCCTCCTTGGGCAGACGGCCTGCTCTCTGGCCTGGTTGTCAGATTTTTTCAGTCTGACGCCTGCCCAAAATATTTCAAAGTCCCACACCATTCATTTCAATAGCCTGGGTCACCAGGCCCGAAAATTTTCAAAGTCCAACGCCTGTCCGAAAATTTTCAAAGTCCCATGCTGGCCAGAATTTTTTCTAAGTCTGACGCCTGCCTGAAATATTTCAAAGTCCCATGCTGTCCAGAATTTTTTCAAAGTCCTATGCTGGCCAGAATTTTTTCTAAGTCTGACGCTTGGCCAAAAATTTTCAAAGTCCCATGCTGTCCAGAATTTTTTCTAAGTCCCATGCTGGCCAGAATTTTTTCTAAGTCTGACGCTTGGCTGAAAATTTTCAAAGTCCCATGCTGGCCAGAATTTTTTCTAAGTCTGATGCCTGGCTGAAAATTTTCAAAGTCCCATGCTGGCCAGAATTTTTTCTAAGTCTGACGCCTGCCTGAAATATTTCAAAGTCCCATGCAGGCCAGAATTTTTTCTAAGTCTGACGCCTGGCCGAAAATTTTCAAAGTCCCATGCTGGCCAGAATTTTTTCTAAGTCCCATGCTGGCCAGAATTTTTTTCTAAGTCTGACGCCTGGCCGAAAATTTTCAAAGTCCCATGCTGGCCAGACTTTTTTCTAAGTCTGATGCCTGGCTGAAAATTTTCAAAGTCCCATGCTGGCCAGAATTTTTTCTAAGTCTGATGCCTGGCTGAAAATTTTCAAAGTCCCATGCTGTCCAGAATTTTTTCAAAGTCCCATGCTGGCCAGAATTTTTTCTAAGTCTGATGCCTGGCTGAAATATTTCAAAGTTCCATGCTGGCCAGAATTTTTTCTAAGTCTGACGCCTGGCTGAAAATTTTCAAAGTCCCATGCTGGCCAGAATTTTTTTAAGTCTGACGCCTGCCTGAAATATTTCAAAGTCCCATGCAGGCCAGAATTTTTTCTAAGTCTGACGCCTGGCCGAAAATTTTCAAAGTCCCATGCTGGCCAGAATTTTTTCTAAGTCTGATGCCTGGCTGAAAATTTTCAAAGTCCCATGCTGGCCAGAATTTTTTCTAAGTCTGACGCCTGCCTGAAAATTTTCAAAGTCCCATGCTGTCCAGAATTTTTTCAAAGTCCCATGCTGGCCAGATTTTTTTCTAAGTCTGACGCCTGCCTTAAATATTTCAAAGTCCCATGCTGGCCAGAATTTTTTCTAAGTCTGATGCCTGCCTGAAATATTTCAAAGTCCCATGCTGGCCAGAATTTTTTCTAAGTCTGATGCCTGGCTGAAAATTTTCAAAGTCCCATGCTGGCCAGAATTTTTTCTAAGTCTGATGCCTGGCTGAAAATTTTCAAAGTCCCATGCTGTCCAGAATTTTTTCAAAGTCCCATGCTGGCCAGAATTTTTTCTAAGTCTGATGCCTGCCTGAAATATTTCAAAGTCCCATGCTGTCCAGAATTTTTTCAAAGTCCCATGCTGGCCAGAATTTTTTCTAAGTCTGATGCCTGCCTGAAATATTTCAAAGTCCCATGCTGGCCAGAATTTTTTCTAAGTCTGATGCCTGGCTGAAAATTTTCAAAGTCCCATGCTGGCCAGAATTTTTTCTAAGTCTGATGCCTGGCTGAAAATTTTCAAAGTCCCATGCTGGCCAGAATTTTTTCTAAGTCTGACGCCTGCCTGAAATATTTCAAAGTCCCATGCAGGCCAGAATTTTTTCTAAGTCTGACGCCTGGCCGAAAATTTTCAAAGTCCCATGCTGGCCAGAATTTTTTCTAAGTCTGATGCCTGGCTGAAAATTTTCAAAGTCCCATGCTGGCCAGAATTTTTTCTAAGTCTGACGCCTGCCTGAAAATTTTCAAAGTCCCATGCTGTCCAGAATTTTTTCAAAGTCCCATGCTGGCCAGATTTTTTTCTAAGTCTGACGCCTGCCTTAAATATTTCAAAGTCCCATGCTGGCCAGAATTTTTTTCTAAGTCTGACGCCTGGCCGAAAATTTTCAAAGTCCCATGCTGGCCAGACTTTTTTCTAAGTCTGATGCCTGCCTGAAATATTTCAAAGTCCCATGCTGGCCAGAATTTTTTCTAAGTCTGATGCCTGGCTGAAAATTTTCAAAGTCCCATGCTGGCCAGAATTTTTTCTAAGTCTGATGCCTGGCTGAAAATTTTCAAAGTCCCATGCTGTCCAGAATTTTTTCAAAGTCCCATGCTGGCCAGAATTTTTTCTAAGTCTGATGCCTGCCTGAAATATTTCAAAGTCTCATGCTGGCCAGAATTTTTTCTAAGTCTGATGCCTGGCTGAAAATTTTCAAAGTCCCATGCTGTCCAGAATTTTTTCAGTCCCATGCTGGCCAGAATTTTTTCTAAGTCTGATGCCTGCCTGAAATATTTCAAAGTCCCATGCTGGCCAGAATTTTTTCTAAGTCTGATGCCTGGCTGAAAATTTTCAAAGTCCCATGCTGGCCAGAATTTTTTCTAAGTCTGATGCCTGGCTGAAAATTTTCAAAGTCCCATGCTGGCCAGAATTTTTTCTAAGTCTGACGCCTGCCTGAAATATTTCAAAGTCCCATGCAGGCCAGAATTTTTTCTAAGTCTGACGCCTGGCTGAAAATTTTCAAAGTCCCATGCTGGCCAGAATTTTTTCTAAGTCTGATGCCTGGCTGAAAATTTTCAAAGTCCCATGCTGGCCAGAATTTTTTCTAAGTCTGACGCCTGCCTGAAATATTTCAAAGTCCCATGCAGGCCAGAATTTTTTCTAAGTCTGACGCCTGGCCGAAAATTTTCAAAGTCCCATGCTGGCCAGAATTTTTTCTAAGTCCCATGCTGGCCAGAATTTTTTTCTAAGTCTGACGCCTGGCCGAAAATTTTCAAAGTCCCATGCTGGCCAGACTTTTTTCTAAGTCTGATGCCTGGCTGAAAATTTTCAAAGTCCCATGCTGGCCAGAATTTTTTCTAAGTCTGATGCCTGGCTGAAAATTTTCAAAGTCCCATGCTGTCCAGAATTTTTTCAAAGTCCCATGCTGGCCAGAATTTTTTCTAAGTCTGATGCCTGGCTGAAATATTTCAAAGTTCCATGCTGGCCAGAATTTTTTCTAAGTCTGACGCCTGGCTGAAAATTTTCAAAGTCCCATGCTGGCCAGAATTTTTTTAAGTCTGACGCCTGCCTGAAATATTTCAAAGTCCCATGCAGGCCAGAATTTTTTCTAAGTCTGACGCCTGGCCGAAAATTTTCAAAGTCCCATGCTGGCCAGAATTTTTTCTAAGTCTGATGCCTGGCTGAAAATTTTCAAAGTCCCATGCTGGCCAGAATTTTTTCTAAGTCTGACGCCTGCCTGAAAATTTTCAAAGTCCCATGCTGTCCAGAATTTTTTCAAAGTCCCATGCTGGCCAGATTTTTTTCTAAGTCTGACGCCTGCCTTAAATATTTCAAAGTCCCATGCTGGCCAGAATTTTTTCTAAGTCTGATGCCTGCCTGAAATATTTCAAAGTCCCATGCTGGCCAGAATTTTTTCTAAGTCTGATGCCTGGCTGGAAATTTTCAAAGTCCCATGCTGGCCAGAATTTTTTCTAAGTCTGATGCCTGGCTGAAAATTTTCAAAGTCCCATGCTGTCCAGAATTTTTTCAAAGTCCCATGCTGGCCAGAATTTTTTCTAAGTCTGATGCCTGCCTGAAATATTTCAAAGTCCCATGCTGTCCAGAATTTTTTCAAAGTCCCATGCTGGCCAGAATTTTTTCTAAGTCTGATGCCTGCCTGAAATATTTCAAAGTCCCATGCTGGCCAGAATTTTTTCTAAGTCTGATGCCTGGCTGAAAATTTTCAAAGTCCCATGCTGGCCAGAATTTTTTCTAAGTCTGATGCCTGGCTGAAAATTTTCAAAGTCCCATGCTGGCCAGAATTTTTTCTAAGTCTGATGCCTGGCTGAAAATTTTCAAAGTCCCATGCTGGCCAGAATTTTTTCTAAGTCTGACGCCTGCCTGAAATATTTCAAAGTCCCATGCAGGCCAGAATTTTTTCTAAGTCTGACGCCTGGCTGAAAATTTTCAAAGTCCCATGCTGGCCAGAATTTTTTCTAAGTCTGATGCCTGGCTGAAAATTTTCAAAGTCCCATGCTGGCCAGAATTTTTTCTAAGTCTGACGCCTGCCTGAAATATTTCAAAGTCCCATGCAGGCCAGAATTTTTTCTAAGTCTGACGCCTGGCCGAAAATTTTCAAAGTCCCATGCTGGCCAGAATTTTTTCTAAGTCCCATGCTGGCCAGAATTTTTTTCTAAGTCTGACGCCTGGCCGAAAATTTTCAAAGTCCCATGCTGGCCAGACTTTTTTCTAAGTCTGATGCCTGGCTGAAAATTTTCAAAGTCCCATGCTGGCCAGAATTTTTTCTAAGTCTGATGCCTGGCTGAAAATTTTCAAAGTCCCATGCTGTCCAGAATTTTTTCAAAGTCCCATGCTGGCCAGAATTTTTTCTAAGTCTGATGCCTGGCTGAAATATTTCAAAGTTCCATGCTGGCCAGAATTTTTTCTAAGTCTGACGCCTGGCTGAAAATTTTCAAAGTCCCATGCTGGCCAGAATTTTTTTAAGTCTGACGCCTGCCTGAAATATTTCAAAGTCCCATGCAGGCCAGAATTTTTTCTAAGTCTGACGCCTGGCCGAAAATTTTCAAAGTCCCATGCTGGCCAGAATTTTTTCTAAGTCTGATGCCTGGCTGAAAATTTTCAAAGTCCCATGCTGGCCAGAATTTTTTCTAAGTCTGACGCCTGCCTGAAAATTTTCAAAGTCCCATGCTGTCCAGAATTTTTTCAAAGTCCCATGCTGGCCAGATTTTTTTCTAAGTCTGACGCCTGCCTTAAATATTTCAAAGTCCCATGCTGGCCAGAATTTTTTCTAAGTCTGATGCCTGCCTGAAATATTTCAAAGTCCCATGCTGGCCAGAATTTTTTCTAAGTCTGATGCCTGGCTGGAAATTTTCAAAGTCCCATGCTGGCCAGAATTTTTTCTAAGTCTGATGCCTGGCTGAAAATTTTCAAAGTCCCATGCTGTCCAGAATTTTTTCAAAGTCCCATGCTGGCCAGAATTTTTTCTAAGTCTGATGCCTGCCTGAAATATTTCAAAGTCCCATGCTGTCCAGAATTTTTTCAAAGTCCCATGCTGGCCAGAATTTTTTCTAAGTCTGATGCCTGCCTGAAATATTTCAAAGTCCCATGCTGGCCAGAATTTTTTCTAAGTCTGATGCCTGGCTGAAAATTTTCAAAGTCCCATGCTGGCCAGAATTTTTTCTAAGTCTGATGCCTGGCTGAAAATTTTCAAAGTCCCATGCTGGCCAGAATTTTTTCTAAGTCTGACGCCTGCCTGAAATATTTCAAAGTCCCATGCAGGCCAGAATTTTTTCTAAGTCTGACGCCTGGCCGAAAATTTTCAAAGTCCCATGCTGGCCAGAATTTTTTCTAAGTCTGATGCCTGGCTGAAAATTTTCAAAGTCCCATGCTGGCCAGAATTTTTTCTAAGTCTGACGCCTGCCTGAAAATTTTCAAAGTCCCATGCTGTCCAGAATTTTTTCAAAGTCCCATGCTGGCCAGATTTTTTTCTAAGTCTGACGCCTGCCTTAAATATTTCAAAGTCCCATGCTGGCCAGAATTTTTTTCTAAGTCTGACGCCTGGCCGAAAATTTTCAAAGTCCCATGCTGGCCAGACTTTTTTCTAAGTCTGATGCCTGCCTGAAATATTTCAAAGTCCCATGCTGGCCAGAATTTTTTCTAAGTCTGATGCCTGGCTGAAAATTTTCAAAGTCCCATGCTGGCCAGAATTTTTTCTAAGTCTGATGCCTGGCTGAAAATTTTCAAAGTCCCATGCTGTCCAGAATTTTTTCAAAGTCCCATGCTGGCCAGAATTTTTTCTAAGTCTGATGCCTGCCTGAAATATTTCAAAGTCTCATGCTGGCCAGAATTTTTTCTAAGTCTGATGCCTGGCTGAAAATTTTCAAAGTCCCATGCTGTCCAGAATTTTTTCAGTCCCATGCTGGCCAGAATTTTTTCTAAGTCTGATGCCTGCCTGAAATATTTCAAAGTCCCATGCTGGCCAGAATTTTTTCTAAGTCTGATGCCTGGCTGAAAATTTTCAAAGTCCCATGCTGGCCAGAATTTTTTCTAAGTCTGATGCCTGGCTGAAAATTTTCAAAGTCCCATGCTGGCCAGAATTTTTTCTAAGTCTGACGCCTGCCTGAAATATTTCAAAGTCCCATGCAGGCCAGAATTTTTTCTAAGTCTGACGCCTGGCCGAAAATTTTCAAAGTCCCATGCTGGCCAGAATTTTTTCTAAGTCTGATGCCTGGCTGAAAATTTTCAAAGTCCCATGCTGGCCAGAATTTTTTCTAAGTCTGACGCCTGCCTGAAAATTTTCAAAGTCCCATGCTGTCCAGAATTTTTTCAAAGTCTGACTCCTGGCCGAAAATTTTCAAAGTCCCATGCTGGCCAGAATTTTTTCTAAGTCTGACGCCTCTCCGAAAATTTTCAAAGTTCCACACCAATCTTTTCAATAGCCTGGGTTAAAAGGGTTGCAGTACCGCCGGCCACCATCTGGAGGCGCTGCAGATAGGGCACCCGGTTCCCTATCTGGGGGCCTTTCCACCCAAACCGCAAAATGGAGTTGTCACGATTTCAGAAGGGAGCAATTTCAGACGAGGCACCTCCAGGGCCGAACAAGGGAGGCTCACCAGACTTATGTCCGACAAAGAGGAGGGTTGGGGCGGCCTCCTTGGGCAGACGGCCTGCTCTCTGGCCTGGTTGTCAGATTTTTTCAAAGTCTGACGCCTGCCCAAAATATTTCAAAGTCCCACACCATTCATTTCAATAGCCTGGGTCACCAGGCCCGAAAATTTTCAAAGTCCAACGCCTGTCCGAAAATTTTCAAAGTCCCATGCTGTCCAGAATTTTTTCAAAGTCCTGTGCTGGCCAGAATTTTTTCTAAGTCTGACGCTGGGCCAAAAATTTTCAAAGTCCCATGCTGTCCAGAATTTTTTCTAAGTCCCATGCTGGCCAGAATTTTTTCTAAGTCTGACGCTTGGCCAAAAATTTTCAAAGTCCCATGCTGGCCAGAATTTTTTCTAAGTCCCATGCTGGCCAGAATTTTTTCAAAGTCCCATGCTGGCCAGAATTTTTTCTAAGTCTGACGCCTGCCTGAAAATTTTCAAAGTCGCATGCTGTCCAGAATTTTTTCAAAGTCCCATGCTGGCTAGATTTTTTTCTAAGTCTGACGCCTGCCTTAAATATTTCAAAGTCCCATGCTGGCCAGAATTTTTTCTAAGTCTGACGCCTGGCCGAAAATTTTCAAAGTCCCATGCTGGCCAGAATTTTTTTCTAAGTCTGACGCCTGGCCGAAAATTTTCAAAGTCCCATGCTGGCCAGAATTTTTTCTAAGTCTGATGCCTGGCTGAAAATTTCCAAAGTCCCATGCTGGCCAGAATTTTTTCAAAGTCCCATGCTGGCCAGAATTTTTTCTAAGTCTCATGCCTGCCTGAAATATTTCAAAGTCCCATGCTGGCCAGAATTTTTTCTAAGTCTGATGCCTGGCTGAAAATTTTCAAAGTCCCATGCTGTCCAGAATTTTTTCTAAGTCTGATGCCTGCCTGAAATATTTCAAAGTCCCATGCTGGCCAGAATTTTTTCTAAGTCTGATGCCTGGCTGAAAATTTTCAAAGTCCCATGCTGGCCAGAATTTTTTCTAAGTCTGATGCCTGGCTGAAAATTTTCAAAGTCCCATGCTGTCCAGAATTTTTTCAAAGTCCCATGCTGGCCAGAATTTTTTCTAAGTCTGATGCCTGCCTGAAATATTTCAAAGTCCCATGCTGGCCAGAATTTTTTCTAAGTCTGATGCCTGGCTGAAAATTTTCAAAGTCCCATGCTGTCCAGAATTTTTTCAAAGTCCCATGCTGGCCAGAATTTTTTCTAAGTCTGATGCCTGCCTGAAATATTTCAAAGTCCCATGCTGGCCAGAATTTTTTCTAAGTCTGATGCCTGGCTGAAAATTTTCAAAGTCCCATGCTGTCCAGAATTTTTTCAAAGTCCCATGCTGGCCAGAATTTTTTCTAAGTCTGATGCCTGGCTGAAATATTTCAAAGTCCCATGCTGGCCAGAATTTTTTCTAAGTCTGACGCCTGGCTGAAAATTTTCAAAGTCCCATGCTGGCCAGAATTTTTTTTAAGTCTGACGCCTGCCTGAAATATTTCAAAGTCCCATGCAGGCCAGAATTTTTTCTAAGTCTGACGCCTGGCCGAAAATTTTCAAAGTCCCATGCTGGCCAGAATTTTTTCTAAGTCTGATGCCTGGCTGAAAATTTTCAAAGTCCCATGCTGGCCAGAATTTTTTCTAAGTCTGACGCCTGCCTGAAAATTTTCAAAGTCCCATGCTGTCCAGAATTTTTTCAAAGTCCCATGCTGGCCAGATTTTTTTCTAAGTCTGACGCCTGCCTTAAATATTTCAAAGTCCCATGCTGGCCAGAATTTTTTCTAAGTCTGATGCCTGCCTGAAATATTTCAAAGTCCCATGCTGGCCAGAATTTTTTCTAAGTCTGATGCCTGGCTGAAAATTTTCAAAGTCCCATGCTGGCCAGAATTTTTTCTAAGTCTGATGCCTGGCTGAAAATTTTCAAAGTCCCATGCTGTCCAGAATTTTTTCAAAGTCCCATGCTGGCCAGAATTTTTTCTAAGTCTGATGCCTGCCTGAAATATTTCAAAGTCCCATGCTGGCCAGAATTTTTTCTAAGTCTGATGCCTGGCTGAAAATTTTCAAAGTCCCATGCTGTCCAGAATTTTTTCAAAGTCCCATGCTGGCCAGAATTTTTTCTAAGTCTGATGCCTGCCTGAAATATTTCAAAGTCCCATGCTGGCCAGAATTTTTTCTAAGTCTGATGCCTGGCTGAAAATTTTCAAAGTCCCATGCTGGCCAGAATTTTTTCTAAGTCTGATGCCTGGCTGAAAAATTTCAAAGTCCCATGCTGGCCAGAATTTTTTCTAAGTCTGATGCCTGGCTGAAAATTTTCAAAGTCCCATGCTGGCCAGAATTTTTTCTAAGTCTGACGCCTGCCTGAAAATTTTCAAAGTCCCATGCTGTCCAGAATTTTTTCAAAGTCCCATGCTGGCCAGAATTTTTTCTAAGTCTGACGCCTGCCTGAAATATTTCAAAGTCCCATGCAGGCCAGAATTTTTTCTAAGTCTGACGCCTGGCCGAAAATTTTCAAAGTCCCATGCTGGCCAGAATTTTTTCTAAGTCTGATGCCTGGCTGAAAATTTTCAAAGTCCCATGCTGTCCAGAATTTTTTCAAAGTCCCATGCTGGCCAGAATTTTTTCTAAGTCTGATGCCTGCCTGAAATATTTCAAAGTCCCATGCTGGCCAGAATTTTTTCTAAGTCTGATGCCTGGCTGAAAATTTTCAAAGTCCCATGCTGGCCAGAATTTTTTCTAAGTCTGATGCCTGGCTGAAAATTTTCAAAGTCCCATGCTGGCCAGAATTTTTTCTAAGTCTGATGCCTGGCTGAAAATTTTCAAAGTCCCATGCTGGCCAGAATTTTTTCTAAGTCTGACGCCTGCCTGAAAATTTTCAAAGTCCCATGCTGTCCAGAATTTTTTCAAAGTCCCATGCTGGCCAGAATTTTTTCTAAGTCTGACGCCTGCCTGAAATATTTCAAAGTCCCATGCTGGCCAGAATTTTTTCTAAGTCTGATGCCTGGCTGAAAATTTTCAAAGTCCCATGCTGGCCAGAATTTTTTCTAAGTCTGACGCCTGCCTGAAAATTTTCAAAGTCCCATGCTGTCCAGAATTTTTTCAAAGTCCCATGCTGGCCAGATTTTTTTCTAAGTCTGACGCCTGCCTTAAATATTTCAAAGTCCCATGCTGGCCAGAATTTTTTTCTAAGTCTGACGCCTGGCCGAAAATTTTCAAAGTCCCATGCTGGCCAGACTTTTTTCTAAGTCTGATGCCTGCCTGAAATATTTCAAAGTCCCATGCTGGCCAGAATTTTTTCTAAGTCTGATGCCTGGCTGAAAATTTTCAAAGTCCCATGCTGTCCAGAATTTTTTCAAAGTCCCATGCTGGCCAGAAATTTTTCTAAGTCTGATGCCTGGCTGAAATATTTCAAAGTCCCATGCTGGCCAGAATTTTTTCTAAGTCTGACGCCTGCCTTAAATATTTCAAAGTCCCATGCTGGCCAGAATTTTTTCTAAGTCTGATGCCTGCCTGAAATATTTCAAAGTCCCATGCTGGCCAGAATTTTTTCTAAGTCTGATGCCTGGCTGGAAATTTTCAAAGTCCCATGCTGGCCAGAATTTTTTCTAAGTCTGATGCCTGGCTGAAAATTTTCAAAGTCCCATGCTGTCCAGAATTTTTTCAAAGTCCCATGCTGGCCAGAATTTTTTCTAAGTCTGATGCCTGCCTGAAATATTTCAAAGTCCCATGCTGTCCAGAATTTTTTCAAAGTCCCATGCTGGCCAGAATTTTTTCTAAGTCTGATGCCTGCCTGAAATATTTCAAAGTCCCATGCTGGCCAGAATTTTTTCTAAGTCTGATGCCTGGCTGAAAATTTTCAAAGTCCCATGCTGGCCAGAATTTTTTCTAAGTCTGATGCCTGGCTGAAAATTTTCAAAGTCCCATGCTGGCCAGAATTTTTTCTAAGTCTGACGCCTGCCTGAAATATTTCAAAGTCCCATGCAGGCCAGAATTTTTTCTAAGTCTGACGCCTGGCCGAAAATTTTCAAAGTCCCATGCTGGCCAGAATTTTTTCTAAGTCTGATGCCTGGCTGAAAATTTTCAAAGTCCCATGCTGGCCAGAATTTTTTCTAAGTCTGACGCCTGCCTGAAAATTTTCAAAGTCCCATGCTGTCCAGAATTTTTTCAAAGTCCCATGCTGGCCAGATTTTTTTCTAAGTCTGACGCCTGCCTTAAATATTTCAAAGTCCCATGCTGGCCAGAATTTTTTTCTAAGTCTGACGCCTGGCCGAAAATTTTCAAAGTCCCATGCTGGCCAGACTTTTTTCTAAGTCTGATGCCTGCCTGAAATATTTCAAAGTCCCATGCTGGCCAGAATTTTTTCTAAGTCTGATGCCTGGCTGAAAATTTTCAAAGTCCCATGCTGGCCAGAATTTTTTCTAAGTCTGATGCCTGGCTGAAAATTTTCAAAGTCCCATGCTGTCCAGAATTTTTTCAAAGTCCCATGCTGGCCAGAATTTTTTCTAAGTCTGATGCCTGCCTGAAATATTTCAAAGTCTCATGCTGGCCAGAATTTTTTCTAAGTCTGATGCCTGGCTGAAAATTTTCAAAGTCCCATGCTGTCCAGAATTTTTTCAGTCCCATGCTGGCCAGAATTTTTTCTAAGTCTGATGCCTGCCTGAAATATTTCAAAGTCCCATGCTGGCCAGAATTTTTTCTAAGTCTGATGCCTGGCTGAAAATTTTCAAAGTCCCATGCTGGCCAGAATTTTTTCTAAGTCTGATGCCTGGCTGAAAATTTTCAAAGTCCCATGCTGGCCAGAATTTTTTCTAAGTCTGACGCCTGCCTGAAATATTTCAAAGTCCCATGCAGGCCAGAATTTTTTCTAAGTCTGACGCCTGGCCGAAAATTTTCAAAGTCCCATGCTGGCCAGAATTTTTTCTAAGTCTGATGCCTGGCTGAAAATTTTCAAAGTCCCATGCTGGCCAGAATTTTTTCTAAGTCTGACGCCTGCCTGAAAATTTTCAAAGTCCCATGCTGTCCAGAATTTTTTCAAAGTCTGACTCCTGGCCGAAAATTTTCAAAGTCCCATGCTGGCCAGAATTTTTTCTAAGTCTGACGCCTCTCCGAAAATTTTCAAAGTTCCACACCAATCTTTTCAATAGCCTGGGTTAAAAGGGTTGCAGTACCGCCGGCCACCATCTGGAGGCGCTGCAGATAGGGCACCCGGTTCCCTATCTGGGGGCCTTTCCACCCAAACCGCAAAATGGAGTTGTCACGATTTCAGAAGGGAGCAATTTCAGACGAGGCACCTCCAGGGCCGAACAAGGGAGGCTCACCAGACTTATGTCCGACAAAGAGGAGGGTTGGGGCGGCCTCCTTGGGCAGACGGCCTGCTCTCTGGCCTGGTTGTCAGATTTTTTCAAAGTCTGACGCCTGCCCAAAATATTTCAAAGTCCCACACCATTCATTTCAATAGCCTGGGTCACCAGGCCCGAAAATTTTCAAAGTCCAACGCCTGTCCGAAAATTTTCAAAGTCCCATGCTGTCCAGAATTTTTTCAAAGTCCTGTGCTGGCCAGAATTTTTTCTAAGTCTGACGCTGGGCCAAAAATTTTCAAAGTCCCATGCTGTCCAGAATTTTTTCTAAGTCCCATGCTGGCCAGAATTTTTTCTAAGTCTGACGCTTGGCCAAAAATTTTCAAAGTCCCATGCTGGCCAGAATTTTTTCTAAGTCCCATGCTGGCCAGAATTTTTTCAAAGTCCCATGCTGGCCAGAATTTTTTCTAAGTCTGACGCCTGCCTGAAAATTTTCAAAGTCGCATGCTGTCCAGAATTTTTTCAAAGTCCCATGCTGGCTAGATTTTTTTCTAAGTCTGACGCCTGCCTTAAATATTTCAAAGTCCCATGCTGGCCAGAATTTTTTCTAAGTCTGACGCCTGGCCGAAAATTTTCAAAGTCCCATGCTGGCCAGAATTTTTTTCTAAGTCTGACGCCTGGCCGAAAATTTTCAAAGTCCCATGCTGGCCAGAATTTTTTCTAAGTCTGATGCCTGGCTGAAAATTTCCAAAGTCCCATGCTGGCCAGAATTTTTTCAAAGTCCCATGCTGGCCAGAATTTTTTCTAAGTCTCATGCCTGCCTGAAATATTTCAAAGTCCCATGCTGGCCAGAATTTTTTCTAAGTCTGATGCCTGGCTGAAAATTTTCAAAGTCCCATGCTGTCCAGAATTTTTTCTAAGTCTGATGCCTGCCTGAAATATTTCAAAGTCCCATGCTGGCCAGAATTTTTTCTAAGTCTGATGCCTGGCTGAAAATTTTCAAAGTCCCATGCTGGCCAGAATTTTTTCTAAGTCTGATGCCTGGCTGAAAATTTTCAAAGTCCCATGCTGTCCAGAATTTTTTCAAAGTCCCATGCTGGCCAGAATTTTTTCTAAGTCTGATGCCTGCCTGAAATATTTCAAAGTCCCATGCTGGCCAGAATTTTTTCTAAGTCTGATGCCTGGCTGAAAATTTTCAAAGTCCCATGCTGTCCAGAATTTTTTCAAAGTCCCATGCTGGCCAGAATTTTTTCTAAGTCTGATGCCTGCCTGAAATATTTCAAAGTCCCATGCTGGCCAGAATTTTTTCTAAGTCTGATGCCTGGCTGAAAATTTTCAAAGTCCCATGCTGTCCAGAATTTTTTCAAAGTCCCATGCTGGCCAGAATTTTTTCTAAGTCTGATGCCTGGCTGAAATATTTCAAAGTCCCATGCTGGCCAGAATTTTTTCTAAGTCTGACGCCTGGCTGAAAATTTTCAAAGTCCCATGCTGGCCAGAATTTTTTTTAAGTCTGACGCCTGCCTGAAATATTTCAAAGTCCCATGCAGGCCAGAATTTTTTCTAAGTCTGACGCCTGGCCGAAAATTTTCAAAGTCCCATGCTGGCCAGAATTTTTTCTAAGTCTGATGCCTGGCTGAAAATTTTCAAAGTCCCATGCTGGCCAGAATTTTTTCTAAGTCTGACGCCTGCCTGAAAATTTTCAAAGTCCCATGCTGTCCAGAATTTTTTCAAAGTCCCATGCTGGCCAGATTTTTTTCTAAGTCTGACGCCTGCCTTAAATATTTCAAAGTCCCATGCTGGCCAGAATTTTTTCTAAGTCTGATGCCTGCCTGAAATATTTCAAAGTCCCATGCTGGCCAGAATTTTTTCTAAGTCTGATGCCTGGCTGAAAATTTTCAAAGTCCCATGCTGGCCAGAATTTTTTCTAAGTCTGATGCCTGGCTGAAAATTTTCAAAGTCCCATGCTGTCCAGAATTTTTTCAAAGTCCCATGCTGGCCAGAATTTTTTCTAAGTCTGATGCCTGCCTGAAATATTTCAAAGTCCCATGCTGGCCAGAATTTTTTCTAAGTCTGATGCCTGGCTGAAAATTTTCAAAGTCCCATGCTGTCCAGAATTTTTTCAAAGTCCCATGCTGGCCAGAATTTTTTCTAAGTCTGATGCCTGCCTGAAATATTTCAAAGTCCCATGCTGGCCAGAATTTTTTCTAAGTCTGATGCCTGGCTGAAAATTTTCAAAGTCCCATGCTGGCCAGAATTTTTTCTAAGTCTGATGCCTGGCTGAAAAATTTCAAAGTCCCATGCTGGCCAGAATTTTTTCTAAGTCTGATGCCTGGCTGAAAATTTTCAAAGTCCCATGCTGGCCAGAATTTTTTCTAAGTCTGACGCCTGCCTGAAAATTTTCAAAGTCCCATGCTGTCCAGAATTTTTTCAAAGTCCCATGCTGGCCAGAATTTTTTCTAAGTCTGACGCCTGCCTGAAATATTTCAAAGTCCCATGCAGGCCAGAATTTTTTCTAAGTCTGACGCCTGGCCGAAAATTTTCAAAGTCCCATGCTGGCCAGAATTTTTTCTAAGTCTGATGCCTGGCTGAAAATTTTCAAAGTCCCATGCTGTCCAGAATTTTTTCAAAGTCCCATGCTGGCCAGAATTTTTTCTAAGTCTGATGCCTGCCTGAAATATTTCAAAGTCCCATGCTGGCCAGAATTTTTTCTAAGTCTGATGCCTGGCTGAAAATTTTCAAAGTCCCATGCTGGCCAGAATTTTTTCTAAGTCTGATGCCTGGCTGAAAATTTTCAAAGTCCCATGCTGGCCAGAATTTTTTCTAAGTCTGATGCCTGGCTGAAAATTTTCAAAGTCCCATGCTGGCCAGAATTTTTTCTAAGTCTGACGCCTGCCTGAAAATTTTCAAAGTCCCATGCTGTCCAGAATTTTTTCAAAGTCCCATGCTGGCCAGAATTTTTTCTAAGTCTGACGCCTGCCTGAAATATTTCAAAGTCCCATGCTGGCCAGAATTTTTTCTAAGTCTGATGCCTGGCTGAAAATTTTCAAAGTCCCATGCTGGCCAGAATTTTTTCTAAGTCTGACGCCTGCCTGAAAATTTTCAAAGTCCCATGCTGTCCAGAATTTTTTCAAAGTCCCATGCTGGCCAGATTTTTTTCTAAGTCTGACGCCTGCCTTAAATATTTCAAAGTCCCATGCTGGCCAGAATTTTTTTCTAAGTCTGACGCCTGGCCGAAAATTTTCAAAGTCCCATGCTGGCCAGACTTTTTTCTAAGTCTGATGCCTGCCTGAAATATTTCAAAGTCCCATGCTGGCCAGAATTTTTTCTAAGTCTGATGCCTGGCTGAAAATTTTCAAAGTCCCATGCTGTCCAGAATTTTTTCAAAGTCCCATGCTGGCCAGAAATTTTTCTAAGTCTGATGCCTGCCTGAAATATTTCAAAGTCCCATGCTGGCCAGAATTTTTTCTAAGTCTGATGCCTGGCTGAAAATTTTCAAAGTCCCATGCTGTCCAGAATTTTTTCAAAGTCCCATGCTGGCCAGAATTTTTTCTAAGTCTGATGCCTGCCTGAAATATTTCAAAGTCCCATGCTGGCCAGAATTTTTTCTAAGTCTGATGCCTGGCTGAAAATTTTCAAAGTCCCATGCTGGCCAGAATTTTTTCTAAGTCTGATGCCTGGCTGAAAATTTTCAAAGTCCCATGCTGGCCAGAATTTTTTCTAAGTCTGACGCCTGCCTTAAATATTTCAAAGTCCCATGCTGGCCAGAATTTTTTTCTAAGTCTGACGCCTGGCCGAAAATTTTCAAAGTCCCATGCTGTCCAGAATTTTTTCAAAGTCCCATGCTGGCCAGAATTTTTTCTAAGTCTGATGCCTGGCTGAAAATTTTCAAAGTCCCATGCTGGCCAGAATTTTTTCTAAGTCTGATGCCTGGCTGAAAATTTTCAAAGTCCCATGCTGGCCAGAATTTTTTCTAAGTCTGACGCCTGCCTGAAAATTTTCAAAGTCCCATGCTGTCCAGAATTTTTTCAAAGTCCCATGCTGGCCAGATTTTTTTCTAAGTCTGACGCCTGCCTTAAATATTTCAAAGTCCCATGCTGGCCAGAATTTTTTTCTAAGTCTGACGCCTGGCCGAAAATTTTCAAAGTCCCATGCTGGCCAGACTTTTTTCTAAGTCTGATGCCTGCCTGAAATATTTCAAAGTCCCATGCTGGCCAGAATTTTTTCTAAGTCTGATGCCTGGCTGAAAATTTTCAAAGTCCCATGCTGGCCAGAATTTTTTCTAAGTCTGATGCCTGGCTGAAAATTTTCAAAGTCCCATGCTGTCCAGAATTTTTTCAAAGTCCCATGCTGGCCAGAATTTTTTCTAAGTCTGATGCCTGCCTGAAATATTTCAAAGTCCCATGCTGGCCAGAATTTTTTCTAAGTCTGATGCCTGGCTGAAAATTTTCAAAGTCCCATGCTGTCCAGAATTTTTTCAAAGTCCCATGCTGGCCAGAATTTTTTCTAAGTCTGATGCCTGCCTGAAATATTTCAAAGTCCCATGCTGGCCAGAATTTTTTCTAAGTCTGATGCCTGGCTGAAAATTTTCAAAGTCCCATGCTGGCCAGAATTTTTTCTAAGTCTGATGCCTGGCTGAAAATGTTCAAAGTCCCATGCTGGCCAGAATTTTTTCTAAGTCTGACGCCTGCCTGAAATATTTCAAAGTCCCATGCAGGCCAGAATTTTTTCTAAGTCTGACGCCTGGCCGAAAATTTTCAAAGTCCCATGCTGGCCAGAATTTTTTCTAAGTCTGATGCCTGGCTGAAAATTTTCAAAGTCCCATGCTGGCCAGAATTTTTTCTAAGTCTGACGCCTGCCTGAAAATTTTCAAAGTCCCATGCTGTCCAGAATTTTTTCAAAGTCCCATGCTGGCCAGATTTTTTTCTAAGTCTGACGCCTGCCTTAAATATTTCAAAGTCCCATGCTGGCCAGAATTTTTTCTAAGTCTGACTCCTGGCCGAAAATTTTCAAAGTCCCATGCTGGCCAGAATTTTTTCTAAGTCTGACGCCTCTCCGAAAATTTTCAAAGTTCCACACCAATCTTTTCAATAGCCTGGGTTAAAAGGGTTGCAGTACCGCCGGCCACCATCTGGAGGCGCTGCAGATAGGGCACCCGGTTCCCTATCTGGGGGCCTTTCCACCCAAACCGCAAAATGGAGTTGTCACGATTTCAGAAGGGAGCAATTTCAGACGAGGCACCTCCAGGGCCGAACAAGGGAGGCTCACCAGACTTATGTCCGACAAAGAGGAGGGTTGGGGCGGCCTCCTTGGGCAGACGGCCTGCTCTCTGGCCTGGTTGTCAGATTTTTTCAGTCTGACGCCTGCCCAAAATATTTCAAAGTCCCACACCATTCATTTCAATAGCCTGGGTCACCAGGCCCGAAAATTTTCAAAGTCCAACGCCTGTCCGAAAATTTTCAAAGTCCCATGCTGGCCAGAATTTTTTCTAAGTCTGACGCCTGCCTGAAATATTTCAAAGTCCCATGCTGTCCAGAATTTTTTCAAAGTCCTATGCTGGCCAGAATTTTTTCTAAGTCTGACGCTTGGCCAAAAATTTTCAAAGTCCCATGCTGTCCAGAATTTTTTCTAAGTCCCATGCTGGCCAGAATTTTTTCTAAGTCTGACGCTTGGCCAAAAATTTTCAAAGTCCCATGCTGGCCAGAATTTTTTCTAAGTCCCATGCAGGCCAGAATTTTTTCAAAGTCCCATGCTGGCCAGAATTTTTTCTAAGTCTGACGCCTGCCTGAAAATTTTCAAAGTCCCATGCTGTCCAGAATTTTTTCAAAGTCCCATGCTGGCCAGATTTTTTTCTAAGTCTGACGCCTGCCTTAAATATTTCAAAGTCCCATGCTGGCCAGAATTTTTTCTAAGTCTGACGCCTGGCCGAAAATTTTCAAAGTCCCATGCTGGCCAGAATTTTTTTCTAAGTCTGACGCCTGGCCGAAAATTTTCAAAGTCCCATGCTGGCCAGAATTTTTTCTAAGTCTGATGCCTGGCTGAAAATTTCCAAAGTCCCATGCTGGCCAGAATTTTTTCAAAGTCCCATGCTGGCCAGAATTTTTTCTAAGTCTCATGCCTGCCTGAAATATTTCAAAGTCCCATGCTGGCCAGAATTTTTTCTAAGTCTGATGCCTGGCTGAAAATTTTCAAAGTCCCATGCTGGCCAGAATTTTTTCTAAGTCTGATGCCTGCCTGAAATATTTCAAAGTCCCATGCTGGCCAGAATTTTTTCTAAGTCTGATGCCTGGCTGAAAATTTTCAAAGTCCCATGCTGGCCAGAATTTTTTCTAAGTCTGATGCCTGGCTGAAAATTTTCAAAGTCCCATGCTGTCCAGAATTTTTTCAAAGTCCCATGCTGGCCAGAATTTTTTCTAAGTCTGATGCCTGCCTGAAATATTTCAAAGTCCCATGCTGGCCAGAATTTTTTCTAAGTCTGATGCCTGGCTGAAAATTTTCAAAGTCCCATGCTGTCCAGAATTTTTTCAAAGTCCCATGCTGGCCAGAATTTTTTCTAAGTCTGATGCCTGCCTGAAATATTTCAAAGTCCCATGCTGGCCAGAATTTTTTTCTAAGTCTGACGCCTGGCCGAAAATTTTCAAAGTCCCATGCTGGCCAGACTTTTTTCTAAGTCTGATGCCTGGCTGAAAATTTTCAAAGTCCCATGCTGGCCAGAATTTTTTTTAAGTCTGACGCCTGCCTGAAATATTTCAAAGTCCCATGCTGGCCAGAATTTTTTCTAAGTCTGATGCCTGGCTGAAAATTTTCAAAGTCCCATGCTGGCCAGAATTTTTTCTAAGTCTGACGCCTGCCTGAAAATTTTCAAAGTCCCATGCTGTCCAGAATTTTTTCAAAGTCCCATGCTGTCCAGATTTTTTTCTAAGTCTGACGCCTGCCTTAAATATTTCAAAGTCCCATGCTGGCCAGAATTTTTTCTAAGTCTGATGCCTGCCTGAAATATTTCAAAGTCCCATGCTGGCCAGAATTGTTTCCAAGTCTGATGCCTGGCTGAAAATTTTCAAAGTCCCATGCTGGCCAGAATTTTTTCTAAGTCTGATGCCTGGCTGAAAATTTTCAAAGTCCCATGCTGTCCAGAATTTTTTCAAAGTCCCATGCTGGCCAGAATTTTTTCTAAGTCTGATGCCTGCCTGAAATATTTCAAAGTCCCATGCTGGCCAGAATTTTTTCTAAGTCTGATGCCTGCCTGAAATATTTCAAAGTCCCATGCTGGCCAGAATTTTTTTCTAAGTCTGACGCCTGGCCGAAAATTTTCAAAGTCCCATGCTGGCCAGACTTTTTTCTAAGTCTGATGCCTGGCTGAAAATTTTCAAAGTCCCATGCTGGCCAGAATTTTTTCTAAGTCTGATGCCTGGCTGAAAATTTTCAAAGTCCCATGCTGTCCAGAATTTTTTCAAAGTCCCATGCTGGCCAGAATTTTTTCTAAGTCTGATGCCTGGCTGAAATATTTCAAAGTCCCATGCTGGCCAGAATTTTTTCTAAGTCTGACGCCTGGCTGAAAATTTTCAAAGTCCCATGCTGGCCAGAATTTTTTTTAAGTCTGACGCCTGCCTGAAATATTTCAAAGTCCCATGCAGGCCAGATTTTTTTCTAAGTCTGACGCCTGGCCGAAAATTTTCAAAGTCCCATGCTGGCCAGAATTTTTTCTAAGTCTGATGCCTGGCTGAAAATTTTCAAAGTCCCATGCTGGCCAGAATTTTTTCTAAGTCTGACGCCTGCCTGAAAATTTTCAAAGTCCCATGCTGTCCAGAATTTTTTCAAAGTCCCATGCTGGCCAGATTTTTTTCTAAGTCTGACGCCTGCCTTAAATATTTCAAAGTCCCATGCTGGCCAGAATTTTTTCTAAGTCTGATGCCTGCCTGAAATATTTCAAAGTCCCATGCTGGCCAGAATTTTTTCTAAGTCTGATGCCTGGCTGAAAATTTTCAAAGTCCCATGCTGGCCAGAATTTTTTCAAAGTCCCATGCTGGCCAGAATTTTTTCTAAGTCTGATGCCTGCCTGAAATATTTCAAAGTCCCATGCTGGCCAGAATTTTTTCTAAGTCTGATGCCTGGCTGAAAATTTTCAAAGTCCCATGCTGGCCAGAATTTTTTCTAAGTCTGATGCCTGGCTGAAAATTTTCAAAGTCCCATGCTGTCCAGAATTTTTTCAAAGTCCCATGCTGGCCAGAATTTTTTCTAAGTCTGATGCCTGCCTGAAATATTTCAAAGTCCCATGCTGGCCAGAATTTTTTCTAAGTCTGATGCCTGGCTGAAAATTTTCAAAGTCCCATGCTGGCCAGAATTTTTTCTAAGTCTGATGCCTGGCTGAAAATTTTCAAAGTCCCATGCTGGCCAGAATTTTTTCTAAGTCTGATGCCTGGCTGAAAATTTTCAAAGTCCCATGCTGGCCAGAATTTTTTCTAAGTCTGACGCCTGCCTGAAAATTTTCAAAGTCCCATGCTGTCCAGAATTTTTTCAAAGTCCCATGCTGGCCAGAATTTTTTCTAAGTCTGACGCCTGCCTGAAATATTTCAAAGTCCCATGCAGGCCAGAATTTTTTCTAAGTCTGACGCCTGGCCGAAAATTTTCAAAGTCCCATGCTGGCCAGAATTTTTTCTAAGTCTGATGCCTGGCTGAAAATTTTCAAAGTCCCATGCTGGCCAGAATTTTTTCTAAGTCTGATGCCTGGCTGAAATATTTCAAAGTCCCATGCTGGCCAGAATTTTTTCTAAGTCTGACGCCTGGCTGAAAATTTTCAAAGTCACATGCTGGCCAGAATTTTTTTTAAGTCTGACGCCTGCCTGAAATATTTCAAAGTCCCATGCAGGCCAGAATTTTTTCTAAGTCTGACGCCTGGCCGAAAATTTTCAAAGTCCCATGCTGGCCAGAATTTTTTCTAAGTCCCATGCTGGCCAGAATTTTTTCTAAGTCTGATGCCTGCCTGAAATATTTCAAAGTCCCATGCTGGCCAGAATTTTTTCTAAGTCTGATGCCTGGCTGAAAATTTTCAAAGTCCCATGCTGGCCAGAATTTTTTCAAAGTCCCATGCTGGCCAGAATTTTTTCTAAGTCTGATGCCTGCCTGAAATATTTCAAAGTCCCATGCTGGCCAGAATTTTTTCTAAGTCTGATGCCTGGCTGAAAATTTTCAAAGTCCCATGCTGGCCAGAATTTTTTCTAAGTCTGATGCCTGGCTGAAAATTTTCAAAGTCCCATGCTGTCCAGAATTTTTTCAAAGTCCCATGCTGGCCAGAATTTTTTCTAAGTCTGATGCCTGCCTGAAATATTTCAAAGTCCCATGCTGGCCAGAATTTTTTCTAAGTCTGATGCCTGGCTGAAAATTTTCAAAGTCCCATGCTGGCCAGAATTTTTTCTAAGTCTGATGCCTGGCTGAAAATTTTCAAAGTCCCATGCTGGCCAGAATTTTTTCTAAGTCTGACGCCTGCCTGAAAATTTTCAAAGTCCCATGCTGTCCAGAATTTTTTCAAAGTCCCATGCTGGCCAGAATTTTTTCTAAGTCTGACGCCTGCCTGAAATATTTCAAAGTCCCATGCAGGCCAGAATTTTTTCTAAGTCTGACGCCTGGCCGAAAATTTTCAAAGTCCCATGCTGGCCAGAATTTTTTCTAAGTCTGATGCCTGGCTGAAAATTTTCAAAGTCCCATGCTGGCCAGAATTTTTTCTAAGTCTGATGCCTGGCTGAAATATTTCAAAGTCCCATGCTGGCCAGAATTTTTTCTAAGTCTGACGCCTGGCTGAAAATTTTCAAAGTCACATGCTGGCCAGAATTTTTTTTAAGTCTGACGCCTGCCTGAAATATTTCAGTCCCATGCAGGCCAGAATTTTTTCTAAGTCTGACGCCTGGCCGAAAATTTTCAAAGTCCCATGCTGGCCAGAATTTTTTCTAAGTCCCATGCTGGCCAGAATTTTTTCTAAGTCTGATGCCTGGCTGAAATATTTCAAAGTCCCATGCTGGCCAGAATTTTTTCTAAGTCTGACGCCTGCCTGAAAATTTTCAAAGTCCCATGCTGTCCAGAATTTTTTCAAAGTCCCATGCTGGCCAGATTTTTTTCTAAGTCTGACGCCTGCCTTAAATATTTCAAAGTCCCATGCTGGCCAGAATTTTTTCTAAGTCTGACGCCTGCCTGAAATATTTCAAAGTCCCATGCAGGCCAGAATTTTTTCTAAGTCTGACGCCTGGCCGAAAATTTTCAAAGTCCCATGCTGGCCAGAATTTTTTCTAAGTCTGATGCCTGGCTGAAATATTTCAAAGTCCCATGCTGGCCAGAATTTTTTCTAAGTCTGACGCCTGGCTGAAAATTTTCAAAGTCCCATGCTGGCCAGAATTTTTTTTAAGTCTGACGCCTGCCTGAAATATTTCAAAGTCCCATGCAGGCCAGAATTTTTTCTAAGTCTGACGCCTGGCCGAAAATTTTCAAAGTCCCATGCTGGCCAGAATTTTTTCTAAGTCTGATGCCTGGCTGAAAATTTTCAAAGTCCCATGCTGGCCAGAATTTTTTCTAAGTCTGACGCCTGCCTGAAAATTTTCAAAGTCCCATGCTGGCCAGAATCTTTTCTAAGTCTGACGCCTGCCTGAAATATTTCAAAGTCCCATGCAGGCCAGAATTTTTTCTAAGTCTGACGCCTGGCCGAAAATTTTCAAAGTCCCATGCTGGCCAGAATTTTTTCTAAGTCTGATGCCTGGCTGAAAATTTTCAGTCCCATGCTGGCCAGAATTTTTTCTAAGTCTGACGCCTGCCTGAAAATTTTCAAAGTCCCATGCTGTCCAGAATTTTTTCAAAGTCCCATGCTGGCCAGATTTTTTTCTAAGTCTGACGCCTGCCTTAAATATTTCAAAGTCCCATGCTGGCCAGAATTTTTTCTAAGTCTGATGCCTGCCTGAAATATTTCAAAGTCCCATGCTGGCCAGAATTTTTTCTAAGTCTGATGCCTGGCTGAAAATTTTCAAAGTCCCATGCTGGCCAGAATTTTTTCTAAGTCTGATGCCTGGCTGAAAATTTTCAAAGTCCCATGCTGTCCAGAATTTTTTCAAAGTCCCATGCTGGCCAGAATTTTTTCTAAGTCTGATGCCTGCCTGAAATATTTCAAAGTCCCATGCTGGCCAGAATTTTTTCTAAGTCTGATGCCTGCCTGAAATATTTCAAAGTCCCATGCTGGCCAGAATTTTTTTCTAAGTCTGACGCCTGGCCGAAAATTTTCAAAGTCCCATGCTGGCCAGACTTTTTTCTAAGTCTGATGCCTGGCTGAAAATTTTCAAAGTCCCATGCTGGCCAGAATTTTTTCTAAGTCTGATGCCTGGCTGAAAATTTTCAAAGTCCCATGCTGTCCAGAATTTTTTCAAAGTCCCATGCTGGCCAGAATTTTTTCTAAGTCTGATGCCTGGCTGAAATATTTCAAAGTCCCATGCTGGCCAGAATTTTTTCTAAGTCTGACGCCTGGCTGAAAATTTTCAAAGTCCCATGCTGGCCAGAATTTTTTTTAAGTCTGACGCCTGCCTGAAATATTTCAAAGTCCCATGCAGGCCAGAATTTTTTCTAAGTCTGACGCCTGGCCGAAAATTTTCAAAGTCCCATGCTGGCCAGAATTTTTTCTAAGTCTGATGCCTGGCTGAAAATTTTCAAAGTCCCATGCTGGCCAGAATTTTTTCTAAGTCTGACGCCTGCCTGAAAATTTTCAAAGTCCCATGCTGGCCAGAATCTTTTCTAAGTCTGACGCCTGCCTGAAATATTTCAAAGTCCCATGCAGGCCAGAATTTTTTCTAAGTCTGACGCCTGGCCGAAAATTTTCAAAGTCCCATGCTGGCCAGAATTTTTTCTAAGTCTGATGCCTGGCTGAAAATTTTCAGTCCCATGCTGGCCAGAATTTTTTCTAAGTCTGACGCCTGCCTGAAAATTTTCAAAGTCCCATGCTGTCCAGAATTTTTTCAAAGTCCCATGCTGGCCAGATTTTTTTCTAAGTCTGACGCCTGCCTTAAATATTTCAAAGTCCCATGCTGGCCAGAATTTTTTCTAAGTCTGATGCCTGCCTGAAATATTTCAAAGTCCCATGCTGGCCAGAATTTTTTCTAAGTCTGATGCCTGGCTGAAAATTTTCAAAGTCCCATGCTGGCCAGAATTTTTTCTAAGTCTGATGCCTGGCTGAAAATTTTCAAAGTCCCATGCTGGCCAGAATTTTTTCTAAGTCTGATGCCTGGCTGAAATATTTCAAAGTCCCATGCTGGCCAGAATTGTTTCTAAGTCTGACGCCTGGCTGAAAATTTTCAAAGTCCCATGCTGGCCAGAATTTTTTTTAAGTCTGACGCCTGCCTGAAATATTTCAAAGTCCCATGCAGGCCAGAATTTTTTCTAAGTCTGACGCCTGGCCGAAAAATTTCAAAGTCCCATGCTGGCCAGAATTTTTTCTAAGTCTGATGCCTGGCTGAAAATTTTCAAAGTCCCATGCTGGCCAGAATTTTTTCTAAGTCTGACGCCTGCCTGAAAATTTTCAAAGTCCCATGCTGTCCAGAATTTTTTCAAAGTCCCATGCTGGCCAGATTTTTTTCTAAGTCTGACGCCTGCCTTAAATATTTCAAAGTCCCATGCTGGCCAGAATTTTTTCTAAGTCTGATGCCTGCCTGAAATATTTCAAAGTCCCATGCTGGCCAGACTTTTTTCTAAGTCTGATGCCTGGCTGAAAATTTTCAAAGTCCCATGCTGGCCAGAATTTTTTCTAAGTCTGATGCCTGGCTGAAATATTTCAAAGTCCCATGCTGGCCAGAATTTTTTCTAAGTCTGACGCCTGGCTGAAAATTTTCAAAGTCCCATGCTGGCCAGAATTTTTTTTAAGTCTGACGCCTGCCTGAAATATTTCAAAGTCCCATGCAGGCCAGAATTTTTTCTAAGTCTGACGCCTGGCCGAAAATTTTCAAAGTCCCATGCTGGCCAGAATTTTTTCTAAGTCTGATGCCTGACTGAAAATTTTCAAAGTCCCATGCTGGCCAGAATTTTTTCTAAGTCTGACGCCTGCCTGAAAATTTTCAAAGTCCCATGCTGTCCAGAATTTTTTCAAAGTCCCATGCTGGCCAGATTTTTTTCTAAGTCTGACGCCTGCCTTAAATATTTCAAAGTCCCATGCTGGCCATAATTTTTTTCTAAGTCTGACGCCTGGCCGAAAAATTTCAAAGTCCCATGCTGGCCAGAATTTTTTTAAGTCTGACGCCTGCCTGAAAATTTTCAAAGTCCCATGCTGTCCAGAATTTTTTCAAAGTCCCATGCTGGCCAGAATTTTTTCTAAGTCTGATGCCTGGCTGAAAATTTTCAGTCCCATGCTGGCCAGAATTTTTTCTAAGTCTGACGCCTGCCTGAAAATTTTCAAAGTCCCATGCTGTCCAGAATTTTTTCAAAGTCCCATGCTGGCCAGATTTTTTTCTAAGTCTGACGCCTGCCTTAAATATTTCAAAGTCCCATGCTGGCCAGAATTTTTTCTAAGTCTGATGCCTGCCTGAAATATTTCAAAGTCCCATGCTGGCCAGATTTTTTTCTAAGTCTGATGCCTGGCTGAAAATTTTCAAAGTCCCATGCTGGCCAGAATTTTTTCTAAGTCTGATGCCTGGCTGAAATATTTCAAAGTCCCATGCTGGCCAGAATTTTTTCTAAGTCTGACGCCTGGCTGAAAATTTTCAAAGTCCCATGCTGGCCAGAATTTTTTTTAAGTCTGACGCCTGCCTGAAATATTTCAAAGTCCCATGCAGGCCAGAATTTTTTCTAAGTCTGACGCCTGGCCGAAAAATTTCAAAGTCCCATGCTGGCCAGAATTTTTTCTAAGTCTGATGCCTGGCTGAAAATTTTCAAAGTCCCATGCTGGCCAGAATTTTTTCTAAGTCTGACGCCTGCCTGAAAATTTTCAAAGTCCCATGCTGTCCAGAATTTTTTCAAAGTCCCATGCTGGCCAGATTTTTTTCTAAGTCTGACGCCTGCCTTAAATATTTCAAAGTCCCATGCTGGCCAGAATTTTTTCTAAGTCTGATGCCTGCCTGAAATATTTCAAAGTCCCATGCTGGCCAGACTTTTTTCTAAGTCTGATGCCTGGCTGAAAATTTTCAAAGTCCCATGCTGGCCAGAATTTTTTCTAAGTCTGATGCCTGGCTGAAATATTTCAAAGTCCCATGCTGGCCAGAATTTTTTCTAAGTCTGACGCCTGGCTGAAAATTTTCAAAGTCCCATGCTGGCCAGAATTTTTTTTAAGTCTGACGCCTGCCTGAAATATTTCAAAGTCCCATGCAGGCCAGAATTTTTTCTAAGTCTGACGCCTGGCCGAAAATTTTCAAAGTCCCATGCTGGCCAGAATTTTTTCTAAGTCTGATGCCTGACTGAAAATTTTCAAAGTCCCATGCTGGCCAGAATTTTTTCTAAGTCTGACGCCTGCCTGAAAATTTTCAAAGTCCCATGCTGTCCAGAATTTTTTCAAAGTCCCATGCTGGCCAGATTTTTTTCTAAGTCTGACGCCTGCCTTAAATATTTCAAAGTCCCATGCTGGCCATAATTTTTTTCTAAGTCTGACGCCTGGCCGAAAAATTTCAAAGTCCCATGCTGGCCAGAATTTTTTTAAGTCTGACGCCTGCCTGAAAATTTTCAAAGTCCCATGCTGTCCAGAATTTTTTCAAAGTCCCATGCTGGCCAGATTTTTTTCTAAGTCTGACGCCTGCCTTAAATATTTCAAAGTCCCATGCTGGCCAGAATTTTTTTCTAAGTCTGACGCCTGGCCGAAAATTTTCAAAGTCCCATGCTGGCCAGACTTTTTTCTAAGTCTGATGCCTGGCTGAAAATTTTCAAAGTCCCATGCTGGCCAGAATTTTTTCTAAGTCTGATGCCTGGCTGAAAATTTTCAAAGTCCCATGCTGGCCAGAATTTTTTCTAAGTCTGACGCCTGCCTGAAAATTTTCAAAGTCCCATGCTGTCCAGAATTTTTTCAAAGACCCATGCTGGCCAGATTTTTTTCTAAGTCTGACGCCTGCCTTAAATATTTCAAAGTCCCATGCTGGCCATAATTTTTTTCTAAGTCTGACGCCTGGCCGAAAATTTTCAAAGTCCCATGCTGGCCAGAATTTTTTCTAAGTCTGATGCCTGGCTGAAAATTTTCAAAGTCCCATGCTGGCCAGAATTTTTTCTAAGTCTGATGCCTGGCTGAAAATTTTCAAAGTCCCATGCTGTCCAGAATTTTTTCAAAGTCCCATGCTGGCCAGAATTTTTTCTAAGTCTGATGCCTGGCTGAAATATTTCAAAGTCCCATGCTGGCCAGAATTTTTTCTAAGTCTGACGCCTGCCTGAAATATTTCAAAGTCCCATGCTGTCCAGAATTTTTTCAAAGTCCTATGCTGGCCAGAATTTTTTCTAAGTCTGACGCTTGGCCAAAAATTTTCAAAGTCCCATGCTGTCCAGAATTTTTTCAAAGTCCCATGCTGGCCAGAATTTTTTCTAAGTCCCATGCTGGCCAGAATTTTTTTCTAAGTCTGACGCCTGGCCGAAAATTTTCAAAGTCCCATGCTGGCCAGAATTTTTTCTAAGTCTGATGCCTGGCTGAAAATTTTCAAAGTCCCATGCTGGCCAGAATTTTTTTAAGTCTGACGCCTGCCTGAAATATTTCAAAGTCCCATGCAGGCCAGAATTTTTTCTAAGTCTGACGCCTGGCTGAAATATTTCAAAGTCCCATGCTGGCCAGAATTTTTTCTAAGTCTGACGCCTGGCTGAAAATTTTCAAAGTCCCATGCTGGCCAGAATTTTTTCTAAGTCTGACGCCTGCCTGAAAATTTTCAAAGTCCCATGCTGGCCAGAATTTTTTTACGTCTGACGCCTGCCTGAAATATTTCAAAGTCCCATGCTGGCCAGAATTTTTTTCTAAGTCTGACGCCTGGCCGAAAATTTTCAAAGTCCCATGCTGGCCAGAATTTTTTCTAAGTCTGATGCCTGGCTGAAAATTTTCAAAGTCCCATGCTGGCCAGAATTTTTTTAAGTCTGACGCCTGCCTGAAATATTTCAAAGTCCCATGCAGGCCAGAATTTTTTCTAAGTCTGACGCCTGGCTGAAATATTTCAAAGTCCCATGCTGGCCAGAATTTTTTCTAAGTCTGACGCCTGGCTGAAAATTTTCAAAGTCCCATGCTGGCCAGAATTTTTTCTAAGTCTGACGCCTGCCTGAAAATTTTCAAAGTCCCATGCTGGCCAGAATTTTTTCTAAGTCTGATGCCTGGCTGAAAATTTTCAAAGTCCCATGCTGGCCAGAATTTTTTTAAGTCTGACGCCTGCCTGAAATATTTCAAAGTCCCATGCAGGCCAGAATTTTTTCTAAGTCTGACGCCTGGCTGAAATATTTCAAAGTCCCATGCTGGCCAGAATTTTTTCTAAGTCTGACGCCTGGCTGAAATATTTCAAAGTCCCATGCCGGCCAGAATTTTTTCTAAGTCTGACGCCTGCCTGAAAATTTTCAAAGTCCCATGCTGGCCAGAATTTTTTTACGTCTGACGCCTGCCTGAAATATTTCAAAGTCCCATGCTGGCCAGAATTTTTTTCTAAGTCTGACGCCTGGCCGAAAATTTTCAAAGTCCCATGCTGGCCAGAATTTTTTCTAAGTCTGATGCCTGGCTGAAAATTTTCAAAGTCCCATGCTGGCCAGAATTTTTTTAAGTCTGACGCCTGCCTGAAATATTTCAAAGTCCCATGCAGGCCAGAATTTTTTCTAAGTCTGACGCCTGGCTGAAATATTTCAAAGTCCCATGCTGGCCAGAATTTTTTCTAAGTCTGACGCCTGGCTGAAAATTTTCAAAGTCCCATGCTGGCCAGAATTTTTTCTAAGTCTGACGCCTGCCTGAAAATTTTCAAAGTCCCATGCTGGCCAGAATTTTTTCTAAGTCTGATGCCTGGCTGAAAATTTTCAAAGTCCCATGCTGTCCAGAATTTTTTCAAAGTCCCATGCTGGCCAGAATTTTTTCTAAGTCTGATGCCTGGCTGAAATATTTCAAAGTCCCATGCTGGCCAGAATTTTTTCTAAGTCTGACGCCTGCCTGAAATATTTCAAAGTCCCATGCTGTCCAGAATTTTTTCAAAGTCCTATGCTGGCCAGAATTTTTTCTAAGTCTGACGCTTGGCCAAAAATTTTCAAAGTCCCATGCTGTCCAGAATTTTTTCAAAGTCCCATGCTGGCCAGAATTTTTTCTAAGTCCCATGCTGGCCAGAATTTTTTTCTAAGTCTGACGCCTGGCCGAAAATTTTCAAAGTCCCATGCTGGCCAGAATTTTTTCTAAGTCTGATGCCTGGCTGAAAATTTTCAAAGTCCCATGCTGGCCAGAATTTTTTCTAAGTCTGATGCCTGGCTGAAATATTTCAAAGTCCCATGCCGGCCAGAATTTTTTCTAAGTCTGATGCCTGCCTGAAATATTTCAAAGTCCCATGCTGGCCAGACTTTTTTCTAAGTCTGATGCCTGGCTGAAAATTTTCAAAGTCCCATGCTGGCCAGAATTTTTTCTAAGTCTGATGCCTGGCTGAAATATTTCAAAGTCCCATGCTGGCCAGAATTTTTTCTAAGTCTGACGCCTGGCTGAAAATTTTCAAAGTCCCATGCTGGCCAGAATTTTTTTTAAGTCTGACGCCTGCCTGAAATATTTCAAAGTCCCATGCAGGCCAGAATTTTTTCTAAGTCTGACGCCTGGCCGAAAATTTTCAAAGTCCCATGCTGGCCAGAATTTTTTCTAAGTCTGATGCCTGACTGAAAATTTTCAAAGTCCCATGCTGGCCAGAATTTTTTCTAAGTCTGACGCCTGCCTGAAAATTTTCAAAGTCCCATGCTGTCCAGAATTTTTTCAAAGTCCCATGCTGGCCAGATTTTTTTCTAAGTCTGACGCCTGCCTTAAATATTTCAAAGTCCCATGCTGGCCATAATTTTTTTCTAAGTCTGACGCCTGGCCGAAAAATTTCAAAGTCCCATGCTGGCCAGAATTTTTTTAAGTCTGACGCCTGCCTGAAAATTTTCAAAGTCCCATGCTGTCCAGAATTTTTTCAAAGTCCCATGCTGGCCAGATTTTTTTCTAAGTCTGACGCCTGCCTTAAATATTTCAAAGTCCCATGCTGGCCAGAATTTTTTTCTAAGTCTGACGCCTGGCCGAAAATTTTCAAAGTCCCATGCTGGCCAGACTTTTTTCTAAGTCTGATGCCTGGCTGAAAATTTTCAAAGTCCCATGCTGGCCAGAATTTTTTCTAAGTCTGATGCCTGGCTGAAAATTTTCAAAGTCCCATGCTGGCCAGAATTTTTTCTAAGTCTGACGCCTGCCTGAAAATTTTCAAAGTCCCATGCTGTCCAGAATTTTTTCAAAGACCCATGCTGGCCAGATTTTTTTCTAAGTCTGACGCCTGCCTTAAATATTTCAAAGTCCCATGCTGGCCATAATTTTTTTCTAAGTCTGACGCCTGGCCGAAAATTTTCAAAGTCCCATGCTGGCCAGAATTTTTTCTAAGTCTGATGCCTGGCTGAAAATTTTCAAAGTCCCATGCTGGCCAGAATTTTTTCTAAGTCTGATGCCTGGCTGAAAATTTTCAAAGTCCCATGCTGTCCAGAATTTTTTCAAAGTCCCATGCTGGCCAGAATTTTTTCTAAGTCTGATGCCTGCCTGAAATATTTCAAAGTCCCATGCTGTCCAGAATTTTTTCAAAGTCCTATGCTGGCCAGAATTTTTTCTAAGTCTGACGCTTGGCCAAAAATTTTCAAAGTCCCATGCTGTCCAGAATTTTTTCAAAGTCCCATGCTGGCCAGAATTTTTTCTAAGTCCCATGCTGGCCAGAATTTTTTTCTAAGTCTGACGCCTGGCCGAAAATTTTCAAAGTCCCATGCTGGCCAGAATTTTTTCTAAGTCTGATGCCTGGCTGAAAATTTTCAAAGTCCCATGCTGGCCAGAATTTTTTTAAGTCTGACGCCTGCCTGAAATATTTCAAAGTCCCATGCAGGCCAGAATTTTTTCTAAGTCTGACGCCTGGCTGAAATATTTCAAAGTCCCATGCTGGCCAGAATTTTTTCTAAGTCTGACGCCTGGCTGAAAATTTTCAAAGTCCCATGCTGGCCAGAATTTTTTCTAAGTCTGACGCCTGCCTGAAAATTTTCAAAGTCCCATGCTGGCCAGAATTTTTTTACGTCTGACGCCTGCCTGAAATATTTCAAAGTCCCATGCTGGCCAGAATTTTTTTCTAAGTCTGACGCCTGGCCGAAAATTTTCAAAGTCCCATGCTGGCCAGAATTTTTTCTAAGTCTGATGCCTGGCTGAAAATTTTCAAAGTCCCATGCTGGCCAGAATTTTTTTAAGTCTGACGCCTGCCTGAAATATTTCAAAGTCCCATGCAGGCCAGAATTTTTTCTAAGTCTGACGCCTGGCTGAAATATTTCAAAGTCCCATGCTGGCCAGAATTTTTTCTAAGTCTGACGCCTGGCTGAAAATTTTCAAAGTCCCATGCTGGCCAGAATTTTTTCTAAGTCTGACGCCTGCCTGAAAATTTTCAAAGTCCCATGCTGGCCAGAATTTTTTCTAAGTCTGATGCCTGGCTGAAAATTTTCAAAGTCCCATGCTGGCCAGAATTTTTTTAAGTCTGACGCCTGCCTGAAATATTTCAAAGTCCCATGCAGGCCAGAATTTTTTCTAAGTCTGACGCCTGGCTGAAATATTTCAAAGTCCCATGCTGGCCAGAATTTTTTCTAAGTCTGACGCCTGGCTGAAATATTTCAAAGTCCCATGCCGGCCAGAATTTTTTCTAAGTCTGACGCCTGCCTGAAAATTTTCAAAGTCCCATGCTGGCCAGAATTTTTTTACGTCTGACGCCTGCCTGAAATATTTCAAAGTCCCATGCTGGCCAGAATTTTTTTCTAAGTCTGACGCCTGGCCGAAAATTTTCAAAGTCCCATGCTGGCCAGAATTTTTTCTAAGTCTGATGCCTGGCTGAAAATTTTCAAAGTCCCATGCTGGCCAGAATTTTTTTAAGTCTGACGCCTGCCTGAAATATTTCAAAGTCCCATGCAGGCCAGAATTTTTTCTAAGTCTGACGCCTGGCTGAAATATTTCAAAGTCCCATGCTGGCCAGAATTTTTTCTAAGTCTGACGCCTGGCTGAAAATTTTCAAAGTCCCATGCTGGCCAGAATTTTTTCTAAGTCTGACGCCTGCCTGAAAATTTTCAAAGTCCCATGCTGGCCAGAATTTTTTCTAAGTCTGATGCCTGGCTGAAAATTTTCAAAGTCCCATGCTGTCCAGAATTTTTTCAAAGTCCCATGCTGGCCAGAATTTTTTCTAAGTCTGATGCCTGGCTGAAATATTTCAAAGTCCCATGCTGGCCAGAATTTTTTCTAAGTCTGACGCCTGCCTGAAATATTTCAAAGTCCCATGCTGTCCAGAATTTTTTCAAAGTCCTATGCTGGCCAGAATTTTTTCTAAGTCTGACGCTTGGCCAAAAATTTTCAAAGTCCCATGCTGTCCAGAATTTTTTCAAAGTCCCATGCTGGCCAGAATTTTTTCAAAGTCCCATGCTGGCCAGAATTTTTTTCTAAGTCTGATGCCTGGCTGAAAATTTTCAAAGTCCCATGCTGGCCAGAATTTTTTCTAAGTCTGATGCCTGGCTGAAATATTTCAAAGTCCCATGCCGGCCAGAATTTTTTCTAAGTCTGACGCCTGGCTGAAAATTTTCAAAGTCCCATGCTGGCCAGAATTTTTTTACGTCTGACGCCTGCCTGAAATATTTCAAAGTCCCATGCTGGCCAGAATTTTTTTCTAAGTCTGACGCCTGGCCGAAAATTTTCAAAGTCCCATGCTGGCCAGAATTTTTTCTAAGTCTGATGCCTGGCTGAAAATTTTCAAAGTCCCATGCTGGCCAGAATTTTTTCTAAGTCTGATGCCTGGCTGAAATATTTCAAAGTCCCATGCTGGCCAGAATTTTTTCTAAGTCTGACGCCTGGCTGAAAATTTTCAAAGTCCCATGCTGGCCAGAATTTTTTTTAAGTCTGACGCCTGCCTGAAATATTTCAAAGTCCCATGCAGGCCAGAATTTTTTCTAAGTCTGACGCCTGGCTGAAATATTTCAAAGTCCCATGCTGGCCAGAATTTTTTCTAAGTCTGACGCCTGGCTGAAAATTTTCAAAGTCCCATGCTGGCCAGAATTTTTTCTAAGTCTGACGCCTGCCTGAAAATTTTCAAAGTCCCATGCTGTCCAGAATTTTTTCAAAGTCCCATGCTGGCCAGATTTTTTTCTAAGTCTGACGCCTGCCTTAAATATTTCAAAGTCCCATGCTGGCCAGAATTTTTTCTAAGTCTGATGCCTGCCTGAAATATTTCAAAGTCCCATGCTGGCCAGAATTTTTTCTAAGTCTGATGCCTGGCTGAAAATTTTCAAAGTCCCATGCTGGCCAGAATTTTTTCTAAGTCTGATGCCTGGCTGAAAATTTTCAAAGTCCCATGCTGTCCAGAATTTTTTCAAAGTCCCATGCTGGCCAGAATTTTTTCAAAGTCCCATGCTGGCCAGATTTTTTTCTAAGTCTGACGCCTGCCTTAAATATTTCAAAGTCCCATGCTGGCCAGAATTTTTTCTAAGTCTGATGCCTGCCTGAAATATTTCAAAGTCCCATGCTGGCCAGAATTTTTTCTAAGTCTGACGCCTGCCTGAAATATTTCAAAGTCCCATGCAGGCCAGAATTTTTTCTAAGTCTGACGCCTGGCCGAAAATTTTCAAAGTCCCATGCTGGCCAGATTTTTTTCTAAGTCTGATGCCTGGCTGAAAATTTTCAAAGTCCCATGCTGGCCAGAATTTTTTCTAAGTCTGACGCCTGCCTGAAATATTTCAAAGTCCCATGCAGGCCAGAATTTTTTCTAAGTCTGACGCCTGGCTGAAATATTTCAAAGTCCCATGCTGGCCAGAATTTTTTCTAAGTCTGACGCCTGGCTGAAAATTTTCAAAGTCCCATGCTGGCCTGAATTTTTTCTAAGTCTGACGCCTGCCTGAAAATTTTCAAAGTCCCATGCTGTCCAGAATTTTTTCTAAGTCTGACGCCTGCCTGAAATATTTCAAAGTCCCATGCAGGCCAGAATTTTTTCTAAGTCTGACGCCTGGCTGAAATATTTCAAAGTCCCATGCTGGCCAGAATTTTTTCTAAGTCTGACGCCTGGCTGAAAATTTTCAAAGTCCCATGCTGGCCTGAATTTTTTCTAAGTCTGACGCCTGCCTGAAAATTTTCAAAGTCCCATGCTGTCCAGAATTTTTTCAAAGTCCCATGCTGGCCAGATTTTTTTCTATGTCTGACGCCTGCCTTAAATATTTCAAAGTCCCATGCTGGCCAGAATTTTTTCTAAGTCTGATGCCTGCCTGAAATATTTCAAAGTCCCATGCTGGCCAGAATTTTTTCTAAGTCTGATGCCTGGCTGAAAATTTTCAAAGTCCCATGCTGGCCAGAATTTTTTCTAAGTCTGATGCCTGGCTGAAAAATTTCAAAGTCCCATGCTGTCCAGAATTTTTTCAAAGTCCCATGCTGGCCAGAATTTTTTCTAAGTCTGATGCCTGCCTGAAATATTTCAAAGTCCCATGCTGGCCAGAATTTTTTCTAAGTCTGATGCCTGGCTGAAAATTTTCAAAGTCCCATGCTGTCCAGAATTTTTTCAAAGTCCCATGCTGGCCAGAATTTTTTCTAAGTCTGATGCCTGCCTGAAATATTTCAAAGTCCCATGCTGGCCAGAATTTTTTCTAAGTCTGATGCCTGGCTGAAAATTTTCAAAGTCCCATGCTGGCCAGAATTTTTTCTAAGTCTGATGCCTGGCTGAAAATTTTCAAAGTCCCATGCTGGCCAGAATTTTTTCTAAGTCTGACGCCTGCCTGAAATATTTCAAAGTCCCATGCAGGCCAGAATTTTTTCTAAGTCTGACGCCTGGCCGAAAATTTTCAAAGTCCCATGCTGGCCAGAATTTTTTCTAAGTCTGATGCCTGGCTGAAAATTTTCAAAGTCCCATGCTGGCCAGAATTTTTTCTAAGTCTGACGCCTGCCTGAAATATTTCAAAGTCCCATGCTGGCCAGAATTTTTTCTAAGTCTGATGCCTGGCTGAAAATTTTCAAAGTCCCATGCTGGCCAGAATTTTTTCTAAGTCTGATGCCTGGCTGAAAATTTTCAAAGTCCCATGCTGGCCAGAATTTTTTCTAAGTCTGACGCCTGCCTGAAATATTTCAAAGTCCCATGCAGGCCAGAATTTTTTCTAAGTCTGACGCCTGGCCGAAAATTTTCAAAGTTCCATGCTGGCCAGAATTTTTTCTAAGTCTGATGCCTGGCTGAAAATTTTCAAAGTCCCATGCTGTCCAGAATTTTTTCAAAGTCCCATGCTGGCCAGATTTTTTTCTAAGTCTGACGCCTGCCTTAAATATTTCAAAGTCCCATGCTGGCCATAATTTTTTTCTAAGTCTGACGCCTGGCCGAAAATTTTCAAAGTCCCATGCTGGCCAGAATTTTTTTAAGTCTGACGCCTGCCTGAAAATTTTCAAAGTCCCATGCTGGCCAGATTTTTTTCTAAGTCTGATGCCTGGCCGAAAATTTTCAAAGTCCCATGCTGGCCAGACTTTTTTCTAAGTCCCATGCTGGCCAGAATTTTTTCTAAGTCTGATGCCTGGCTGAAAATTTTCAAAGTCCCATGCTGGCCAGAATTTTTTCTAAGTCTGACGCCTGCCTGAAATATTTCAAAGTCCCATGCAGGCCAGAATTTTTTCTAAGTCTGACGCCTGGCCGAAAATTTTCAAAGTTCCATGCTGGCCAGAATTTTTTCTAAGTCTGATGCCTGGCTGAAAATTTTCAAAGTCCCATGCTGTCCAGAATTTTTTCAAAGTCCCATGCTGGCCAGATTTTTTTCTAAGTCTGACGCCTGCCTTAAATATTTCAAAGTCCCATGCTGGCCAGAATTTTTTTCTAAGTCTGACGCCTGGCCGAAAATTTTCAAAGTCCCATGCTGGCCAGAATTTTTTCTAAGTCTGATGCCTGGCTGAAAATTTTCAAAGTCCCATGCTGGCCAGAATTTTTTCTAAGTCTGATGCCTGGCTGAAATATTTCAAAGTCCCATGCTGGCCAGAATTTTTTCTAAGTCTGACGCCTGGCTGAAAATTTTCAAAGTCCCATGCTGGCCAGAATTTTTTTAAGTCTGACGCCTGCCTGAAATATTTCAAAGTCCCATGCAGGCCAGAATTTTTTCTAAGTCTGACGCCTGGCTGAAATATTTCAAAGTCCCATGCTGGCCAGAATTTTTTCTAAGTCTGACGCCTGGCTGAAAATTTTCAAAGTCCCATGCTGGCCAGAATTTTTTCTAAGTCTGACGCCTGCCTGAAAATTTTCAAAGTCCCATGCTGTCCAGAATTTTTTCAAAGTCCCATGCTGGCCAGATTTTTTTCTAAGTCTGACGCCTGCCTTAAATATTTCAAAGTCCCATGCTGGCCAGAATTTTTTCTAAGTCTGATGCCTGCCTGAAATATTTCAAAGTCCCATGCTGGCCAGAATTTTTTCTAAGTCTGATGCCTGGCTGAAAATTTTCAAAGTCCCATGCTGGCCAGAATTTTTTCTAAGTCTGATGCCTGGCTGAAAATTTTCAAAGTCCCATGCTGTCCAGAATTTTTTCAAAGTCCCATGCTGGCCAGAATTTTTTCTAAGTCTGATGCCTGCCTGAAATATTTCAAAGTCCCATGCTGGCCAGAATTTTTTCTAAGTCTGATGCCTGGCTGAAAATTTTCAAAGTCCCATGCTGTCCAGAATTTTTTCAAAGTCCCATGCTGGCCAGAATTTTTTCTAAGTCTGATGCCTGGCTGAAAATTTTCAAAGTCCCATGCTGGCCAGAATTTTTTCTAAGTCTGACGCCTGCCTGAAATATTTCAAAGTCCCATGCAGGCCAGAATTTTTTCTAAGTCTGACGCCTGGCTGAAATATTTCAAAGTCCCATGCTGGCCAGAATTTTTTCTAAGTCTGACGCCTGGCTGAAAATTTTCAAAGTCCCATGCTGGCCTGAATTTTTTCTAAGTCTGACGCCTGCCTGAAAATTTTCAAAGTCCCATGCTGTCCAGAATTTTTTCAAAGTCCCATGCTGGCCAGATTTTTTTCTATGTCTGACGCCTGCCTTAAATATTTCAAAGTCCCATGCTGGCCAGAATTTTTTCTAAGTCTGATGCCTGCCTGAAATATTTCAAAGTCCCATGCTGGCCAGAATTTTTTCTAAGTCTGATGCCTGGCTGAAAATTTTCAAAGTCCCATGCTGGCCAGAATTTTTTCTAAGTCTGATGCCTGGCTGAAAAATTTCAAAGTCCCATGCTGTCCAGAATTTTTTCAAAGTCCCATGCTGGCCAGAATTTTTTCTAAGTCTGATGCCTGCCTGAAATATTTCAAAGTCCCATGCTGGCCAGAATTTTTTCTAAGTCTGATGCCTGGCTGAAAATTTTCAAAGTCCCATGCTGTCCAGAATTTTTTCAAAGTCCCATGCTGGCCAGAATTTTTTCTAAGTCTGATGCCTGCCTGAAATATTTCAAAGTCCCATGCTGGCCAGAATTTTTTCTAAGTCTGATGCCTGGCTGAAAATTTTCAAAGTCCCATGCTGGCCAGAATTTTTTCTAAGTCTGATGCCTGGCTGAAAATTTTCAAAGTCCCATGCTGGCCAGAATTTTTTCTAAGTCTGACGCCTGCCTGAAATATTTCAAAGTCCCATGCAGGCCAGAATTTTTTCTAAGTCTGACGCCTGGCCGAAAATTTTCAAAGTCCCATGCTGGCCAGAATTTTTTCTAAGTCTGATGCCTGGCTGAAAATTTTCAAAGTCCCATGCTGGCCAGAATTTTTTCTAAGTCTGACGCCTGCCTGAAATATTTCAAAGTCCCATGCAGGCCAGAATTTTTTCTAAGTCTGACGCCTGGCCGAAAATTTTCAAAGTTCCATGCTGGCCAGAATTTTTTCTAAGTCTGATGCCTGGCTGAAAATTTTCAAAGTCCCATGCTGTCCAGAATTTTTTCAAAGTCCCATGCTGGCCAGATTTTTTTCTAAGTCTGACGCCTGCCTTAAATATTTCAAAGTCCCATGCTGGCCAGAATTTTTTTCTAAGTCTGACGCCTGGCCGAAAATTTTCAAAGTCCCATGCTGGCCAGACTTTTTTCTAAGTCTGATGCCTGGCTGAAAATTTTCAAAGTCCCATGCTGGCCAGAATTTTTTCTAAGTCTGATGCCTGGCTGAAATATTTCAAAGTCCCATGCTGGCCAGAATTTTTTCTAAGTCTGACGCCTGGCTGAAAATTTTCAAAGTCCCATGCTGGCCAGAATTTTTTTTAAGTCTGACGCCTGCCTGAAATATTTCAAAGTCCCATGCAGGCCAGAATTTTTTCTAAGTCTGACGCCTGGCCGAAAATTTTCAAAGTCCCATGCTGGCCAGAATTTTTTCTAAGTCTGATGCCTGGCTGAAAATTTTCAAAGTCCCATGCTGGCCAGAATTTTTTCTAAGTCTGACGCCTGCCTGAAAATTTTCAAAGTCCCATGCTGTCCAGAATTTTTTCAAAGTCCCATGCTGGCCAGATTTTTTTCTAAGTCTGACGCCTGCCTTAAATATTTCAAAGTCCCATGCTGGCCAGAATTTTTTTCTAAGTCTGACGCCTGGCCGAAAATTTTCAAAGTCCCATGCTGGCCAGAATTTTTTTAAGTCTGACGCCTGCCTGAAAATTTTCAAAGTCCCATGCTGTCCAGAATTTTTTCAAAGTCCCATGCTGGCCAGAATTTTTTCTAAGTCTGATGCCTGGCTGAAAATTTTCAAAGTCCCATGCTGGCCAGAATTTTTTCTAAGTCTGACGCCTGCCTGAAAATTTTCAAAGTCCCATGCTGTCCAGAATTTTTTCAAAGTCCCATGCTGGCCAGAATTTTTTTCTAAGTCTGACGCCTGGCCGAAAATTTTCAAAGTCCCATGCTGGCCAGAATTTTTTCTAAGTCTGATGCCTGGCTGAAATATTTCAAAGTCCCATGCTGGCCAGAATTTTTTCTAAGTCTGATGCCTGCCTGAAATATTTCAAAGTCCCATGCTGTCCAGAATTTTTTCAAAGTCCTATGCTGGCCAGAATTTTTTCTAAGTCTGACGCTTGGCCAAAAATTTTCAAAGTCCCATGCTGTCCAGAATTTTTTCAAAGTCCCATGCTGGCCAGAATTTTTTCTAAGTCCCATGCTGGCCAGAATTTTTTTCTAAGTCTGACGCCTGGCCGAAAATTTTCAAAGTCCCATGCTGGCCAGAATTTTTTCTAAGTCTGATGCCTGGCTGAAAATTTTCAAAGTCCCATGCTGGCCAGAATTTTTTCTAAGTCTGATGCCTGGCTGAAATATTTCAAAGTCCCATGCCGGCCAGAATTTTTTCTAAGTCTGACGCCTGGCTGAAAATTTTCAAAGTCCCATGCTGGCCAGAATTTTTTTAAGTCTGACGCCTGCCTGAAATATTTCAAAGTCCCATGCTGGCCAGAATTTTTTTCTAAGTCTGACGCCTGGCCGAAAATTTTCAAAGTCCCATGCTGGCCAGAATTTTTTCTAAGTCTGATGCCTGCCTTAAATATTTCAAAGTCCCATGCTGGCCAGAATTTTTTCTAAGTCTGATGCCTGGCTGAAATATTTCAAAGTCCCATGCTGGCCAGAATTTTTTCTAAGTCTGACGCCTGGCTGAAAATTTTCAAAGTCCCATGCTGGCCAGAATTTTTTCTAAGTCTGATGCCTGGCTGAAATATTTCAAAGTCCCATGCTGGCCAGAATTTTTTCTAAGTCTGATGCCTGGCTGAAAATTTTCAAAGTCCCATGCTGGCCAGAATTTTTTCTAAGTCTGATGCCTGGCTGAAATATTTCAAAGTCCCATGCTGGCCAGAATTTTTTCTAAGTCTGACGCCTGGCTGAAAATTTTCAAAGTCCCATGCTGGCCAGAATTTTTTTAAGTCTGACGCCTGCCTGAAATATTTCAAAGTCCCATGCAGGCCAGAATTTTTTCTAAGTCTGACGCCTGGCTGAAATATTTCAAAGTCCCATGCTGGCCAGAATTTTTTCTAAGTCTGACGCCTGGCTGAAAATTTTCAAAGTCCCATGCTGGCCAGAATTTTTTCTAAGTCTGATGCCTGGCTGAAAATTTTCAAAGTCCCATGCTGTCCAGAATTTTTTCAAAGTCCCATGCTGGCCAGATTTTTTTCTAAGTCTGATGCCTGGCTGAAATATTTCAAAGTCCCATGCTGGCCAGAATTTTTTCTAAGTCTGATGCCTGGCTGAAAATTTTCAAAGTCCCATGCTGGCCAGAATTTTTTCTAAGTCTGATGCCTGGCTGAAATATTTCAAAGTCCCATGCAGGCCAGAATTTTTTCTAAGTCTGACGCCTGGCCGAAAATTTTCAAAGTCCCATGCTGGCCAGAATTTTTTCTAAGTCTGATGCCTGGCTGAAAATTTTCAAAGTCCCATGCTGGCCAGAATTTTTTCTAAGTCTGACGCCTGCCTGAAATATTTCAAAGTCCCATGCAGGCCAGAATTTTTTCTAAGTCTGACGCCTGGCCGAAAATTTTCAAAGTTCCATGCTGGCCAGAATTTTTTCTAAGTCTGATGCCTGGCTGAAAATTTTCAAAGTCCCATGCTGTCCAGAATTTTTTCAAAGTCCCATGCTGGCCAGATTTTTTTCTAAGTCTGACGCCTGCCTTAAATATTTCAAAGTCCCATGCTGGCCATAATTTTTTTCTAAGTCTGACGCCTGGCCGAAAATTTTCAAAGTCCCATGCTGGCCAGAATTTTTTTAAGTCTGACGCCTGCCTGAAAATTTTCAAAGTCCCATGCTGGCCAGATTTTTTTCTAAGTCTGATGCCTGGCCGAAAATTTTCAAAGTCCCATGCTGGCCAGACTTTTTTCTAAGTCCCATGCTGGCCAGAATTTTTTCTAAGTCTGATGCCTGGCTGAAAATTTTCAAAGTCCCATGCTGGCCAGAATTTTTTCTAAGTCTGACGCCTGCCTGAAATATTTCAAAGTCCCATGCAGGCCAGAATTTTTTCTAAGTCTGACGCCTGGCCGAAAATTTTCAAAGTTCCATGCTGGCCAGAATTTTTTCTAAGTCTGATGCCTGGCTGAAAATTTTCAAAGTCCCATGCTGTCCAGAATTTTTTCAAAGTCCCATGCTGGCCAGATTTTTTTCTAAGTCTGACGCCTGCCTTAAATATTTCAAAGTCCCATGCTGGCCAGAATTTTTTTCTAAGTCTGACGCCTGGCCGAAAATTTTCAAAGTCCCATGCTGGCCAGACTTTTTTCTAAGTCTGATGCCTGGCTGAAAATTTTCAAAGTCCCATGCTGGCCAGAATTTTTTCTAAGTCTGATGCCTGGCTGAAATATTTCAAAGTCCCATGCTGGCCAGAATTTTTTCTAAGTCTGACGCCTGGCTGAAAATTTTCAAAGTCCCATGCTGGCCAGAATTTTTTTTAAGTCTGACGCCTGCCTGAAATATTTCAAAGTCCCATGCAGGCCAGAATTTTTTCTAAGTCTGACGCCTGGCCGAAAATTTTCAAAGTCCCATGCTGGCCAGAATTTTTTCTAAGTCTGATGCCTGGCTGAAAATTTTCAAAGTCCCATGCTGGCCAGAATTTTTTCTAAGTCTGACGCCTGCCTGAAAATTTTCAAAGTCCCATGCTGTCCAGAATTTTTTCAAAGTCCCATGCTGGCCAGATTTTTTTCTAAGTCTGACGCCTGCCTTAAATATTTCAAAGTCCCATGCTGGCCAGAATTTTTTTCTAAGTCTGACGCCTGGCCGAAAATTTTCAAAGTCCCATGCTGGCCAGAATTTTTTTAAGTCTGACGCCTGCCTGAAAATTTTCAAAGTCCCATGCTGTCCAGAATTTTTTCAAAGTCCCATGCTGGCCAGAATTTTTTCTAAGTCTGATGCCTGGCTGAAAATTTTCAAAGTCCCATGCTGGCCAGAATTTTTTCTAAGTCTGATGCCTGGCTGAAAATTTTCAAAGTCCCATGCTGGCCAGAATTTTTTCTAAGTCTGACGCCTGGCCGAAAATTTTCAAAGTCCCATGCTGGCCAGAATTTTTTCTAAGTCTGATGCCTGGCTGAAAATTTTCAAAGTCCCATGCTGGCCAGAATTTTTTCTAAGTCTGACGCCTGCCTGAAAATTTTCAAAGTCCCATGCTGTCCAGAATTTTTTCAAAGTCCCATGCTGGCCAGATTTTTTTCTAAGTCTGACGCCTGCCTTAAATATTTCAAAGTCCCATGCTGGCCAGAATTTTTTTCTAAGTCTGACGCCTGGCCGAAAATTTTCAAAGTCCCATGCTGGCCAGAATTTTTTCTAAGTCTGATGCCTGGCTGAAAATTTTCAAAGTCCCATGCTGGCCAGAATTTTTTCTAAGTCTGACGCCTGCCTGAAAATTTTCAAAGTCCCATGCTGTCCAGAATTTTTTCAAAGTCCCATGCTGGCCATAATTTTTTTCTAAGTCTGACGCCTGGCCGAAAATTTTCAAAGTCCCATGCTGGCCAGAATTTTTTCTAAGTCTGATGCCTGGCTGAAATATTTCAAAGTCCCATGCTGGCCAGAATTTTTTCTAAGTCTGATGCCTGCCTGAAATATTTCAAAGTCCCATGCTGTCCAGAATTTTTTCAAAGTCCTATGCTGGCCAGAATTTTTTCTAAGTCTGACGCTTGGCCAAAAATTTTCAAAGTCCCATGCTGGCCAGAATTTTTTCTAAGTCTGACGCCTGCCTGAAAATTTTCAAAGTCCCATGCTGTCCAGAATTTTTTCAAAGTCCCATGCTGGCCATAATTTTTTTCTAAGTCTGACGCCTGGCCGAAAATTTTCAAAGTCCCATGCTGGCCAGAATTTTTTCTAAGTCTGATGCCTGCCTGAAATATTTCAAAGTCCCATGCTGTCCAGAATTTTTTCAAAGTCCCATGCTGGCCAGAATTTTTTCTAAGTCCCATGCTGGCCAGAATTTTTTTCTAAGTCTGACGCCTGGCCGAAAATTTTCAAAGTCCCATGCTGGCCAGAATTTTTTCTAAGTCTGATGCCTGCCTTAAATATTTCAAAGTCCCATGCTGGCCAGAATTTTTTCTAAGTCTGATGCCTGGCTGAAATATTTCAAAGTCCCATGCTGGCCAGAATTTTTTCTAAGTCTGACGCCTGGCTGAAAATTTTCAAAGTCCCATGCTGGCCAGAATTTTTTCTAAGTCTGATGCCTGGCTGAAATATTTCAAAGTCCCATGCTGGCCAGAATTTTTTCTAAGTCTGATGCCTGGCTGAAATATTTCAAAGTCCCATGCTGGCCAGAATTTTTTCTAAGTCTGACGCCTGGCTGAAAATTTTCAAAGTCCCATGCTGGCCAGAATTTTTTTAAGTCTGACGCCTGCCTGAAATATTTCAAAGTCCCATGCAGGCCAGAATTTTTTCTAAGTCTGACGCCTGGCTGAAATATTTCAAAGTCCCATGCTGGCCAGAATTTTTTCTAAGTCTGACGCCTGGCTGAAAATTTTCAAAGTCCCATGCTGGCCAGAATTTTTTCTAAGTCTGATGCCTGGCTGAAAATTTTCAAAGTCCCATGCTGTCCAGAATTTTTTCAAAGTCCCATGCTGGCCAGATTTTTTTCTAAGTCTGATGCCTGGCTGAAATATTTCAAAGTCCCATGCTGGCCAGAATTTTTTCTAAGTCTGATGCCTGGCTGAAAATTTTCAAAGTCCCATGCTGGCCAGAATTTTTTCTAAGTCTGATGCCTGCCTGAAATATTTCAAAGTCCCATGCAGGCCAGAATTTTTTCTAAGTCTGACGCCTGGCTGAAATATTTCAAAGTCCCATGCTGGCCAGAATTTTTTCTAAGTCTGACGCCTGGCTGAAAATTTTCAAAGTCCCATGCTGGCCAGAATTTTTTCTAAGTCTGACGCCTGCCTGAAAATTTTCAAAGTCCCATGCTGTCCAGAATTTTTTCAAAGTCCCATGCTGGCCAGATTTTTTTCTAAGTCTGATGCCTGCCTGAAATATTTCAAAGTCCCATGCTGGCCAGAATTTTTTCTAAGTCTGATGCCTGGCTGAAAATTTTCAAAGTCCCATGCTGTCCAGAATTTTTTCAAAGTCCCATGCTGGCCAGAATTTTTTCTAAGTCTGATGCCTGCCTGAAAATTTTCAAAGTCCCATGCTGGCCAGAATTTTTTTTTTAAGTCTGACGCCTGCCTGAAATATTTCAAAGTCCCATGCTGGCCAGAATTTTTTCTAAGTCTGACGCCTGCCTGAAAATTTTCAAAGTCCCATGCTGTCCAGAATTTTTTCAAAGTCCCATGCTGGCCAGAATTTTTTCTAAGTCTGATGCCTGGCTGAAAATTTTCAAAGTCCCATGCTGGCCAGAATTTTTTCTAAGTCTGACGCCTGCCTGAAAATTTTCAAAGTCCCATGCTGTCCAGAATTTTTTCAAAGTCCCATGCTGGCCAGATTTTTTTCTAAGTCTGACGCCTGCCTTAAATATTTCAAAGTCCCATGCTGGCCAGAATTTTTTTCTAAGTCTGACGCCTGGCCGAAAATTTTCAAAGTCCCATGCTGGCCAGACTTTTTTCTAAGTCTGATGCCTGGCTGAAAATTTTCAAAGTCCCATGCTGGCCAGAATTTTTTCTAAGTCTGATGCCTGGCTGAAATATTTCAAAGTCCCATGCTGGCCAGAATTTTTTTAAGTCTGACGCCTGCCTGAAATATTTCAAAGTCCCATGCAGGCCAGAATTTTTTCTAAGTCTGACGCCTGGCCGAAAATTTTCAAAGTCCCATGCTGGCCAGAATTTTTTCTAAGTCTGATGCCTGGCTGAAATATTTCAAAGTCCCATGCTGGCCAGAATTTTTTCTAAGTCTGACGCCTGGCCGAAAATTTTCAAAGTCCCATGCTGGCCAGAATTTTTTCTAAGTCTGATGCCTGGTTGAAAATTTTCAAAGTCCCATGCTGGCCAGAATTTTTTCTAAGTCTGACGCCTGCCTGAAATATTTCAAAGTCCCATGCTGTCCAGAATTTTTTCAAAGTCCTATGCTGGCCAGAATTTTTTCTAAGTCTGACGCTTGGCCAAAAATTTTCAAAGTCCCATGCTGTCCAGAATTTTTTCAAAGTCCCATGCTGGCCAGAATTTTTTCTAAGTCCCATGCTGGCCAGAATTTTTTCTAAGTCTGACGCCTGCCTGAAAATTTTCAAAGTCCCATGCTGTCCAGAATTTTTTCAAAGTCCCATGCTGTCCAGAATTTTTTCAAAGTCCCATGCTGGCCAGAATTTTTTCTAAGTCTGACGCCTGCCTGAAATATTTCAAAGTCCCATGCAGGCCAGAATTTTTTCTAAGTCTGACGCCTGGCCGAAAATTTTCAAAGTCCCATGCTGGCCAGAATTTTTTCTAAGTCTGATGCCTGGCTGAAAATTTTCAAAGTCCCATGCTGGCCAGAATTTTTTCTAAGTCTGACGCCTGCCTGAAAATTTTCAAAGTCCCATGCTGTCCAGAATTTTTTCAAAGTCCCATGCTGGCCAGATTTTTTTCTAAGTCTGACGCCTGCCTTAAATATTTCAAAGTCCCATGCTGGCCAGAATTTTTTTCTAAGTCTGACGCCTGGCCGAAAATTTTCAAAGTCCCATGCTGGCCAGACTTTTTTCTAAGTCTGATGCCTGGCTGAAAATTTTCAAAGTCCCATGCTGGCCAGAATTTTTTCTAAGTCTGATGCCTGGCTGAAATATTTCAAAGTCCCATGCTGGCCAGAATTTTTTTAAGTCTGACGCCTGCCTGAAATATTTCAAAGTCCCATGCAGGCCAGAATTTTTTCTAAGTCTGACGCCTGGCCGAAAATTTTCAAAGTCCCATGCTGGCCAGAATTTTTTCTAAGTCTGATGCCTGGCTGAAATATTTCAAAGTCCCATGCTGGCCAGAATTTTTTCTAAGTCTGACGCCTGGCCGAAAATTTTCAAAGTCCCATGCTGGCCAGAATTTTTTCTAAGTCTGATGCCTGGTTGAAAATTTTCAAAGTCCCATGCTGGCCAGAATTTTTTCTAAGTCTGACGCTTGGCCAAAAATTTTCAAAGTCCCATGCTGGCCAGAATTTTTTCTAAGTCCCATGCTGGCCAGAATTTTTTTTTTAAGTCTGACGCCTGCCTGAAATATTTCAAAGTCCCATGCTGGCCAGAATTTTTTCTAAGTCTGACGCCTGCCTGAAAATTTTCAAAGTCCCATGCTGTCCAGAATTTTTTCAAAGTCCCATGCTGGCCAGAATTTTTTCTAAGTCTGATGCCTGGCTGAAAATTTTCAAAGTCCCATGCTGGCCAGAATTTTTTCTAAGTCTGACGCCTGCCTGAAAATTTTCAAAGTCCCATGCTGTCCAGAATTTTTTCAAAGTCCCATGCTGGCCAGATTTTTTTCTAAGTCTGACGCCTGCCTTAAATATTTCAAAGTCCCATGCTGGCCAGAATTTTTTTCTAAGTCTGACGCCTGGCCGAAAATTTTCAAAGTCCCATGCTGGCCAGACTTTTTTCTAAGTCTGATGCCTGGCTGAAAATTTTCAAAGTCCCATGCTGGCCAGAATTTTTTCTAAGTCTGATGCCTGGCTGAAATATTTCAAAGTCCCATGCTGGCCAGAATTTTTTTAAGTCTGACGCCTGCCTGAAATATTTCAAAGTCCCATGCAGGCCAGAATTTTTTCTAAGTCTGACGCCTGGCCGAAAATTTTCAAAGTCCCATGCTGGCCAGAATTTTTTCTAAGTCTGATGCCTGGCTGAAATATTTCAAAGTCCCATGCTGGCCAGAATTTTTTCTAAGTCTGACGCCTGGCCGAAAATTTTCAAAGTCCCATGCTGGCCAGAATTTTTTCTAAGTCTGATGCCTGGTTGAAAATTTTCAAAGTCCCATGCTGGCCAGAATTTTTTCTAAGTCTGACGCCTGCCTGAAATATTTCAAAGTCCCATGCTGTCCAGAATTTTTTCAAAGTCCTATGCTGGCCAGAATTTTTTCTAAGTCTGACGCTTGGCCAAAAATTTTCAAAGTCCCATGCTGTCCAGAATTTTTTCAAAGTCCCATGCTGGCCAGAATTTTTTCTAAGTCCCATGCTGGCCAGAATTTTTTCTAAGTCTGACGCCTGCCTGAAAATTTTCAAAGTCCCATGCTGTCCAGAATTTTTTCAAAGTCCCATGCTGGCCAGAATTTTTTCTAAGTCTGATGCCTGGCTGAAAATTTTCAAAGTCCCATGCAGGCCAGAATTTTTTCTAAGTCTGACGCCTGGCCGAAAATTTTCAAAGTCCCATGCTGCCAGAATTTTTTCTAAGTCTGATGCCTGGCTGAAAATTTTCAAAGTCCCATGCTGGCCAGAATTTTTTCTAAGTCTGACGCCTGCCTGAAAATTTTCAAAGTCCCATGCTGTCCAGAATTTTTTCAAAGTCCCATGCTGGCCAGATTTTTTTCTAAGTCTGATGCCTGGCCGAAAATTTTCAAAGTCCCATGCTGGCCAGAATTTTTTCTAAGTCTGATGCCTGGCTGAAATATTTCAAAGTCCCATGCTGGCCAGAATTTTTTCTAAGTCTGACGCCTGCCTGAAATATTTCAAAGTCCCATGCTGTCCAGAATTTTTTCAAAGTCCTATGCTGGCCAGAATTTTTTCTAAGTCTGACGCTTGGCCAAAAATTTTCAAAGTCCCATGCTGTCCAGAATTTTTTCAAAGTCCCATGCTGGCCAGAATTTTTTCTAAGTCCCATGCTGGCCAGAATTTTTTTTTAAGTCTGACGCCTGCCTGAAATATTTCAAAGTCCCATGCTGGCCAGAATTTTTTCTAAGTCTGACGCCTGCCTGAAAATTTTCAAAGTCCCATGCTGTCCAGAATTTTTTCAAAGTCCCATGCTGGCCAGAATTTTTTCTAAGTCTGATGCCTGGCTGAAAATTTTCAAAGTCCCATGCAGGCCAGAATTCTTTCTAAGTCTGACGCCTGGCCGAAAATTTTCAAAGTCCCATGCTGCCAGAATTTTTTCTAAGTCTGATGCCTGGCTGAAAATTTTCAAAGTCCCATGCTGGCCAGAATTTTTTCTAAGTCTGACGCCTGCCTGAAAATTTTCAAAGTCCCATGCTGTCCAGAATTTTTTCAAAGTCCCATGCTGGCCAGATTTTTTTCTAAGTCTGATGCCTGGCTGAAAATTTTCAAAGTCCCATGCTGGCCAGACTTTTTTCTAAGTCTGACGCCTGGCTGAAAATTTTCAAAGTCCCATGCTGGCCAGAATTTTTTCTAAGTCTGACGCCTGGCTGAAAATTTTCAAAGTCCCATGCTGGCCAGAATTTTTTTAAGTCTGACGCCTGGCCGAAAATTTTCAAAGTCCCATGCTGGCCAGAATTTTTTCTAAGTCTGATGCCTGGCTGAAAATTTTCAAAGTCCCATGCTGGCCAGAATTTTTTCTAAGTCTGACGCCTGCCTGAAAATTTTCAAAGTCCCATGCTGTCCAGAATTTTTTCAAAGTCCCATGCTGGCCATAATTTTTTTCTAAGTCTGACGCCTGGCCGAAAATTTTCAAAGTCCCATGCAGGCCAGAATTTTTTCTAAGTCTGACGCCTGGCCGAAAATTTTCAAAGTCCCATGCTGGCCAGAATTTTTTCTAAGTCTGACGCCTGCCTTAAATATTTCAAAGTCCCATGCTGGCCAGAATTTTTTTCTAAGTCTGACGCCTGGCCGAAAATTTTCAAAGTCCCATGCTGGCCAGACTTTTTTCTAAGTCTGATGCCTGGCTGAAAATTTTCAAAGTCCCATGCTGGCCAGAATTTTTTCTAAGTCTGATGCCTGGCTGAAATATTTCAAAGTCCCATGCTGGCCAGAATTTTTTCTAAGTCTGACGCCTGGCTGAAAATTTTCAAAGTCCCATGCTGGCCAGAATTTTTTTAAGTCTGACGCCTGCCTGAAATATTTCAAAGTCCCATGCAGGCCAGAATTTTTTCTAAGTCTGACGCCTGGCCGAAAATTTTCAAAGTCCCATGCTGGCCAGAATTTTTTCTAAGTCTGATGCCTGGCCGAAAATTTTCAAAGTCCCATGCTGGCCAGACTTTTTTCTAAGTCTGATGCCTGGCTGAAAATTTTCAAAGTCCCATGCTGGCCAGAATTTTTTCTAAGTCTGATGCCTGGCTGAAATATTTCAAAGTCCCATGCTGGACAGAATTTTTTCTAAGTCTGACGCCTGGCTGAAAATTTTCAAAGTCCCATGCTGGCCAGAATTTTTTCTAAGTCTGACGCCTGCCTGAAAATTTTCAAAGTCCCATGCTGTCCAGAATTTTTTCAAAGTCCCATGCTGGCCAGAATTTTTTCTAAGTCTGATGCCTGGCTGAAAATTTTCAAAGTCCAATGCTGGCCAGAATTTTTTCTAAGTCTGACGCCTGCCTGAAATATTTCAAAGTCCCATGCAGGCCAGAATTTTTTTAAGTCTGACGCCTGCCTGAAATATTTCTAAGTCCCATGCTGGCCAGAATTTTTTTCTAAGTCTGATGCCTGGCCGAAAATTTTCAAAGTCCCATGCTGGCCAGAATTTTTTCTAAGTCTGATGCCTGGCTGAAAATTTTCAAAGTCCCATGCTGGCCAGAATTTTTTCTAAGTCTGATGCCTGGCTGAAATATTTCAAAGTCCCATGCTGGCCAGAATTTTTTCTAAGTCTGACGCCTGGCTGAAAATTTTCAAAGTCCCATGCTGGCCAGAATTTTTTTAAGTCTGACGCCTGCCTGAAATATTTCAAAGTCCCATGCTGGCCAGAATTTTTTCTAAGTCTGACGCCTGGCTGGAAATTTTCAAAGTCCCATGCTGGCCAGAATTTTTTCTAAGTCTGATGCCTGCCTGAAAATTTTCAAAGTCCCATGCTGTCCAGAATTTTTTCAAAGTCCCATGCTGGCCAGAATTTTTTCTAAGTCTGATGCCTGGCCAAAAATTTTCAAAGTCCCATGCTGTCCAGAATTTTTTCAAAGTCCCATGCTGGCCAGAATTTTTTCTAAGTCCCATGCTGGCCAGAATTTTTTTCTAAGTCTGATGCCTGGCCGAAAATTTTCAAAGTCCCATGCTGGCCAGAATTTTTTCTAAGTCTGATGCCTGGCTGAAAATTTTCAAAGTCCCATGCTGGCCAGAATTTTTTCTAAGTCTGATGCCTGGCTGAAATATTTCAAAGTCCCATGCAGGCCAGAATTTTTTCTAAGTCTGACGCCTGGCCGACAATTTTCAAAGTCCCATGCTGGCCAGAATTTTTTCTAAGTCTGATGCCTGGCTGAAAATTTTCAAAGTCCCATGCTGGCCAGAATTTTTTCTAAGTCTGACGCCTGCCTGAAAATTTTCAAAGTCCCATGCTGTCCAGAATTTTTTCAAAGTCCTATGCTGGCCAGAATTTTTTCTAAGTCTGACGCTTGGCCAAAAATTTTCAAAGTCCCATGCTGTCCAGAATTTTTTCAAAGTCCCATGCTGGCCAGAATTTTTTCTAAGTCTGACGCCTGGCCGAAAATTTTCAAAGTCCCATGCTGGCCAGAATTTTTTCTAAGTCTGATGCCTGGCTGAAAATTTTCAAAGTCCCATGCTGGCCAGAATTTTTTCTAAGTCTGATGCCTGGCTGAAATATTTCAAAGTCCCATGCTGGCCAGAATTTTTTCTAAGTCTGACGCCTGGCTGAAAATTTTCAAAGTCCCATGCTGGCCAGAATTTTTTTAAGTCTGACGCCTGCCTGAAATATTTCAAAGTCCCATGCAGGCCAGAATTTTTTCTAAGTCTGACGCCTGGCCGAAAATGTTCAAAGTCCCATGCTGGCCAGAATTTTTTCTAAGTCTGACGCCTGCCTGAAAATTTTCAAAGTCCCATGCTGTCCAGAATTTTTTCAAAGTCCCATGCTGGCCAGATTTTTTTCTAAGTCTGATGCCTGGCTGAAATATTTCAAAGTCCCATGCAGGCCAGAATTTTTTCTAAGTCTGACGCCTGGCCGAAAATTTTCAAAGTCCCATGCTGGCCAGAATTTTTTCTAAGTCTGATGCCTGGTTGAAAATTTTCAAAGTCCCATGCTGGCCAGAATTTTTTCTAAGTCTGATGCCTGGCTGAAAATTTTCAAAGTCCCATGCTGTCCAGAATTTTTTCAAAGTCTGACGCCTGCCTGAAATATTTCAAAGTCCCATGCAGGCCAGATTTTTTTCTAAGTCTGATGCCTGGCTGAAAATTTTCAAAGTCCCATGCTGGCCAGAATTTTTTCTAAGTCTGACGCCTGCCTGAAATATTTCAAAGTCCCATGCTGTCCAGAATTTTTTCAAAGTCCTATGCTGGCCAGAATTTTTTCTAAGTCTGACGCTTGGCCAAAAATTTTCAAAGTCCCATGCTGTCCAAAATTTTTTCAAAGTCCCATGCTGGCCAGAATTTTTTCTAAGTCCCATGCTGGCCAGAATTTTTTTCTAAGTCTGACGCCTGGCCGAAAATTTTCAAAGTCCCATGCTGGCCAGAATTTTTTCTAAGTCTGATGCCTGGCTGAAAATTTTCAAAGTCCCATGCTGGCCAGAATTTTTTCTAAGTCTGATGCCTGGCTGAAATATTTCAAAGTCCCATGCTGGCCAGAATTTTTTTAAGTCTGACGCCTGCCTGAAATATTTCAAAGTCCCATGCTGGCCAGAATTTTTTCAAAGTCCCATGCTGGCCAGAATTTTTTCTAAGTCCCATGCTGGCCAGAATTTTTTTCTAAGTCTGACGCCTGGCCGAAAATTTTCAAAGTCCCATGCTGGCCAGAATTTTTTCTAAGTCTGATGCCTGGTTGAAAATTTTCAAAGTCCCATGCTGGCCAGAATTTTTTCTAAGTCTGACGCCTGCCTGAAAATTTTCAAAGTCCCATGCTGTCCAGAATTTTTTCAAAGTCCTATGCTGGCCAGAATTTTTTCTAAGTCTGACGCTTGGCCAAAAATTTTCAAAGTCCCATGCTGTCCAGAATTTTTTCAAAGTCCCATGCTGGCCAGAATTTTTTCTAAGTCCCATGCTGGCCAGAATTTTTTTCTAAGTCTGACGCCTGGCCGAAAATTTTCAAAGTCCCATGCTGGCCAGAATTTTTTCTAAGTCTGATGCCTGGTTGAAAATTTTCAAAGTCCCATGCTGGCCAGAATTTTTTCTAAGTCTGATGCCTGGCTGAAAATTTTCAAAGTCCCATGCTGGCCAGAATTTTTTCTAAGTCTGACGCCTGCCTGAAATATTTCAAAGTCCCATGCAGGCCAGAATTTTTTCTAAGTCTGACGCCTGGCCGAAAATTTTCAAAGTCCCATGCTGGCCAGAATTTTTTCTAAGTCTGATGCCTGGCTGAAAATTTTCAAAGTCCCATGCTGGCCAGAATTTTTTCTAAGTCTGACGCCTGCCTGAAAATTTTCAAAGTCCCATGCTGTCCAGAATTTTTTCAAAGTCCCATGCTGGCCAGATTTTTTTCTAAGTCTGACGCCTGCCTTAAATATTTCAAAGTCCCATGCTGGCCAGACTTTTTTCTAAGTCTGATGCCTGGCTGAAAATTTTCAAAGTCCCATGCTGGCCAGATTTTTTTCTAAGTCTGACGCCTGCCTTAAATATTTCAAAGTCCCATGCTGGCCAGAATTTTTTTCTAAGTCTGACGCCTGGCCGAAAATTTTCAAAGTCCCATGCTGGCCAGACTTTTTTCTAAGTCTGATGCCTGGCTGAAAATTTTCAAAGTCCCATGCTGGCCAGAATTTTTTTAAGTCTGACGCCTGCCTGAAATATTTCAAAGTCCCATGCTGTCCAGAATTTTTTCAAAGTCCCATGCTGGCCAGAATTTTTTCTAAGTCTGACGCCTGGCTGAAAATTTTCAAAGTCCCATGCTGGCCAGAATTTTTTTAAGTCTGACGCCTGCCTGAAATATTTCAAAGTCCCATGCAGGCCAGAATTTTTTCTAAGTCTGACGCCTGGCCGAAAATTTTCAAAGTCCCATGCTGGCCAGAATTTTTTCTAAGTCTGATGCCTGGCTGAAAATTTTCAAAGTCCCATGCTGGCCAGAATTTTTTCTAAGTCTGACGCCTGCCTGAAAATTTTCAAAGTCCCATGCTGTCCAGAATTTTTTCAAAGTCCCATGCTGGCCAGATTTTTTTCTAAGTCTGACGCCTGCCTTAAATATTTCAAAGTCCCATGCTGGCCAGACTTTTTTCTAAGTCTGATGCCTGGCTGAAAATTTTCAAAGTCCCATGCTGGCCAGAATTTTTTCTAAGTCTGATGCCTGGCTGAAAATTTTCAAAGTCCCATGCTGGCCAGAATTTTTTCTAAGTCTGATGCCTGGCTGAAATATTTCAAAGTCCCATGCTGGCCAGAATTTTTTCTAAGTCTGACGCCTGCCTGAAAATTTTCAAAGTCCCATGCTGTCCAGAATTTTTTCAAAGTCCCATGCTGGCCAGAATTTTTTCTAAGTCTGATGCCTGGCTGAAAATTTTCAAAGTCCCATGCTGGCCAGAATTTTTTCTAAGTCTGATGCCTGGCTGAAAATTTTCAAAGTCCCATGCTGGCCAGAATTTTTTCTAAGTCTGACGCCTGCCTGAAAATTTTCAAAGTCCCATGCTGTCCAGAATTTTTTCAAAGTCCCATGCTGGCCAGATTTTTTTCTAAGTCTGACGCCTGCCTTAAATATTTCAAAGTCCCATGCTGGCCAGAATTTTTTCTAAGTCTGACGCCTGGCCGAAAATTTTCAAAGTCCCATGCTGGCCAGAATTTTTTCTAAGTCTGATGCCTGGCTGAAATATTTCAAAGTCCCATGCTGTCCAGAATTTTTTCAAAGTCCCATGCTGTCCAGAATTTTTTCAAAGTCCCATGCTGGCCAGAATTTTTTCTAAGTCCCATGCTGGCCAGAATTTTTTTCTAAGTCTGACGCCTGGCCGAAAATTTTCAAAGTCCCATGCTGGCCAGAATTTTTTCTAAGTCTGATGCCTGGCTGAAATATTTCAAAGTCCCATGCTGGCCAGAATTTTTTCTAAGTCTGACGCCTGCCTGAAATATTTCAAAGTCCCATGCAGGCCAGAATTTTTTCTAAGTCTGACGCCTGGCCGAAAATTTTCAAAGTCCCATGCTGGCCAGAATTTTTTCTAAGTCTGATGCCTGGCTGAAAATTTTCAAAGTCCCATGCTGGCCAGAATTTTTTCTAAGTCTGATGCCTGGCTGAAAATTTTCAAAGTCCCATGCTGTCCAGAATTTTTTCAAAGTCCCATCCTGGCCAGAATTTTTTCTAAGTCTGATGCCTGGCTGAAATATTTCAAAGTCCCATGCTGGCCAGAATTTTTTCTAAGTCTGACGCCTGGCCGAAAATTTTCAAAGTCCCATGCTGGCCAGAATTTTTTCTAAGTCTGATGCCTGGCTGAAAATTTTCAAAGTCCCATGCTGGCCAGAATTTTTTCTAAGTCTGATGCCTGGCTGAAAATTTTCAAAGTCCCATGCTGGCCAGAATTTTTTCTAAGTCTGATGCCTGGCTGAAATATTTCAAAGTCCCATGCTGGCCAGAATTTTTTCTAAGTCTGACGCCTGGCTGAAAATTTTCAAAGTCCCATGCAGGCCAGAATTTTTTCTAAGTCTGACGCCTGGCCGAAAATTTTCAAAGTCCCATGCTGTCCAGAATTTTTTCTAAGTCTGACGCCTGGCTGAAAATTTTCAAAGTCCCATGCTGGCCAGAATTTTTTTAAGTCTGACGCCTGCCTGAAATATTTCAAAGTCCCATGCAGGCCAGAATTTTTTCTAAGTCTGACGCCTGGCTGAAAATTTTCAAAGTCCCATGCTGGCCAGAATTTTTTCTAAGTCTGACGCCTGCCTGAAAATTTTCAAAGTCCCATGCTGTCCAGAATTTTTTCAAAGTCCCATGCTGGCCAGATTTTTTTCTAAGTCTGACGCCTGCCTTAAATATTTCAAAGTCCCATGCTGGCCAGAATTTTTTCTAAGTCCCATGCTGGCCAGAATTTTTTTCTAAGTCTGACGCCTGGCTTAAATATTTCAAAGTCCCATGCTGGCCAGAATTTTTTCTAAGTCTGATGCCTGGCTGAAAATTTTCAAAGTCCCATGCTGGCCAGAATTTTTTCTAAGTCTGATGCCTGCCTGAAATATTTCAAAGTCCCATGCTGTCCAGAATTTTTTCAAAGTCCTATGCTGGCCAGATTTTTTTCTAAGTCTGATGCCTGGCTGAAATATTTCAAAGTCCCATGCTGGCCAGAATTTTTTCTAAGTCTGACGCCTGGCCGAAAATTTTCAAAGTCCCATGCTGGCCAGAATTTTTTCTAAGTCTGATGCCTGGCTGAAAATTTTCAAAGTCCCATGCTGGCCAGAATTTTTTCTAAGTCTGATGCCTGGCTGAAAATTTTCAAAGTCCCATGCTGGCCAGAATTTTTTCTAAGTCTGATGCCTGGCTGAAATATTTCAAAGTCCCATGCTGGCCAGAATTTTTTCTAAGTCTGACGCCTGGCTGAAAATTTTCAAAGTCCCATGCAGGCCAGAATTTTTTCTAAGTCTGACGCCTGGCCGAAAATTTTCAAAGTCCCATGCTGTCCAGAATTTTTTCTAAGTCTGACGCCTGGCTGAAAATTTTCAAAGTCCCATGCTGGCCAGAATTTTTTTAAGTCTGACGCCTGCCTGAAATATTTCAAAGTCCCATGCAGGCCAGAATTTTTTCTAAGTCTGACGCCTGGCTGAAAATTTTCAAAGTCCCATGCTGGCCAGAATTTTTTCTAAGTCTGACGCCTGCCTGAAAATTTTCAAAGTCCCATGCTGTCCAGAATTTTTTCAAAGTCCCATGCTGGCCAGATTTTTTTCTAAGTCTGACGCCTGCCTTAAATATTTCAAAGTCCCATGCTGGCCAGAATTTTTTCTAAGTCCCATGCTGGCCAGAATTTTTTTCTAAGTCTGACGCCTGGCTTAAATATTTCAAAGTCCCATGCTGGCCAGAATTTTTTCTAAGTCTGATGCCTGGCTGAAAATTTTCAAAGTCCCATGCTGGCCAGAATTTTTTCTAAGTCTGATGCCTGCCTGAAATATTTCAAAGTCCCATGCTGTCCAGAATTTTTTCAAAGTCCTATGCTGGCCAGAATTTTTTCTAAGTCTGACGCTTGGCCAAAAATTTTCAAAGTCCCATGCTGTCCAGAATTTTTTCAAAGTCCCATGCTGGCCAGAATTTTTTTCTAAGTCTGACGCCTGGCCGAAAATTTTCAAAGTCCCATGCTGGCCAGAATTTTTTCTAAGTCTGACGCCTGGCCGAAAATTTTCAAAGTCCCATGCTGGCCAGAATTTTTTCTAAGTCTGATGCCTGGCTGAAAATTTTCAAAGTCCCATGCTGGCCAGAATTTTTTCTAAGTCTGATGCCTGGCTGAAATATTTCAAAGTCCCATGCCGGCCAGAATCTTTTCTAAGTCTGACGCCTGGCTGAAAATTTTCAAAGTCCCATGCTGGCCAGAATTTTTTTAAGTCTGACGCCTGCCTGAAATATTTCAAAGTCCCATGCAGGCCAGAATTTTTTCTAAGTCTGACGCCTGGCCGAAAATTTTCAAAGTCCCATGCTGGCCAGAATTTTTTCTAAGTCTGATGCCTGGTTGAAAATTTTCAAAGTCCCATGCTGGCCAGAATTTTTTCTAAGTCTGACGCCTGCCTGAAATATTTCAAAGTCCCATGCTGTCCAGAATTTTTTCAAAGTCCCATGCTGGCCAGAATTTTTTCTAAGTCTGACGCTTGGCCAAAAATTTTCAAAGTCCCATGCTGTCCAGAATTTTTTCAAAGTCCCATGCTGGCCAGAATTTTTTCTAAGTCTGACGCCTGGCCGAAAATTTTCAAAGTCCCATGCTGGCCAGAATTTTTTCTAAGTCTGATGCCTGGCTGAAATATTTCAAAGTCCCATGCTGGCCAGAATTTTTTCTAAGTCTGACGCCTGGCTGAAAATTTTCAAAGTCCCATGCTGGCCAGAATTTTTTTAAGTCTGACGCCTGCCTGAAATATTTCAAAGTCCCATGCAGGCCAGAATTTTTTCTAAGTCTGACGCCTGGCCGAAAATTTTCAAAGTCCCATGCTGGCCAGAATTTTTTTCTAAGTCTGATGCCTGGCTGAAAATTTTCAAAGTCCCATGCTGGCCAGAATTTTTTCTAAGTCTGACGCCTGCCTGAAAATTTTCAAAGTCCCATGCTGTCCAGAATTTTTTCAAAGTCCCATGCTGGCCAGATTTTTTTCTAAGTCTGACGCCTGCCTTAAATATTTCAAAGTCCCATGCTGGCCATAATTTTTTTCTAAGTCTGACGCCTGGCCGAAAATTTTCAAAGTCCCATGCTGGCCAGAATTTTTTCTAAGTCTGATGCCTGGCTGAAAATTTTCAAAGTCCCATGCTGGCCAGAATTTTTTCTAAGTCTGATGCCTGGCTGAAAATTTTCAAAGTCCCATGCTGTCCAGAATTTTTTCAAAGTCCCATCCTGGCCAGAATTTTTTCTAAGTCTGATGCCTGGCTGAAATATTTCAAAGTCCCATGCTGGCCAGAATTTTTTCTAAGTCTGACGCCTGGCCGAAAATTTTCAAAGTCCCATGCTGGCCAGAATTTTTTCTAAGTCTGATGCCTGGTTGAAAATTTTCAAAGTCCCATGCTGGCCAGAATTTTTTCTAAGTCTGACGCCTGCCTGAAATATTTCAAAGTCCCATGCTGTCCAGAATTTTTTCAAAGTCCTATGCTGGCCAGAATTTTTTCTAAGTCTGACGCTTGGCCAAAAATTTTCAAAGTCCCATGCTGTCCAGAATTTTTTCAAAGTCCCATGCTGGCCAGAATTTTTTTCTAAGTCTGACGCCTGGCCGAAAATTTTCAAAGTCCCATGCTGGCCAGAATTTTTTCTAAGTCTGATGCCTGGCTGAAAATTTTCAAAGTCCCATGCTGGCCAGAATTTTTTCTAAGTCTGACGCCTGGCCGAAAATTTTCAAAGTCCCATGCTGTCCAGAATTTTTTCAAAGTCCCATGCTGGCCAGAATTTTTTCTAAGTCTGATGCCTGGCTGAAATATTTCAAAGTCCCATGCTGGCCAGAATTTTTTTAAGTCTGACGCCTGCCTGAAATATTTCAAAGTCCCATGCTGGCCAGAATTTTTTCTAAGTCTGATGCCTGCCTGAAATATTTCAAAGTCCCATGCTGGCCAGAATTTTTTCTAAGTCTGATGCCTGGCTGAAAATTTTCAAAGTCCCATGCTGGCCAGAATTTTTTCTAAGTCTGATGCCTGGCTGAAAATTTTCAAAGTCCCATGCTGGCCAGAATTTTTTCTAAGTCTGACGCCTGCCTGAAATATTTCAAAGTCCCATGCAGGCCAGAATTTTTTCTAAGTCTGACGCCTGGCCGAAAATTTTCAAAGTCCCATGCTGGCCAGAATTTTTTCTAAGTCTGATGCCTGGCTGAAAATTTTCAAAGTCCCATGCTGGCCAGAATTTTTTCTAAGTCTGACGCCTGCCTGAAAATTTTCAAAGTCCCATGCTGTCCAGAATTTTTTCAAAGTCCCATGCTGGCCAGATTTTTTTCAAAGTCTGACGCCTGCCTTAAATATTTCAAAGTCCCATGCTGGCCAGAATTTTTTCAGTCCCATGCTGGCCAGAATTTTTTCTAAGTCTGACGCTTGGCCAAAAATTTTCAAAGTCCCATGCTGTCCAGAATTTTTTCAAAGTCCCATGCTGGCCAGAATTTTTTTCTAAGTCTGACGCTTGGCCAAAAATTTTCAAAGTCCCATGCTGGCCAGAATTTTTTCTAAGTCCCATGCTGGCCAGAATTTTTTCTAAGTCTGATGCCTGGCTGAAAATTTTCAAAGTCCCATGCTGGCCAGAATTTTTTCTAAGTCTGACGCCTGCCTGAAATATTTCAAAGTCCCATGCTGGCCAGAATTTTTTCTAAGTCTGATGCCTGGCTGAAAATTTTCAAAGTCCCATGCTGGCCAGAATTTTTTCTAAGTGATGCCTGGCTGAAAATTTTCAAAGTCCCATGCTGGCCAGAATTTTTTCTAAGTCCCATGCTGGCCAGAATTTTTTCTAAGTCTGATGCCTGGCTGAAAATTTTCAAAGTCCCATGCTGGCCAGAATTTTTTCTAAGTCTGACGCCTGCCTTAAATATTTCAAAGTCCCATGCTGGCCAGAATTTTTTCTAAGTCTGACGCCTGGCCGAAAATTTTCAAAGTCCCATGCTGGCCAGAATTTTTTCTAAGTCTGATGCCTGGCTGAAAATTTTCAAAGTCCCATGCTGGCCAGAATTTTTTCTAAGTCTGACGCCTGGCTGAAAATTTTCAAAGTCCCATGCTGGCCAGAATTTTTTCAAAGTCCCATGCTGGCCAGAATTTTTTTCTAAGTCTGACGCCTGGCTGAAAATTTTCAAAGTCCCATGCTGGCCAGAATTTTTTTAAGTCTGACGCCTGCCTGAAATATTTCAAAGTCCCATGCAGGCCAGAATTTTTTCTAAGTCTGACGCCTGGCCGAAAATTTTCAAAGTCCCATGCTGGCCAGAATTTTTTCTAAGTCTGATGCCTGGCTGAAAATTTTCAAAGTCCCATGCTGGCCAGAATTTTTTCTAAGTCTGACGCCTGCCTGAAAATTTTCAAAGTCCCATGCTGTCCAGAATTTTTTCAAAGTCCCATGCTGGCCAGATTTTTTTCTAAGTCTGACGCCTGCCTTAAATATTTCAAAGTCCCATGCTGGCCAGAATTTTTTCTAAGTCTGACGCCTGGCTGAAAATTTTCAAAGTCCCATGCTGGCCAGAATTTTTTCAAAGTCCCATGCTGGCCAGAATTTTTTCTAAGTTTGACGCTTGGCCAAAAATTTTCAAAGTCCCATGCTGGCCAGAATTATTTCTAAGTCTGACGCCTGCCTGAAATATTTCAAAGTCCCATGCTGTCCAGAATTTTTTCAAAGTCCTATGCTGGCCAGAATTTTTTCTAAGTCTGACGCTTGGCCAAAAATTTTCAAAGTCCCATGCTGTCCAGAATTTTTTCAAAGTCCCATGCTGGCCAGAATTTTTTCTAAGTCTGACGCTTGGCCAAAAATTTTCAAAGTCCCATGCTGGCCAGAATTATTTCTAAGTCCCATGCTGGCCAGAATTTTTTCTAAGTCTGATGCCTGGCTGAAAATTTTCAAAGTCCCATGCTGGCCAGAATTTTTTCTAAGTCTGATGCCTGGCTGAAATATTTCAAAGTCCCATGCTGGCCAGAATTTTTTCTAAGTCTGACGCCTGGCTGAAAATTTTCAAAGTCCCATGCTGGCCAGAATTTTTTTAAGTCTGACGCCTGCCTGAAATATTTCAAAGTCCCATGCAGGCCAGAATTTTTTCTAAGTCTGACGCCTGGCCGAAAATTTTCAAAGTCCCATGCTGTCCAGAATTTTTTCAAAGTCCCATGCTGGCCAGAATTTTTTCTAAGTCTGACGCCTGCCTGAAATATTTAAAAGTCCCATGCAGGCCAGAATTTTTTCTAAGTCTGACGCCTGGCCGAAAATTTTCAAAGTCCCATGCTGTCCAGAATTTTTTCTAAGTCCCATGCTGGCCAGAATTTTTTCTAAGTCTGACGCCTGCCTGAAAATTTTCAAAGTCCCATGCTGTCCAGAATTTTTTCAAAGTCCCATGCTGGCCAGATTTTTTTCTAAGTCTGACGCCTGGCCGAAAATTTTCAAAGTCCCATGCTGGCCAGAATTTTTTCTAAGTCTGATGCCTGGCTGAAAATTTTCAAAGTCCCATGCTGGCCAGAATTTTTTCTAAGTCTGATGCCTGGCTGAAAATTTTCAAAGTCCCATGCTGTCCAGAATTTTTTCAAAGTCCCATCCTGGCCAGAATTTTTTCTAAGTCTGATGCCTGGCTGAAATATTTCAAAGTCCCATGCTGGCCAGAATTTTTTCTAAGTCTGACGCCTGGCCGAAAATTTTCAAAGTCCCATGCTGGCCAGAATTTTTTCTAAGTCTGATGCCTGGTTGAAAATTTTCAAAGTCCCATGCTGGCCAGAATTTTTTCTAAGTCTGACGCCTGCCTGAAATATTTCAAAGTCCCATGCTGTCCAGAATTTTTTCAAAGTCCTATGCTGGCCAGAATTTTTTCTAAGTCTGACGCTTGGCCAAAAATTTTCAAAGTCCCATGCTGTCCAGAATTTTTTCAAAGTCCCATGCTGGCCAGAATTTTTTTCTAAGTCTGACGCCTGGCCGAAAATTTTCAAAGTCCCATGCTGGCCAGAATTTTTTCTAAGTCTGATGCCTGGCTGAAAATTTTCTAAGTCCCATGCTGGCCAGAATTTTTTCTAAGTCTGATGCCTGGCTGAAATATTTCAAAGTCCCATGCTGGCCAGAATTTTTTCTAAGTCTGACGCCTGGCCGAAAATTTTCAAAGTCCCATGCTGTCCAGAATTTTTTCAAAGTCCCATGCTGGCCAGAATTTTTTTCTAAGTCTGATGCCTGGCTGAAAATTTTCAAAGTCCCATGCTGGCCAGAATTTTTTCTAAGTCTGACGCCTGCCTGAAAATTTTCAAAGTCCCATGCTGTCCAGAATTTTTTCAAAGTCCCATGCTGGCCAGATTTTTTTCTAAGTCTGATGCCTGGTTGAAAATTTTCAAAGTCCCATGCTGGCCAGAATTTTTTCTAAGTCTGACGCCTGCCTGAAATATTTCAAAGTCCCATGCTGTCCAGAATTTTTTCAAAGTCCTATGCTGGCCAGAATTTTTTCTAAGTCTGACGCTTGGCCAAAAATTTTCAAAGTCCCATGCTGTCCAGAATTTTTTCAAAGTCCCATGCTGGCCAGAATTTTTTCTAAGTCTGATGCCTGGCTGAAAATTTTCAAAGTCCCATGATGGCCAGAATTTTTTCTAAGTCTGACGCCTGGCCGAAAATTTTCAAAGTCCCATGCTGGCCAGAATTTGTTCTAAGTCTGACGCCTGCCTGAAAATTTTCAAAGTCCCATGCTGGCCAGAATTTTTTCTAAGTCTGACGCCTGCCTGAAAATTTTCAAAGTCCCATGCTGTCCAGAATTTTTTCAAAGTCCCATGCTGGCCAGATTTTTTTCTAAGTCTGACGCCTGCCTTAAATATTTCAAAGTCCCATGCTGGCCAGAATTTTTTCTAAGTCTGATGCCTGGCTGAAAATTTTCAAAGTCCCATGCTGTCCAGAATTTTTTCAAAGTCCCATGCTGGCCAGAATTTTTTCTAAGTCTGATGCCTGGCTGAAATATTTCAAAGTCCCATGCTGGCCAGAATTTTTTCTAAGTCTGACGCCTGCCTGAAATATTTCAAAGTCCCATGCTGGCCAGAATTTTTTCTAAGTCTGATGCCTGGCTGAAATATTTCTAAGTCCCATGCTGGCCAGAATTTTTTCTAAGTCTGACGCCTGCCTGAAATATTTCAGAAGTCCCATGCTGGCCAGAATTTTTTCTAAGTCTGATGCCTGGCTGAAAATTTTCAAAGTCCCATGCTGGCCAGAATTTTTTCAAAGTCCCATGCTGGCCAGAATTTTTTCTAAGTCTGACGCCTGCCTGAAATATTTCTAAGTCCCATGCTGGCCAGAATTTTTTCTAAGTCTGATGCCTGGCTGAAAATTTTCAAAGTCCCATGATGGCCAGAATTTTTTCTAAGTCTGACGCCTGCCTGAAATATTTCAAAGTCCCATGCAGGCCAGAATTTTTTCTAAGTCTGACGCCTGGCCGGAAATTTTCAAAGTCCCATGCTGGCCAGAATTTTTTCTAAGTCTGATGCCTGGCTGAAAATTTTCAAAGTCCCATGCTGGCCAGAATTTGTTCTAAGTCTGACGCCTGCCTGAAAATTTTCAAAGTCCCATGCTGGCCAGAATTTTTTCTAAGTCTGACGCCTGCCTGAAAATTTTCAAAGTCCCATGCTGTCCAGAATTTTTTCAAAGTCCCATGCTGGCCAGAATTTTTTCTAAGTCTGATGCCTGGCTGAAATATTTCAAAGTCCCATGCTGGCCAGAATTTTTTCTAAGTCTGACGCCTGGCTGAAAATTTTCAAAGTCCCATGCAGGCCAGAATTTTTTCTAAGTCTGATGCCTGGCTGAAAATTTTCAAAGTCCCATGCTGTCCAGAATTTTTTCAAAGTCCCATGCTGGCCAGATTTTTTTCTAAGTCTGACGCCTGCCTTAAATATTTCAAAGTCCCATGCTGGCCAGAATTTTTTCTAAGTCTGACGCCTGCCTGAAAATTTTCAAAGTCCCATGCTGTCCAGAATTTTTTCAAAGTCCCATGCTGGCCAGATTTTTTTCTAAGTCTGACGCCTGCCTTAAATATTTCAAAGTCCCATGCTGGCCAGAATTTTTTCTAAGTCTGATGCCTGCCTGAAATATTTCAAAGTCCCATGCTGGCCAGAATATTTTCTAAGTCTGATGCCTGGCTGAAAATTTTCAAAGTCCCATGCTGTCCAGAATTTTTTCAAAGTCCCATGCTGGCCAGAATTTTTTCTAAGTCTGATGCCTGGCTGAAATATTTCAAAGTCCCATGCTGGCCAGAATTTTTTCTAAGTCTGATGCCTGGTTGAAAATTTTCAAAGTCCCATGCTGGCCAGAATTTTTTCTAAGTCTGACGCCTGCCTGAAATATTTCAAAGTCCCATGCTGTCCAGAATTTTTTCAAAGTCCTATGCTGGCCAGAATTTTTTCTAAGTCTGACGCTTGGCCAAAAATTTTCAAAGTCCCATGCTGTCCAGAATTTTTTCAAAGTCCCATGCTGGCCAGAATTTTTTCTAAGTCTGACGCCTGCCTGAAATATTTCAAAGTCCCATGCTGGCCAGAATTTTTTCTAAGTCTGATGCCTGGCTGAAAATTTTCAAAGTCCCATGCTGGCCAGAATTTTTTCTAAGTCTGACGCCTGCCTGAAAATTTTCAAAGTCCCATGCTGTCCAGAATTTTTTCAAAGTCCCATGCTGGCCAGATTTTTTTCTAAGTCTGACGCCTGCCTTAAATATTTCAAAGTCCCATGCTGGCCAGAATTTTTTCTAAGTCTGATGCCTGCCTGAAATATTTCAAAGTCCCATGCTGGCCAGAATTTTTTCTAAGTCTGATGCCTGGCTGAAAATTTTCAAAGTCCCATGCTGGCCAGAATTTTTTCTAAGTCTGATGCCTGGCTGAAAATTTTCAAAGTCCCATGCTGTCCAGAATTTTTTCAAAGTCCCATGCTGGCCAGAATTTTTTCTAAGTCTGATGCCTGGCTGAAATATTTCAAAGTCCCATGCTGGCCAGAATTTTTTCTAAGTCTGATGCCTGCCTGAAATATTTCAAAGTCCCATGCTGTCCAGAATTTTTTCAAAGTCCTATGCTGGCCAGAATTTTTTCTAAGTCTGACGCTTGGCCAAAAATTTTCAAAGTCCCATGCTGTCCAGAATTTTTTCAAAGTCCCATGCTGGCCAGAATTTTTTCTAAGTCTGACGCTTGGCCAAAAATTTTCAAAGTCCCATGCTGGCCAGAATTTTTTCTAAGTCCCATGCTGGCCAGAATTTTTTTCTAAGTCTGACGCCTGGCCGAAAATTTTCAAACTCCCATGCTGGCCAGAATTTTTTCTAAGTCTGATGCCTGGCTGAAAATTTTCAAAGTCCCATGCTGGCCAGAATTTTTTTAAGTCTGACGCCTGCCTGAAATATTTCAAAGTCCCATGCAGGCCAGAATTTTTTCTAAGTCTGACGCCTGGCCGAAAATTTTCAAAGTCCCATGCTGGCCAGAATTTTTTCTAAGTCTGATGCCTGGCTGAAAAATTTCAAAGTCCCATACTGGGCAGAATTTTTTCTAAGTCTGACGCCTGCCTGAAAATTTTCAAAGTCCCATGCTGGCCAGAATTTTCAAAGTCCCATGCTGGCCAGAATTTTTTCTAAGTCTGACGCCTGCCTGAAATATTTCAAAGTCCCATGCTGTCCAGAATTTTTTCAAAGTCCTATGCTGGCCAGAATTTTTTCTAAGTCTGACGCTTGGCCAAAAATTTTCAAAGTCCCATGCTGTCCAGAATTTTTTCAAAGTCCCATGCTGGCCAGAATTTTTTCTAAGTCTGACGCTTGGCCAAAAATTTTCAAAGTCCCATGCTGGCCAGAATTTTTTCTAAGTCCCATGCTGGCCAGAATTTTTTCAAAGTCCCATGCTGGCCAGAATTTTTTCTAAGTCTGACGCCTGCCTGAAAATTTTCAAAGTCCCATGCTGTCCAGAATTTTTTCAAAGTCCCATGCTGGCCAGAATTTTTTCTAAGTCTGACGCCTGGCCGAAAATTTTCAAAGTCCCATGCTGGCCAGAATTTTTTCTAAGTCTGATGCCTGGCTGAAAATTTTCAAAGTCCCATGCTGGCCAGAATTTTTTCTAAGTCTGATGCCTGGCTGAAAATTTTCAAAGTCCCATGCTGTCCAGAATTTTTTCAAAGTCCCATGCTGGCCAGAATTTTTTCTAAGTCTGATGCCTGGCTGAAATATTTCAAAGTCCCATGCTGGCCAGAATTTTTTCTAAGTCTGATGCCTGGCTGAAAATTTTCAAAGTCCCATGCTGGCCAGAATTTTTTCTAAGTCTGACGCCTGGCCGAACATTTTCAAAGTCCCATGCTGGCCAGAATTTTTTCTAAGTCTGATGCCTGGCTGAAAATTTTCAAAGTCCCATGCTGGCCAGAATTTTTTCTAAGTCTGACGCCTGCCTGAAATATTTCAAAGTCCCATGCTGGCCAGAATTTTTTCTAAGTCTGACGCTTGGCCAAAAATTTTCAAAGTCCCATGCTGTCCAGAATTTTTTCAAAGTCCCATGCTGGCCAGAATTTTTTCTAAGTCTGACGCTTGGCCCAAAATTTTCAAAGTCCCATGCTGGCCAGAATTTTTTCTAAGTCTGATGCCTGGCTGAAAATTTTCAAAGTCCCATGCTGTCCAGAATTTTTTCAAAGTCCCATGCTGGCCAGAATTTTTTCTAAGTCTGATGCCTGGCTGAAATATTTCAAAGTCCCATGCTGGCCAGAATTTTTTCTAAGTCTGACGCCTGGCTGAAAATTTTCAAAGTCCCATGCTGGCCAGAATTTTTTCTAAGTCTGACGCCTGCCTGAAAATTTTCAAAGTCCCATGCTGGCCAGAATTTTTTCAAAGTCCCATGCTGGCCAGAATTTTTTCTAAGTCTGACGCCTGCCTGAAAATTTTCAAAGTCCCATGCTGTCCAGAATTTTTTCAAAGTCCCATGCTGGCCAGATTTTTTTCTAAGTCTGACGCCTGCCTTAAATATTTCAAAGTCCCATGCTGGCCAGAATTTTTTCTAAGTCTGACGCCTGGCCGAAAATTTTCAAAGTCCCATGCTGGCCAGAATTTTTTCTAAGTCTGACGCCTGCCTGAAATATTTCAAAGTCCCATGCTGGCCAGAATTTTTTCTAAGTCTGACGCTTGGCCAAAAATTTTCAAAGTCCCATGCTGTCCAGAATTTTTTCAAAGTCCCATGCTGGCCAGAATTTTTTCTAAGTCTGACGCTTGGCCCAAAATTTTCAAAGTCCCATGCTGGCCAGAATTTTTTCTAAGTCTGATGCCTGGCTGAAAATTTTCAAAGTCCCATGCTGTCCAGAATTTTTTCAAAGTCCCATGCTGGCCAGAATTTTTTCTAAGTCTGATGCCTGGCTGAAAATTTCCAAAGTCCCATGCTGGCCAGAATTTTTTCTAAGTCTGATGCCTGGCTGAAAATTTTCAAAGTCCCATGCTGTCCAGAATTTTTTCAAAGTCCCATGCTGGCCAGAATTTTTTCTAAGTCTGACGCCTGCCTGAAATATTTCAAAGTCCCATGCTGGCCAGAATTTTTTCTAAGTCTGATGCCTGGCTGAAAATTTTCAAAGTCCCATGCTGGCCAGAATTTTTTCTAAGTCTGATGCCTGGCTGAAAATTTTCAAAGTCCCATGCTGTCCAGAATTTTTTCAAAGTCCCATGCTGGCCAGAATTTTTTCTAAGTCTGACTCCTGGCCGAAAATTTTCAAAGTCCCATGCTGGCCAGAATTTTTTCTAAGTCTGACGCCTCTCCGAAAATTTTCAAAGTTCCACACCAATCTTTTCAATAGCCTGGGTTAAAAGGGTTGCAGTACCGCCGACCACCATCTGGAGGCGCTGCAGATAGGGCACCCGGTTCCCTATCTGGGGGCCTTTCCACCCAAACCGCAAAATGGAGTTGTCACGATTTCAGAAGGGAGCAATTTCAGACGAGGCACCTCCAGGGCCGAACAAGGGAGGCTCACCAGACTTATGTCCGACAAAGAGGAGGGTTGGGGCGGCCTCCTTGGGCAGACGGCCTGCTCTCTGGCCTGGTTGTCAGATTTTTTCAAAGTCTGACGCCTGCCCAAAATATTTCAAAGTCCCACACCATTCATTTCAATAGCCTGGGTCACCAGGCCCGAAAAGTCCAACGCCTGTCCGAAAATTTTCAAAGTCCCATGCTGGCCAGAATTTTTTCAGTCCCATGCTGGCCAGAATTTTTTCTAAGTCTGACGCTTGGCCAAAAATTTTCAAAGTCCCATGCTGTCCAGAATTTTTTCAAAGTCCCATGCTGGCCAGAATTTTTTCTAAGTCTGATGCCTGGCTGAAAATTTTCAAAGTCCCATGCTGTCCAGAATTTTTTCAAAGTCCCATGCTGGCCAGAATTTTTTCTAAGTCTGACGCCTGCCTGAAATATTTCAGAAGTCCCATGCTGGCCAGAATTTTTTCTAAGTCTGATGCCTGGCTGAAAATTTTCAAAGTCCCATGCTGTCCAGAATTTTTTCAAAGTCCCATGCTGGCCAGAATTTTTTCTAAGTCTGACGCCTGCCTGAAATATTTCTAAGTCCCATGCTGGCCAGAATTTTTTCTAAGTCTGATGCCTGGCTGAAAATTTTCAAAGTCCCATGCTGGCCAGAATTTTTTCTAAGTCTGACGCTTGGCCAAAAATTTTCAAAGTCCCATGCTGGCCAGAATTTTTTCTAAGTCTGATGCCTGGCTGAAAATTTTCAAAGTCCCATGCTGGCCAGAATTTTTTCTAAGTCTGATGCCTGGCTGAAAATTTTCAAAGTCCCATGCTGGCCAGATTTTTTTCTAAGTCTGACGCCTGCCATAAATATTTCAAAGTCCCATGCTGGCCAGAATTTTTTTCTAAGTCTGACGCCTGGCCGAAAATTTTCAAAGTCCCATGCTGGCCAGACTTTTTTCTAAGTCTGATGCCTGGCTGAAAATTTTCAAAGTCCCATGCTGGCCAGAATTTTTTCTAAGTCTGATGCCTGGCTGAAAATTTTCAAAGTCCCATGCTGTCCAGAATTTTTTCAAAGTCCCATGCTGGCCAGAATTTTTTCTAAGTCTGATGCCTGGCTGAAATATTTCAAAGTCCCATGCTGGCCAGAATTTTTTCTAAGTCTGACGCCTGCCTGAAATATTTCAAAGTCCCATGCAGGCCAGAATTTTTTCTAAGTCTGACGCCTGGCCGAAAATTTTCAAAGTTCCATGCTGGCCAGAATTTTTTCTAAGTCTGATGCTTGGCTGAAAATTTTCAAAGTCCCATGCTGGCCAGAATTTTTTCTAAGTCTGACGCCTGCCTGAAAATTTTCAAAGTCCCATGCTGGCCAGAATTTTTTCTAAGTCTGACGCCTGCCTGAAATATTTCAAAGTCCCATGCTGGCCAGAATTTTTTCTAAGTCTGATGCCTGCCTGAAATATTTCAAAGTCCCATGCTGGCCAGAATTTTTTCTAAGTCTGACGCCTGCCTGAAATATTTCAAAGTCCCATGCTGGCCAGAATTTTTTCAAAGTCCTATGCTGGCCAGAATTTTTTCTAAGTCTGACGCTTGGCCAAAAATTTTCAAAGTCCCATGCTGTCCAGAATTTTTTCAAAGTCCCATGCTGGCCAGAATTTTTTCTAAGTCTGACGCCTGCCTGAAATATTTCAAAGTCCCATGCTGGCCAGAATTTTTTCTAAGTCTGACGCCTGCCTGAAATATTTCAAATTCCCATGCTGGCCAGAATTTTTTCTAAGTCTGATGCCTGGCTGAAAATTTTCAAAGTCCCATGCTGGCCAGAATTTTTTCTAAGTCTGATGCCTGGCTGAAAATTTTCAAAGTCCCATGCTGGCCAGAATTTTTTCAAAGTCCCATGCTGGCCAGAATTTTTTCTAAGTCTGATGCCTGCCTGAAATATTTCAAAGTCCCATGCTGGCCAGAATTTTTTCTAAGTCTGATGCTTGGCTGAAAATTTTCAAAGTCCCATGCTGGCCAGACTTTTTTCTAAGTCTGATGCCTGGCTGAAAATTTTCAAAGTCCCATGCTGGCCAGAATTTTTTCTAAGTCTGATGCCTGGCTGAAAATTTTCAAAGTCCCATGCTGGCCAGAATTTTTTCTAAGTCTGATGCCTGGCTGAAATATTTCAAAGTCCCATGCTGGCCAGAATTTTTTCTAAGTCTGACGCCTGCCTGAAATATTTCAAAGTCCCATGCAGGCCAGAATTTTTTCTAAGTCTGACGCCTGGCCGAAAATTTTCAAAGTTCCATGCTGGCCAGAATTTTTTCTAAGTCTGATGCTTGGCTGAAAATTTTCAAAGTCCCATGCTGGCCAGAATTTTTTCTAAGTCTGACGCCTGCCTGAAATATTTCAAAGTCCCATGCTGGCCAGAATTTTTTCTAAGTCTGATGCCTGCCTGAAATATTTCAAAGTCCCATGCTGGCCAGAATTTTTTCTAAGTCTGACGCCTGCCTGAAATATTTCAAAGTCCCATGCTGGCCAGAATTTTTTCTAAGTCTGATGCCTGCCTGAAATATTTCAAAGTCCCATGCTGGCCAGAATTTTTTCTAAGTCTGATGCCTGCCTGAAATATTTCAAAGTCCCATGCTGGCCAGAATTTTTTCAAAGTCCTATGCTGGCCAGAATTTTTTCTAAGTCTGACGCTTGGCCAAAAATTTTCAAAGTCCCATGCTGTCCAGAATTTTTTCAAAGTCCCATGCTGGCCAGAATTTTTTCTAAGTCTGACGCTTGGCCAAAAATTTTCAAAGTCCCATGCTGACCAGAATTTTTTCTAAGTCCCATGCTGGCCAGAATTTTTTTCTAAGTCTGACGCCTGGCCGAAAATTTTCAAAGTCCCATGCTGGCCAGAATTTTTTCTAAGTCTGATGCCTGGCTGAAAATTTCCAAAGTCCCATGCTGGCCAGAATTTTTTCTAAGTCTGATGCCTGGCTGAAAATTTTCAAAGTCCCATGCTGTCCAGAATTTTTTCAAAGTCCCATGCTGGCCAGAATTTTTTCTAAGTCTGACGCCTGCCTGAAATATTTCAAATTCCCATGCTGGCCAGAATTTTTTCTAAGTCTGATGCCTGGCTGAAAATTTTCAAAGTCCCATGCTGGCCAGAATTTTTTCTAAGTCTGATGCCTGGCTGAAAATTTTCAAAGTCCCATGCTGGCCAGAATTTTTTCAAAGTCCCATGCTGGCCAGAATTTTTTCTAAGTCTGATGCCTGCCTGAAATATTTCAAAGTCCCATGCTGGCCAGAATTTTTTCTAAGTCTGATGCTTGGCTGAAAATTTTCAAAGTCCCATGCTGGCCAGAATTTTTTCTAAGTCTGACGCCTGCCTGAAAATTTTCAAAGTCCCATGCTGGCCAGAATTTTTTCTAAGTCTGACGCCTGCCTGAAATATTTCAAAGTCCCATGCTGGCCAGAATTTTTTCTAAGTCTGATGCCTGGCTGAAAATTTTCAAAGTCCCATGCTGGCCAGAATTTTTTCTAAGTCTGATGCCTGGCTGAAAATTTTCAAAGTCCCATGCTGGCCAGAATTTTTTCAAAGTCCCATGCTGGCCAGAATTTTTTTCTAAGTCTGACGCCTGGCCGAAAATTTTCAAAGTCCCATGCTGGCCAGAATTTTTTCTAAGTCTGATGCCTGGCTGAAAATTTTCAAAGTCCCATGCTGTCCAGAATTTTTTCAAAGTCCCATGCTGGCCAGAATTTTTTCTAAGTCTGACGCCTGCCTGAAATATTTCAAAGTCCCATGCTGGCCAGAATTTTTTCTAAGTCTGATGCCTGCCTGAAATATTTCAAAGTCCCATGCTGGCCAGAATTTTTTCTAAGTCTGATGCCTGCCTGAAATATTTCAAAGTCCCATGCTGGCCAGAATTTTTTCAAAGTCCTATGCTGGCCAGAATTTTTTCTAAGTCTGACGCTTGGCCAAAAATTTTCAAAGTCCCATGCTGTCCAGAATTTTTTCAAAGTCCCATGCTGGCCAGAATTTTTCTAAGTCTGACGCTTGGCCAAAAATTTTCAAAGTCCCATGCTGACCAGAATTTTTTCTAAGTCCCATGCTGGCCAGAATTTTTTTCTAAGTCTGACGCCTGGCCGAAAATTTTCAAAGTCCCATGCTGGCCAGAATTTTTTCTAAGTCTGATGCCTGGCTGAAAATTTCCAAAGTCCCATGCTGGCCAGAATTTTTTCTAAGTCTGATGCCTGGCTGAAAATTTTCAAAGTCCCATGCTGTCCAGAATTTTTTCAAAGTCCCATGCTGGCCAGAATTTTTTCAAAGTCTGACGCCTGCCCAAAATATTTCAAAGTCCCACACCATTCATTTCAATAGCCTGGGTCACCAGGCCCGAAAATTTTCAAAGTCCCATGCTGGCCAGAATTTTTTCTAAGTCTGATGCCTGCCTGAAATATTTCAAAGTCCCATGCTGGCCAGAATTTTTTCTAAGTCTGATGCCTGCCTGAAATATTTCAAAGTCCCATGCTGGCCAGAATTTTTTCAAAGTCCTATGCTGGCCAGAATTTTTTCTAAGTCTGACGCTTGGCCAAAAATTTTCAAAGTCCCATGCTGTCCAGAATTTTTTCAAAGTCCCATGCTGGCCAGAATTTTTCTAAGTCTGACGCTTGGCCAAAAATTTTCAAAGTCCCATGCTGACCAGAATTTTTTCTAAGTCCCATGCTGGCCAGAATTTTTTTCTAAGTCTGACGCCTGGCCGAAAATTTTCAAAGTCCCATGCTGGCCAGAATTTTTTCTAAGTCTGATGCCTGGCTGAAAATTTCCAAAGTCCCATGCTGGCCAGAATTTTTTCTAAGTCTGATGCCTGGCTGAAAATTTTCAAAGTCCCATGCTGGCCAGAATTTTTTCTAAGTCTGATGCCTGGCTGAAAATTTTCAAAGTCCCATGCTGGCCAGAATTTTTTCTAAGTCTGACGCCTGCCTGAAATATTTCAAAGTCCCATGCTGGCCAGAATTTTTTCTAAGTCTGATGCCTGCCTGAAATATTTCAAAGTCCCATGCTGGCCAGAATTTTTTCAAAGTCCAATGCTGGCCAGAATTTTTTCTAAGTCTGACGCTTGGCCAAAAATTTTCAAAGTCCCATGCTGACCAGAATTTTTTCTAAGTCCCATGCTGGCCAGAATTTTTTTCTAAGTCTGACGCCTGGCCGAAAATTTTCAAAGTCCCATGCTGTCCAGAATTTTTTCAAAGTCCCATGCTGGCCAGAATTTTTCTAAGTCTGACGCTTGGCCAAAAATTTTCAAAGTCCCATGCTGACCAGAATTTTTTCTAAGTCCCATGCTGGCCAGAATTTTTTTCTAAGTCTGACGCCTGGCCGAAAATTTTCAAAGTCCCATGCTGGCCAGAATTTTTTCTAAGTCTGATGCCTGGCTGAAAATTTCCAAAGTCCCATGCTGGCCAGAATTTTTTCTAAGTCTGATGCCTGGCTGAAAATTTTCAAAGTCCCATGCTGGCCAGAATTTTTTCTAAGTCTGATGCCTGGCTGAAAATTTTCAAAGTCCCATGCTGGCCAGAATTTTTTCTAAGTCTGACGCCTGCCTGAAATATTTCAAAGTCCCATGCTGGCCAGAATTTTTTCTAAGTCTGATGCCTGCCTGAAATATTTCAAAGTCCCATGCTGGCCAGAATTTTTTCAAAGTCCAATGCTGGCCAGAATTTTTTCTAAGTCTGACGCTTGGCCAAAAATTTTCAAAGTCCCATGCTGACCAGAATTTTTTCTAAGTCCCATGCTGGCCAGAATTTTTTTCTAAGTCTGACGCCTGGCCGAAAATTTTCAAAGTCCCATGCTGGCCAGAATTTTTTCTAAGTCTGATGCCTGGCTGAAAATTTTCAAAGTCCCATGCTGTCCAGAATTTTTTCAAAGTCCCATGCTGGCCAGAATTTTTTCTAAGTCTGACGCCTGCCTGAAATATTTCAAAGTCCCATGCTGGCCAGAATTTTTTCTAAGTCTGATGCCTGCCTGAAATATTTCAAAGTCCCATGCTGGCCAGAATTTTTTCTAAGTCTGATGCCTGCCTGAAATATTTCAAAGTCCCATGCTGGCCAGAATTTTTTCAAAGTCCTATGCTGGCCAGAATTTTTTCTAAGTCTGACGCTTGGCCAAAAATTTTCAAAGTCCCATGCTGTCCAGAATTTTTTCAAAGTCCCATGCTGGCCAGAATTTTTTCTAAGTCTGACGCTTGGCCAAAAATTTTCAAAGTCCCATGCTGACCAGAATTTTTTCTAAGTCCCATGCTGGCCAGAATTTTTTTCTAAGTCTGACGCCTGGCCGAAAATTTCCAAAGTCCCATGCTGGCCAGAATTTTTTCTAAGTCTGATGCCTGGCTGAAAATTTTCAAAGTCCCATGCTGTCCAGAATTTTTTCAAAGTCCCATGCTGGCCAGAATTTTTTCTAAGTCTGACGCCTGCCTGAAATATTTCAAAGTCCCATGCAGGCCAGAATTTTTTCTAAGTCTGATGCCTGGCTGAAAATTTTCAAAGTCCCATGCTGGCCAGAATTTTTTCTAAGTCTGATGCCTGGCTGAAAATTTTCAAAGTCCCATGCTGGCCAGAATTTTTTCAAAGTCCCATGCTGGCCAGAATTTTTTCTAAGTCTGATGCCTGCCTGAAATATTTCAAAGTCCCATGCTGGCCAGAATTTTTTCTAAGTCTGATGCTTGGCTGAAAATTTTCAAAGTCCCATGCTGGCCAGAATTTTTTCTAAGTCTGACGCCTGCCTGAAAATTTTCAAAGTCCCATGCTGGCCAGAATTTTTTCTAAGTCTGACGCCTGCCTGAAATATTTCAAAGTCCCATGCTGGCCAGAATTTTTTCTAAGTCTGATGCCTGCCTGAAATATTTCAAAGTCCCATGCTGGCCAGAATTTTTTCAAAGTCCTATGCTGGCCAGAATTTTTTCTAAGTCTGATGCCTGGCTGAAAATTTTCAAAGTCCCATGCTGTCCAGAATTTTTTCAAAGTCCCATGCTGGCCAGAATTTTTTCTAAGTCTGACGCCTGGCTGAAAATTTTCAAAGTCCCATGCTGGCCAGAATTTTTTTAAGTCTGACGCCTGCCTGAAATATTTCAAAGTCCCATGCAGGCCAGAATTTTTTCTAAGTCTGACGCCTGGCCGAAAATTTTCAAAGTCCCATGCTGGCCAGAATTTTTTCTAAGTCTGATGCCTGGCTGAAAATTTTCAAAGTCCCATGCTGGCCAGAATTTTTTCTAAGTCTGACGCCTGCCTGAAAATTTTCAAAGTCCCATGCTGTCCAGAATTTTTTCAAAGTCCCATGCTGGCCAGAATTTTTTCTAAGTCTGACGCTTGGCCAAAAATTTTCAAAGTCCCATGCTGTCCAGAATTTTTTCAAAGTCCCATGCTGGCCAGAATTTTTCTAAGTCTGACGCTTGGCCAAAAATTTTCAAAGTCCCATGCTGACCAGAATTTTTTCTAAGTCCCATGCTGGCCAGAATTTTTTTCTAAGTCTGACGCCTGGCCGAAAATTTTCAAAGTCCCATGCTGGCCAGAATTTTTTCTAAGTCTGATGCCTGGCTGAAAATTTCCAAAGTCCCATGCTGGCCAGAATTTTTTCTAAGTCTGATGCCTGGCTGAAAATTTTCAAAGTCCCATGCTGTCCAGAATTTTTTCAAAGTCCCATGCTGGCCAGAATTTTTTCAAAGTCTGACGCCTGCCCAAAATATTTCAAAGTCCCACACCATTCATTTCAATAGCCTGGGTCACCAGGCCCGAAAATTTTCAAAGTCCCATGCTGTCCAGAATTTTTTCAAAGTCCCATGCTGGCCAGAATTTTTTCTAAGTCTGACGCCTGCCTGAAATATTTCAAAGTCCCATGCTGGCCAGAATTTTTTCTAAGTCTGATGCCTGCCTGAAATATTTCAAAGTCCCATGCTGGCCAGAATTTTTTCTAAGTCTGATGCCTGCCTGAAATATTTCAAAGTCCCATGCTGGCCAGAATTTTTTCAAAGTCCTATGCTGGCCAGAATTTTTTCTAAGTCTGACGCTTGGCCAAAAATTTTCAAAGTCCCATGCTGTCCAGAATTTTTTCAAAGTCCCATGCTGGCCAGAATTTTTCTAAGTCTGACGCTTGGCCAAAAATTTTCAAAGTCCCATGCTGACCAGAATTTTTTCTAAGTCCCATGCTGGCCAGAATTTTTTTCTAAGTCTGACGCCTGGCCGAAAATTTTCAAAGTCCCATGCTGGCCAGAATTTTTTCTAAGTCTGATGCCTGGCTGAAAATTTCCAAAGTCCCATGCTGGCCAGAATTTTTTCTAAGTCTGATGCCTGGCTGAAAATTTTCAAAGTCCCATGCTGGCCAGAATTTTTTCTAAGTCTGATGCCTGGCTGAAAATTTTCAAAGTCCCATGCTGGCCAGAATTTTTTCTAAGTCTGACGCCTGCCTGAAATATTTCAAAGTCCCATGCTGGCCAGAATTTTTTCTAAGTCTGATGCCTGCCTGAAATATTTCAAAGTCCCATGCTGGCCAGAATTTTTTCAAAGTCCAATGCTGGCCAGAATTTTTTCTAAGTCTGACGCTTGGCCAAAAATTTTCAAAGTCCCATGCTGACCAGAATTTTTTCTAAGTCCCATGCTGGCCAGAATTTTTTTCTAAGTCTGACGCCTGGCCGAAAATTTTCAAAGTCCCATGCTGGCCAGAATTTTTTCTAAGTCTGATGCCTGGCTGAAAATTTTCAAAGTCCCATGCTGTCCAGAATTTTTTCAAAGTCCCATGCTGGCCAGAATTTTTTCTAAGTCTGACGCCTGCCTGAAATATTTCAAAGTCCCATGCTGGCCAGAATTTTTTCTAAGTCTGATGCCTGCCTGAAATATTTCAAAGTCCCATGCTGGCCAGAATTTTTTCTAAGTCTGATGCCTGCCTGAAATATTTCAAAGTCCCATGCTGGCCAGAATTTTTTCAAAGTCCTATGCTGGCCAGAATTTTTTCTAAGTCTGACGCTTGGCCAAAAATTTTCAAAGTCCCATGCTGTCCAGAATTTTTTCAAAGTCCCATGCTGGCCAGAATTTTTTCTAAGTCTGACGCTTGGCCAAAAATTTTCAAAGTCCCATGCTGACCAGAATTTTTTCTAAGTCCCATGCTGGCCAGAATTTTTTTCTAAGTCTGACGCCTGGCCGAAAATTTCCAAAGTCCCATGCTGGCCAGAATTTTTTCTAAGTCTGATGCCTGGCTGAAAATTTTCAAAGTCCCATGCTGTCCAGAATTTTTTCAAAGTCCCATGCTGGCCAGAATTTTTTCTAAGTCTGACGCCTGCCTGAAATATTTCAAAGTCCCATGCAGGCCAGAATTTTTTCTAAGTCTGATGCCTGGCTGAAAATTTTCAAAGTCCCATGCTGGCCAGAATTTTTTCTAAGTCTGATGCCTGGCTGAAAATTTTCAAAGTCCCATGCTGGCCAGAATTTTTTCAAAGTCCCATGCTGGCCAGAATTTTTTCTAAGTCTGATGCCTGCCTGAAATATTTCAAAGTCCCATGCTGGCCAGAATTTTTTCTAAGTCTGATGCTTGGCTGAAAATTTTCAAAGTCCCATGCTGGCCAGAATTTTTTCTAAGTCTGACGCCTGCCTGAAAATTTTCAAAGTCCCATGCTGGCCAGAATTTTTTCTAAGTCTGACGCCTGCCTGAAATATTTCAAAGTCCCATGCTGGCCAGAATTTTTTCTAAGTCTGATGCCTGCCTGAAATATTTCAAAGTCCCATGCTGGCCAGAATTTTTTCAAAGTCCTATGCTGGCCAGAATTTTTTCTAAGTCTGACGCTTGGCCAAAAATTTTCAAAGTCCCATGCTGGCCAGAATTTTTTCTAAGTCCCATGCTGGCCAGAATTTTTTTCTAAGTCTGACGCCTGGCCGAAAATTTTCAAAGTCCCATGCTGGCCAGAATTTTTTCTAAGTCTGATGCCTGGCCGAAAATTTTCAAAGTCCCATGCTGGCCAGAATTTTTTCAAAGTCCCATGCTGGCCAGAATTTTTTCTAAGTCTGACGCCTGGCTGAAAATTTTCAAAGTCCCATGCTGGCCAGAATTTTTTCTAAGTCTGATGCCTGGCTGAAAATTTTCAAAGTCCCATGCTGGCCAGAATTTTTTCTAAGTCTGATGCCTGGCTGAAAATTTTCAAAGTCCCATGCTGTCCAGAATTTTTTCAAAGTCCCATGCTGGCCAGAATTTTTTCTAAGTCTGACGCCTGGCTGAAAATTTTCAAAGTCCCATGCTGGCCAGAATTTTTTTAAGTCTGACGCCTGCCTGAAATATTTCAAAGTCCCATGCAGGCCAGAATTTTTTCTAAGTCTGACGCCTGGCCGAAAATTTTCAAAGTCCCATGCTGGCCAGAATTTTTTCTAAGTCTGATGCCTGGCTGAAAATTTTCAAAGTCCCATGCTGGCCAGAATTTTTTCTAAGTCTGACGCCTGCCTGAAAATTTTCAAAGTCCCATGCTGTCCAGAATTTTTTCAAAGTCCCATGCTGGCCAGATTTTTTTCTAAGTCTGACACCTGCCTTAAATATTTCAAAGTCCCATGCTGGCCAGAATGTTTTTCTAAGTCTGACGCCTGGCCGAAAATTTTCAAAGTCCCATGCTGGCCAGAATTTTTTCTAAGTCTGATGCCTGGCTGAAAATTTTCAAAGTCCCATGCTGGCCAGAATTTTTTCTAAGTCTGATGCCTGGCTGAAAATTTTCAAAGTCCCATGCTGTCCAGAATTTTTTCAAAGTCCCATGCTGGCCAGAATTTTTTCTAAGTCTGATGCCTGGCTGAAAATTTTCAAAGTCCCATGCTGGCCAGTATTTTTTCTAAGTCTGACGCCTGGCCGAAAATTTTCAAAGTCCCATGCTGTCCAGAATTTTTTCAAAGTCCCATGCTGGCCAGACTTTTTTCTAAGTCTGACGCTTGGCCAAAAATTTTCAAAGTCCCATGCTGGCCAGAATTTTTTCTAAGTCCCATGCTGGCCAGAATTTTTTTCTAAGTCTGACGCCTGGCCGAAAATTTTCAAAGTCCCATGCTGGCCAGAATTTTTTCTAAGTCTGATGCCTGGCTGAAAATTTTCAAAGTCCCATGCTGGCCAGAATTTTTTCTAAGTCTGATGCCTGGCTGAAAATTTTCAAAGTCCCATGCTGGCCAGATTTTTTTCTAAGTCTGACGCCTGCCTTAAATATTTCAAAGTCCCATGCTGGCCAGAATTTTTTCTAAGTCTGATGCCTGGCTGAAAATTTTCAAAGTCCCATGCTGGCCAGATTTTTTTCTAAGTCTGACGCCTGCCTTAAATATTTCAAAGTCCCATGCTGGCCAGAATTTTTTCTAAGTCTGATGCCTGGCTGAAATATTTCAAAGTCCCATGCTGGCCAGAATTTTTTCTAAGTCTGACATCTGGCCGAAAATTTTCAAAGTCCCATGCTGGCCAGAATTTTTTCTAAGTCTGATGCCTGGCTGAAAATTTTCAAAGTCCCATGCTGGCCAGAATTTTTTCTAAGTCTGACGCCTGCCTGAAATATTTCAAAGTCCCATGCTGTCCAGAATTTTTTCAAAGTCCCATGCTGGCCAGAATTTTTTCAAAGTCCCATGCTGGCCAGAATTTTTTCTAAGTCTGACGCTTGGCCAAAAATTTTCAAAGTCCCATGCTGGCCAGAATTTTTTCTAAGTCCCATGCTGGCCAGAATTTTTTTCTAAGTCTGACGCCTGGCCGAAAATTTTCAAAGTCCCATGCTGGCCAGAATTTTTTCTAAGTCTGATGCCTGGCTGAAAATTTTCAAAGTCCCATGCTGGCCAGATTTTTTTCTAAGTCTGACGCCTGCCTTAAATATTTCAAAGTCCCATGCTGGCCAGAATTTTTTTCTAAGTCTGACGCCTGGCCGAAAATTTTCAAAGTCCCATGCTGGCCAGACTTTTTTCTAAGTCTGATGCCTGGCTGAAATATTTCAAAGTCCCATACTGGCCAGAATTTTTTCTAAGTCTGACGCCTGGCTGAAAATTTTCAAAGTCCCATGCTGGCCAGAATTTTTTCTAAGTCTGACGCCTGCCTGAAATATTTCAAAGTCCCATGCAGGCCAGAATTTTTTCTAAGTCTGACGCCTGGCCGAAAATTTTCAAAGTTCCATGCTGGCCAGATTTTTTTCTAAGTCTGATGCCTGGCTGAAAATTTTCAAAGTCCCATGCTGGCCAGAATTTTTTCTAAGTCTGACGCCTGCCTGAAATATTTCAAAGTCCCACGCAGGCCTGAATTTTTTCTAAGTCTGACGCCTGGCCGAAAATTTTCAAAGTCCCATGCTGGCCAGAATTTTTTCTAAGTCTGATGCCTGGCTGAAAATTTTCAAAGTCCCATGCTGGCCAGAATTTTTTCTAAGTCTGACGCCTGCCTGAAAATTTTCAAAGTCCCATGCTGTCCAGAATTTTTTCAAAGTCCCATGCTGGCCAGATTTTTTTCTAAGTCTGACGCCTGCCTTAAATATTTCAAAGTCCCATGCTGGCCAGAATTTTTTTCTAAGTCTGACGCCTGGCCGAAAATTTTCAAAGTCCCATGCTGGCCAGAATTTTTTCTAAGTCTGATGCCTGGCTGAAAATTTTCAAAGTCCCATGCTGGCCAGAATTTTTTCTAAGTCTGATGCCTGGCTGAAAATTTTCAAAGTCCCATGCTGTCCAGAATTTTTTCAAAGTCCCATGCTGGCCAGAATTTTTTCTAAGTCTGACGCCTGGCTGAAAATTTTCAAAGTCCCATGCTGGCCAGAATTTTTTTAAGTCTGACGCCTGCCTGAAATATTTCAAAGTACCATGCAGGCCAGAATTTTTTCTAAGTCTGACGCCTGGCCGAAAATTTTCAAAGTCCCATGCTGGCCAGAATTTTTTCTAAGTCTGATGCCTGGCTGAAAATTTTCAAAGTCCCATGCTGGCCAGAATTTTTTCTAAGTCTGACGCCTGCCTGAAAATTTTCAAAGTCCCATGCTGTCCAGAATTTTTTCAAAGTCCCATGCTGGCCAGATTTTTTTCTAAGTCTGACACCTGCCTTAAATATTTCAAAGTCCCATGCTGGCCAGAATGTTTTTCTAAGTCTGACGCCTGGCCGAAAATTTTCAAAGTCCCATGCTGGCCAGAATTTTTTCTAAGTCTGATGCCTGGCTGAAAATTTTCAAAGTCCCATGCTGGCCAGAATTTTTTCTAAGTCTGATGCCTGGCTGAAAATTTTCAAAGTCCCATGCTGTCCAGAATTTTTTCAAAGTCCCATGCTGGCCAGAATTTTTTCTAAGTCTGATGCCTGGCTGAAAATTTTCAAAGTCCCATGCTGGCCAGAATTTTTTCTAAGTCTGATGCCTGGCTGAAAATTTTCAAAGTCCCATGCTGGCCAGATTTTTTTCTAAGTCTGACGCCTGCATTAAATATTTCAAAGTCCCATGCTGGCCAGAATTTTTTTCTAAGTCTGACGCCTGGCCGAAAATTTTCAAAGTCCCATGCTGGCCAGAATTTTTTCTAAGTCTGATGCCTGGCTGAAATATTTCAAAGTCCCATGCTGGCCAGAATTTTTTCTAAGTCTGACATCTGGCCGAAAATTTTCAAAGTCCCATGCTGGCCAGAATTTTTTCTAAGTCTGATGCCTGGCCGAAAATTTTCAAAGTCCCATGCTGGCCAGAATTTTTTCTAAGTCTGATGCCTGGCTGAAAATTTTCAAAGTCCCATGCTGGCCAGAATTTTTTCTAAGTCCCATGCTGGCCAGAATTTTTTTCTAAGTCTGACGCCTGGCCGAAAATTTTCAAAGTCCCATGCTGGCCAGAATTTTTTCTAAGTCTGATGCCTGGTTGAAAATTTTCAAAGTCCCATGCTGGCCAGAATTTTTTTAAGTCTGACGCCTGCCTGAAATATTTCAAAGTACCATGCAGGCCAGAATTTTTTCTAAGTCTGACGCTTGGCCAAAAATTTTCAAAGTCCCATGCTGGCCAGAATTTTTTCAAAGTCCCATGCTGGCCAGAATTTTTTCTAAGTCTGACGCTTGGCCAAAAATTTTCAAAGTCCCATGCTGGCCAGAATTTTTTCTAAGTCCCATGCTGGCCAGAATTTTTTTCTAAGTCTGACGCCTGGCCGAAAATTTTCAAAGTCCCATGCTGGCCAGAATTTTTTCTAAGTCTGATGCCTGGTTGAAAATTTTCAAAGTCCCATGCTGGCCAGAATTTTTTCTAAGTCTGACGCTTGGCCAAAAATTTTCAAAGTCCCATGCTGTCCAGAATTTTTTCAAAGTCCCATGCTGGCCAGAATTTTTTCTAAGTCTGACGCTTGGCCAAAAATTTTCAAAGTCCCATGCTGGCCAGAATTTTTTCTAAGTCCCATGCTGGCCAGAATTTCTTTCTAAGTCTGACGCCTGGCCGAAAATTTTCAAAGTCCCATGCTGGCCAGAATTTTTTCTAAGTCTGATGCCTGGCTGAAAATTTTCAAAGTCCCATGCTGGCCAGAATTTTTTCTAAGTCTGATGCCTGGCTGAAAATTTTCAAAGTCCCATGCTGGCCAGATTTTTTTCTAAGTCTGACGCCTGCCTTAAATATTTCAAAGTCCCATGCTGGCCAGAATTTTTTCTAAGTCTGATGCCTGGCTGAAAATTTTCAAAGTCCCATGCTGGCCAGAATTTTTTCTAAGTCTGATGCCTGGCTGAAAATTTTCAAAGTCCCATGCTGGCCAGAATTTTTTCTAAGTCTGATGCCTGGCTGAAAATTTTCAAAGTCCCATGCTGGCCAGATTTTTTTCTAAGTCTGACGCCTGCCTTAAATATTTCAAAGTCCCATGCTGGCCAGAATTTTTTCTAAGTCTGATGCCTGGCTGAAAATTTTCAAAGTCCCATGCTGGCCAGAATTTTTTCTAAGTCTGATGCCTGGCTGAAAATTTTCAAAGTCCCATGCTGGCCAGAATTTTTTCTAAGTCTGATGCCTGGCTGAAAATTTTCAAAGTCCCATGCTGGCCAGATTTTTTTCTAAGTCTGATGCCTGGCTGAAAATTTTCAAAGTCCGATGCTGGCCAGAATTTTTTCTAAGTCTGATGCCTGGCTGAAAATTTTCAAAGTCCCATGCTGGCCAGAATTTTTTCTAAGTCTGATGCCTGCCTGAAATATTTCAAAGTCCCATGCTGGCCAGAATTTTTTCTAAGTCTGACACCTGCCTGAAATATTTCAAAGTCCCATGCAGGCCAGAATTTTTTCTAAGTCTGACTCCTGGCCGAAAATTTTCAAAGTCCCATGCTGGCCAGAATTTTTTCTAAGTCTGATGCCTGGCTGAAAATTTTCAAAGTCCCATGCTGTCCAGAATTTTTTCAAAGTCCCATGCTGGCCAGATTTTTTTCTAAGTCTGACGCCTGGCCGAAAATTTTCAAAGTCCCATGCTGGCCAGAATTTTTTCTAAGTCTGATGCCTGGCTGAAATATTTCAAAGTCCCATGCTGGCCAGAATTTTTTCTAAGTCTGACATCTGGCCGAAAATTTTCAAAGTCCCATGCTGGCCAGAATTTTTTCTAAGTCTGATGCCTGGCTGAAAATTTTCAAAGTCCCATGCTGGCCAGAATTTTTTCTAAGTCTGACGCCTGCCTGAAATATTTCAAAGTCCCATGCTGTCCAGAATTTTTTCAAAGTCCTATGCTGGCCAGAATTTTTTCTAAGTCTGACGCTTGGCCAAAAATTTTCAAAGTCCCATGCTGGCCAGAATTTTTTCAAAGTCCCATGCTGGCCAGAATTTTTTCTAAGTCTGACGCTTGGCCAAAAATTTTCAAAGTCCCATGCTGGCCAGAATTTTTTCTAAGTCCCATGCTGGCCAGAATTTTTTTCTAAGTCTGACGCCTGGCCGAAAATTTTCAAAGTCCCATGCTGGCCAGAATTTTTTCTAAGTCTGATGCCTGGCTGAAAATTTTCAAAGTCCCATGCTGGCCAGATTTTTTTCTAAGTCTGACGCCTGCCTTAAATATTTCAAAGTCCCATGCTGGCCAGAATTTTTTTCTAAGTCTGACGCCTGGCCGAAAATTTTCAAAGTCCCATGCTGGCCAGACTTTTTTCTAAGTCTGATGCCTGGCTGAAATATTTCAAAGTCCCTTGCTGGCCAGAATTTTTTCTAAGTCTGACGCCTGGCTGAAAATTTTCAAAGTCCCATGCTGGCCAGAATTTTTTCTAAGTCTGACGCCTGCCTGAAATATTTCAAAGTCCCATGCAGGCCAGAATTTTTTCTAAGTCTGATGCCTGGCCGAAAATTTTCAAAGTTCCATGCTGGCCAGATTTTTTTCTAAGTCTGATGCCTGGCTGAAAATTTTCAAAGTCCCATGCTGGCCAGAATTTTTTCTAAGTCTGACGCCTGCCTGAAATATTTCAAAGTCCCACGCAGGCCAGAATTTTTTTCTAAGTCTGACGCCTGGCCGAAAATTTTCAAAGTCCCATGCTGGCCAGACTTTTTTCTAAGTCTAATGCCTGGCTGAAATATTTCAAAGTCCCATACTGGCCAGAATTTTTTCTAAGTCTGACGCCTGGCTGAAAATTTTCAAAGTCCCATGCTGGCCAGAATTTTTTCTAAGTCTGACGCCTGCCTGAAATATTTCAAAGTCCCATGCAGGCCAGAATTTTTTCTAAGTCTGACGCCTGGCCGAAAATTTTCAAAGTTCCATGCTGGCCAGATTTTTTTCTAAGTCTGATGCCTGGCTGAAAATTTTCAAAGTCCCATGCTGGCCAGAATTTTTTCTAAGTCTGACGCCTGCCTGAAATATTTCAAAGTCCCACGCAGGCCTGAATTTTTTCTAAGTCTGACGCCTGGCCGAAAATTTTCAAAGTCCCATGCTGGCCAGAATTTTTTCTAAGTCTGATGCCTGGCTGAAAATTTTCAAAGTCCCATGCTGGCCAGAATTTTTTCTAAGTCTGACGCCTGCCTGAAAATTTTCAAAGTCCCATGCTGTCCAGAATTTTTTCAAAGTCCCATGCTGGCCAGATTTTTTTCTAAGTCTGACGCCTGCCTTAAATATTTCAAAGTCCCATGCTGGCCAGAATTTTTTTCTAAGTCTGACGCCTGGCCGAAAATTTTCAAAGTCCCATGCTGGCCAGACTTTTTTCTAAGTCTGATGCCTGGCTGAAAATTTTCAAAGTCCCATGCTGGCCAGAATTTTTTTAAGTCTGACGCCTGCCTGAAATATTTCAAAGTCCCATGCTGTCCAGAATTTTTTCAAAGTCCCATGCTGGCCAGAATTTTTTCTAAGTCTGACGCCTGGCTGAAAATTTTCAAAGTCCCATGCTGGCCAGAATTTTTTTAAGTCTGACGCCTGCCTGAAATATTTCAAAGTCCCATGCAGGCCAGAATTTTTTCTAAGTCTGACGCCT